>NC_136498.1:80700695-81060695 GCF_053919585.1 Euprymna scolopes | reverse complement strand
CTTTTCAATTTAAATTTAACTTAGAATGAGCACCCATTTTCTGGCCACCTAAGGGAGGGGCATTTTTCTGTGTGTGTGGGGGGGGGGGCGGCCGACCCCCCGCCCCTCCAACCAATTTAAGCAGGTAATTTTAAAGGATTTTCCAAGGGAAGAAAGAAAGCCCCCACCCCAAAAATCGTGGCCACAAAGTGGCTGATCATTTTACGTTAAATTATTATGGAAAAGTGATCCTTCACTTTTTTAAACTAACATTTCTTCATATCTTGGAAACTACTCGTTTGCCTTAATTATAAAGGTTATTTTCGTTTTCAGCGACCCCGAAAACCTATAGGAGTGGTAATTTTAAAGGAATTTTCGAGGGTGGAGTAATTCCTCATATTTACCTTTTTTTTTTTTTTTTCAATAACATAAGAAATTAAGAATTAGACAAATTTATGGTGCTAATGCACTTACCGATCCGTACTATTTTTTAAATCGTATTTCCAAGTTTAATTAAAGCTTCTTTTTTTTATTCAATTGTATTCTAAATAATGTTAATGCTTCTGTACTGTTCCTTGTCTGCTTAAGTTTAATTTTTGTTTATCAAATTGTTAGGTGAAAGTCCAGAATAGTTACAAAACACCCTCTTCTTCCCATGTTAAGAATGGTTTTTTAAATAAGAACGTTATTATTTCAGCACGGATCAATAAGTGCACGAGTACCCAATTTCTTTAATAAAGAAAAAGTATTCATATTTTAGAATAGATGCAAAACTCCCTCCCCATAGCTTTCTAAATAACGGTATTATTTCAGCACGATACCTTCTCTGCATAAGTACTATCTTTTGTTTATTAAATTGTTAGGTGAAAATATAAAATAGTTACAGAACACTCTCCCTTTCCCATGTTAAGAATGGCTTCTTAATAGCGTTATTTCAGCACGGTATCTTCTCTGCATAAGTACCATCTTTTGTTTATTAAATTGTTAGGTGAAAGTATAGAATAATAACAAAACGTCCTCCCCATGTTAAGAATGGCTTTCTAAATAACGTTATTATTCTATTATTATATTATTATGGTACTTTCTCTGCATAAGTACCATGTTTTGTTTATCAAATTGTTAGGTGAAAGTACAGTACTCATGCAGAGAGTGATCCGTGTTGTAATAATAACGTTAATATTTAAAAAGCCATTCTTAACATGGGGAGGGAAGGGTGTATTTTAACCTTACAATTGAATAAAAAAATAATAAAACTGTAATTAAACCTGGAAATATGATTTAAAAAATAGCGCAGACAAAAAAAAACTGTACTTTACCAACCAATCTTATATCGAAAAACAAAAAAAAACTCAAAAAGCAAGCGACAAACTTTTTTTTTGGCCTTATATAATGAAGAAAAAATGTGTAAATTAAAAAATTTGGAAGATAAACAAATGAATTATGTTTTTTTTTTTACTTATCGAGTTAACAGAAAATGAAATCTTTCGTCAATTCGTGGCTGTGAAATGAATCGAACCGGAAGTTCAGTTTTATCAACAGAACAGATTCGCAGTAACGGCTTACGAAAATATATTTATTTTATTTAATATTTTAATAATTCGCGAGGTAAATTTATTTTAATAACATAAAAACATACCTCGACTCTAAAGATGGGTTGTCTGAAAATTTCAAATAATTTGCTGACCTACCCAACAAGATTTACATTATGGTAACCGCCATATACATACACAAACATACATACATATATCTACACATACATACATACACACACACACATGTATATATATACACACACACACACACACATATATATATATATGTGTACATACATACATACACGAACGAACATCCACATAAACATACACACAGAGATACTAGCATACATACATATGTATATATGCTAGTATCTCTGTGCGCATGTTTATGTGGATGTCCGTTCGTGTATGTATGTATATATATATATATATATATATATATATATATATATATATATGTGTGTGTGTGTGTGTGTGTGTGTGTGTGTGTTGTGTATGGATATATGTATATGTGTATATGTTTGTGTCTGTATATATATGTGTATGTGTGTGTTTGTACCCCCTTTTTTGACACAGAAAATTAGTTTATAAACAGACTACCACCCACCCACCCAATAACACAATTCACTAGTCCAGTAAAATTACGACCCACTTTAATCATTTCAAATTTCTTGTCTATAAATCCAGCTGTAGCATTTTTTGAACAAATTTCCAAAAAGGTGGAAATGCAATTTCTTCTTTTTTATCCTTCTTTTTTAGAGAGCTGTCAACTTTTATAGTTTTTTTTTTTTCTTTTGAAGAGCTCAGTCTTTCCTTTCTTTTCTATAGCGTCGAATGGTTCAGGGTTGCCTGACAAAGTCTCATTGACTGAAACAGATGGCTGTTTGTAGCAACGATATGTAACTGTTTACCCTTGAAAAAAAATATTTTACTTTTGTTATTGAACACTATCTAACAACCTCGTTGTATTCATTAGCCCCTACTTTTGAATATATATCTCAAGCTTGATTATATATATGTGTGTGTGTGTGTGTGTGTGTGTGTGTGTGTGTGCAAAGTAATCATAGCTAAAAGTGGTTTAATTTTGTAACTTTCTTATCTATTTGTCAGGTTTGCTCGTATGTGGCTAGAGTGTTAAATGAGGGAACATAACTGGAGCGCTAAACATTTTGGTTTCAAGTCTTGCTGAAGGCATCCAAGTTATTTTTTTTTGTTGCTTTTTTTGTTTTTTGTTTTTTTTTTTGTTTTTTGTTTGTTTGTTTTTTGTTATCTCTAGAGAGAGAGAAGGGGAGAGAGACTATTGATTTCAAAAATAAAATAAAAAATATAACTTGGATATCCTGGCCATTTTAGATGATGATAGCGTCTATTGGTATTGACAAGAGCAACTACTTGTCTATAAAAGTTATGTTTCAGCAAAGGAAGGAAATGATATATATATATATATATATATATATATATATATATATATATAGAGAGAGAGAGAGAGAGAGAGAGACAGACAGACAGACAGACAGACAGACAGACAGAGATGCAGGCATGCATATTAAAATTGAAACTGATGAAACATTAAGAGAATAGAAAGGATCACGATGTAGCAAATGCTACCTAAAACATAAACAGAGTTTTGTAGATGTAAAATATAGAGAAAAACTAAAATTTATAACAAAACGTTTTTATACAAAAGATAAGAATATGAAAATTATTTCAATTGTGGAAATATTTATTTATGCAAACTTGTGATACGAAATGAAAGTTCACAAATAGTCACAAGTCAAAATATACATAGTGTGAATAATATGCATATGTAAGTTATATACGTATTTGGCAGCGTGGCATTGTGTGTGCGTTCGTTTTCCATTGTTTTTGTTATTGCATGTATAGCGGTGAGCAGTAATTCGTTTCTGTTCGCCTGACTCTCATTAGTGTATAAGAATGTGTGTGCAATTGATGAATGTCGGCATGTGAGTCATTGGCACTGAAGAGGGGGGGGTGATCGATGTTCTGCAGTTCTTCCCTGCATGGTCAGTTCTCTCTCTCTCTCTCTCTCTCTCTCTCTCTCTCTCTCTCTCTCTCTCTCTCTCTGTCTTTGTTGTTGTTTTACAGACTTTAATCTTAACCAAAAGACCAAGGAGCCATATTTTTTGTGCGTGTGTGTGTGTGATTAGGCATTTTCTAATGAATGAAAACAAGTTTAGTTTTAACTAATCTTACTTTATATTTATTCATACAAATTATATTGTGGAATCTGCATTTGTACCTGACATTTATAAAAATGAAAAGCGTTTTGCTTATAGTTTATTCCTATCAATAATATCGTGGGGTTTGCGTTCGCGCTTGACGTTTATAAAAAGGAAATACGTTTTACTTTTAATTTATTCATGCCAATACTAAGATGCAGACATGATAGAAAACTGTATGAAAAAGGCATCATCGATTTTGCATATTTTTTTAGTTTTCTTTCCATAATTGATTGATCACGAATCTTTCGAAATTCAATAGTTTAGGATGCCCAAAAATAATTACCCCTCCCCCTATTATTATTGATTAAATCGTCCAAATCACGCATTTCTAGAACATGGTTCAAATGTAGAATAATGACCATTGAAATGTCTTACATTTTTCATTTAGTTTTTACATTTTACATAATATTGATTATAGATCTTAAATTGTATTTTTAGCACTGAAGTCAAATTCTAATTTAGTCCCTAAAGTTTTGAAATGTAAGTTTCATTTAAAGCATTTTTACTTTAGACAGCGATTTATTTTTATTGTTCTTATTCTTACATCAAAAATATTTTTACGTTTTGTAAATTGTATTATACAATAAGTACTGTGTTAGCATTGTTTCTTTACAAAAGTTTTAATGGAATTTAATGAATTCAAGATAAAAAAATAAAGAATTTTAATATATAATATTAGAATTCATTTTTTCCCGTTTTGCAAAACTAGATCACGTGTTCTATTCTTTACTAAATCTGAATGGTTGACCTCTGAATAACTTGAGATCAATAGGGTTTTGTGCTGCTGAAACAACAACTGTCGAGGCTAATTATCCACAATATGAACAGAACAGCTGCAACACCAAAACAGTAATCAATTAGTTAACACATTTTGACAAAGCTTGTCTACAGCTACTAATGGCAAAGATCACAATAACAACGGTAAATGTAAACACACGTATACGTTCGGAATAGAACTTTCCACACGCACATGAATACTGGTGTGAATGAGAGCTTGACTGCCTACTGGAGAAAACTTGAATGCGTACTGGAGGGAACTTGAATGGCTGCCTAAGAGAACTTGAATACCTACTGGAGAGAACTTGAATGCCTACTGAAGAGAGTCTAAATACCTACTGGAGGGAAATTGAATACCTACCGAAGAGAGCTTGAATACCTACTGGATAGAACTTGAATGCCTACTAGATAATACTTGAATGACTACCGGAGAGAACTTAAAGGCCTACTGGAGAGAACTTGAATGTCCACAGAAGAAAGGTTGAATACCTACTGAAGTGAGACTTAATACCTACTAGAGAGAACTTGAATAACTACCAAGAACTTGAATGCCCGCTGGAGAGAGCTCAATTGCCAACTAGAGAGAACTTGAATGACTACCGAAGAGAGCTTGTATATCTGCTGGAGAAAACTTAAATGTCAAATGGAGAGAGTTTGAATACATACTAGAGACAACTTGAATGCCTACTGCAGAGAATTTGAATGTCTACTCGAGAGAACTTGAATTTCTACTGGAGAGAGTTTCAATGCCAACTGGAGAGAACTTAAATGCCTACTGGAGAGAGCTTTTTGAATGTCTGCCGGAGAAAACGAATGACTACCAAAGAGAACTTGAATGCCTTCTGGAAAGAAATTGAATGTCTACTGGAGAGAGCTTGAATGTCTGTGTGAGAGAACTTGAATGTTTACTGGAGAGAGCTTGAATTCCTACTGGAGAGAGCCTGAAGGCCTACTGGAGAGAACTTGAATGCCTACTGGATAGAGCTTGAATTCCTACTGGAGAGAGCTTGAATGTCTACTGGAGAGAACTTGAATGTCTAAGGTCTCTCTGTACAAGGATTTGTCAGGACAACCTTGCATGATGATACTTTTCCATACCAGTATACCCTGAGTAAATATTCAAAATCATATAGTATTGATGACCCAAATAAAATCTCCTCGGTATGGCTAACCCCTAACCCTGCCTTTTATGAAGAATGGTGCACATTCTCCAAGTAATAGCCCAATAGCTGGATGCTCCACCAGATTAGAATAATTATTGTCTTGGAATCCAGTAAGACCAAGAAACCACAACAAAGATATACTAAATCATATTTAACTGGTTGATTAGGGAGAGGAAAATTATATTCCCAACTTTTTTACTAACTCAGTTTTTGAGAGGCAAAGGGGAATTTTAATGGAATATACGAATATTTATGTGTATCTAGTATAGAGATTAAAAGGAAGGAAGCCACTTGATTCCTGAGAATTTCCACTGAAGTAATTGTCTGTATTTTGAGATGAGGTGTTTTCATTGATTGAGATTGTCGGACTGACTTCCTCATCTTGGTTGTTATCGTCACAACGTTTCGGCCGTTTTGCCCTCCGACCTTCATCAGGTGTTTTGTATCGAACTGGGGAACCGTTTGTTAGGAGTCTCGAACCCAACCCTTTATTATTATTACGGGGGTACCGTGTTCAGACTCCAGCTAGGCTCTGGGACATAGTTGCTGATTCTCTGTTTTGAATGTTACTTTTTACTGCCTTCGTTCAGGATTGAACTCGGCACCTTTGGGTAACTGTAAACTTTGATACAACGTCTAGGACCACTCGGCTATGTTACTGGGACACTGAAGTAAAATGAAATAAAACGTCTGCAAACAGCAATAAGTTCATTTTTCCATCATCAAAAAACAAAAGGATAATTGATATTACAGTTACTCGAGCTTTTCTCTCTCTCTCTCTCTCTCTCTCTCTATCTCTATATATATATATATATATATATATATATATATATATATATAGAGAGAGAGAGAGAGAGAGAGAGAGAGAGAGAGATTTTACTTTTCTACCTAAAACTCGAGTGGTTAGTACACTGTTTAAATAATTAGTCGATAACAAAAGTAATAAAAAATAACCCACGTTGCAAGGAGAATCTTGAAGAACCATTCAAATTTATGGATTTAAGAAAAAAAGTATTTTTTTCAAGACGCAAAAATCAATTTCAATCAAAATTGTAATCGAAAACCAAGCGAAGCATGGAAGATGTTTTTCCAGGCTGAGGCTTTAAAATATTTATTAAAAATTTTTTTTAAATGTGCTTAAAAAATAATCTCGTTTATTAACTTCTGAAAATGTAATTAAAATATGACGAGATAATTATATGATTAAAAAAAATCAGATGATTTTTGCCACATAATGTTTTTCTCAATTCCATTTGGGACATTACTACCATACCTCATGACATGCAATGCTTTTTCCAGCAGGGCAAGTCCATCATTTGCCCTCCCCCATTTAGCACCAAAAGTCCCCAAAGCCTTAACATATTTAAATTTGAGTTCAGCACCATGCAAAACTGCTAGATAGACATACACAGAGAATTTTAGACAAATATGGCAAAATAGTCCCAAAAATGGAGTGTTTTTATTAGCACTAAAACAGCCCCTTGGGGCACACTCATGAGTTATCGCGAAGTTTAGACAACAAAATTATATAGAAATCAGTTAGTTACAACTTTTCAGAAACAAGGCATCAATTTTTTTAATAAGCACAAAAGTGTCAATTTTAGCCATTTTAACCCGAAAGGCAACCGTTGGACCGGGGGGGGGGGCAACCGGAGTTTTCCTGGAAAATCCGTTCTGTTACTTTTTTACTCATATCATGTTTAATGTTTGTGCAAAATTTCAAAAACTTCCAAGGCATAGTTAGTGAGAAAAGTGCGGACAGATGAACGGAAAAATGGACAAGAGTGAATTTACAGGTCCACCCTCCTTTTGTCGGGGGACCAAAAATACTTTTATGCTTATTTTTTCTTTTATTTATTAAATGAAGTTTTTTCTTTTATTTATTTATTTACTTACTTACTTATTTATTAAATAAAGTTTTTTCTTTTATTTATTTATTTATTTACTTATTTATTTATTAAATAAAGTTTATAAAATTTAATTTCATCATATTTTTTCCAATTTTTTATATCTATATATAAAGTTAGATATGGGTGTACATATATCTATTATCATGTACAGAATTCACCTCTAAAATAATTACCTGATAATCATGAATTTTGAAACATAGCTATTAGGCGTAAGGGTGGGCTATATTTAGTTTAAGTTAGTTTTATGCAAAGAGGGTAAAAAGTAAAAAGGAAGGAAACTCTACGTGAAAATCCAGATACCTTTATTTTTGTGAAATGTAATCAAAAGCTATTATACATCAAGTAATAAATATTCCTTAAATTTCAGTTCGTGATTTTAAATAAATTTTAGGTATTTTAAAGAGTTTTTAGAGGCACAAGCTCCTATTTGAAAATTCAAATATTTCAGATATGCACTGAATTTCTATCCATAGTCATTAGACATTAGACATCAATTAAGCAAGATTCCTTGAATTTTAATTTCTTCTTAAAATCTTTTATGCCTTAAGTTTTAGACATTTTCTAAAATAAGTAACTGTTCTGTCCAGGGAGCTAATTTTACCTTTCCTGTGACAGATATTTTTTTAGTGTTAATATAAAGTAAAGTCAGTCGTTTTATCATTTCCTTGTCATCGATAGCTTTCTTCCTACCAAATAAATATTTGATTCTTATTGATCGATTTTTCTTTTTGGTCATGACAATATGTTGTTATGAAGAATGAACTGTAATTTGGCTTAATTCCTTCCAGAAAATACTTTATTCCATTGGAATAATTTTCAAATCACGTGATTGTGTATTGAGTTACTTCCCTTTGACTCAATCCATGAAATATTTTGTTTTAAAAAAAATGGAATAATTTTCAAAAACAAAAACAATACAAATTGCAAGAACCAGACAATACCGATTGGTAGTACCTAGTGTGACATTTATTCTGTGCAAGTTGAGCTGGTTTCCTCTAAAGGAAGAAGTTTCATCCCTAATCATATGTATCTACATCCCTAGTCATATGTATATCCCGGTTAGGGAAGATGAACAGTGTAAGTTTGTAGCATGACCCCTGGTTTGAATAGAGTATTGGCAAAGGTTTGATGTCGACAACAGTTTGATATCGACAACAGTTTGATATCGACAACGGCTGTGCCTTTAAAAATCGCACCACTAGCAGTGTCAGGAATCGTCAGTAAAAATTCGTGGTAAACACTGGAATATTTAGACTTTCAACACTGGAATATTTAGACTTTCAACACTGGAATATTTAGACTTTCAACACTGGAATATTTAGACTTTCAACACTGGAATATTTAGACTTTCAACACTGGAATATTTAGACTCCTTTCGAAGCTTATAACTTCTTGAAAAATGTAATTCAAACCCTAATTCTTTTTTAATTAAAGGAGCAAAGACCAAAATTAAAAAATATAACAGGTTTAATAGCAAATTATATAATATTTGTTTTTTAAAATCTGTTTTCTTTAAAAAAGGTTTAAAGAAAATCAACGAAATTTTACTTACTTCGATTATAAAAAATATATATAAATTCCAAAAAATCACTTACCTATAAAAACTACTATTCGATGAGTACTTAAATTGTTCATTGTTAAGAATTATCCATATTTATACTTATATTCCATGTTCTTTTTAAATAAAATACTTTTTTAAACAAGGATTAAAAATAACGCGATTTGCCATTAAACAATAAAAAACAGTCGACCGATCTATTTATTTTTTTTTATTCTCTTAATGAAATACATGAGTTTTTGATTGATATATTTTAATACTTCTTTATCGAGTGAAATTTTTTTATATGTCTAAAAACAGAAAACATTGAATGAAATAGAAAAAAATTGTCGTAACCGTCCGATATTTACTTGACATTCAAGCATAACATAAGCTTCCACTTAAAAAAAAATCAACATGTTTTTTTTAAAAAAAAGGTTTTACACTTTGGACTTTACATGTAAATTTCTAAAAAACACTTCTTTTTTGTTTTAAATTAGTATATTATCTTCAATTTGTGATTTATAAAACTTTGGTGAGTAAATTAATTATTAAAATTTTAATAGACATTTCAAAATGGGGGTTGAATTTAAAAAAAAACGGTTTTCTAAAATATTATATATATAATCTTATTGGAAAGAGCATAAAATTTCACATTGACCCTGAAAATATCGTAAAAATTGAACCAATAGAAAAATTTTGATAGATTTTTAAAGTTTAAAAATTGAAAAATATTTAACTCGTAAAATTCAATTGATTTCATTACGTAAAAAAAGATAGCTGCATGAAGGCGCGCCGGCACTTTGTAAACACTGATTTTTTTTTTTAATAAAAAATAATATTTCTATTATTTTTTAAACAACTTTAATAGTTTATTTTGGAAGTATATTCCATAAAGAAAATAAACCACCCACTTTAAAAAGAGAAATTACGAGTTTTTTTATTTTATTCGCAGTTTTGTGTTAGGGATGTCAAAATTTCCCAAAAACTTCTGATACACCTACTCACCACTACTGATGCTAGCAATTAAAGTGTTATAAATTAGCAAATGAGAAAAATAGATAATTTAAAACCTGCTCAAATTTTCATTTTTTGAACGTGTGTAGAATGTTTTGTTGGACTGATTTTCTATTTAATATGCTCTTAGTTCCTTTTAAAACGGTTACTGGAATTGTCACATAGCATATTGGAAGCGAGCAAAATCTGGTAGCTAGTAACATTTCGATTGCAAATATTTTTAGTATGAAAGCAATAAATGGTTTGAAGTTGTGGCGTTAAACATTCTTCAATGAATCTGATACCTTTTAGAAGTGCTTTTGAAAGAGGCGATCGCTCAGTTGGATCAATTCTGATTGTTGCCCCACGGGATGATAAACCTTTGTAACCGAACCCATTTGTACCTATAAAAGCGGCTAAACATGTTGACATATCTTTGAACTCTATAATTATCAATGGATGCTTACTCTCTCTCTCTCTCTCTCTCTCTCTCTCTCTCTCTCTCTCTCTCTCTCTCTCTCTCTCTCTCTCTCACACACACACACACACACACACACACACACACACACACACACACAAACTTATTCATCCACACATTATTGCATAGAAATCTTGGTTTCATGATAATAAATAAAATATGAATTTTATTTTATTACTTATAAAATGATTAATAATCCATTTACATCAAAGCCTTGGCATCCCCCCCCCCAAAAAAAAAAGAATCAAAGGGAAATAATAAATATGGTGCCTATTTTAGATGCGAAATATTGAGAGAAATAAATAATGTAATTCTAATGTAAAATGTGTTGATTTTTCTTTCATTAAATCGTTCTTATCAAACAAATCTCAATCAAATCGTAAAGAACAAATAACAAAACAACTTAATATCACCCTCCTCCCTTTTAGCTCCTCAATTTTATAAACATATCTTAGGTGTATGTTATCTATGTATCTGCTATCCTTGTTCTATTCATATCTTTTCTTATCCGTCTTCTATTCATCTGTGTAGCTATCTATCATGCTAAGCATATAAAGATAAACTTTTTGTATATTTTCTGAAAAGAATTGAAGTCTTTTATCGTTTTTCAGGAATTTTCTTTCATTAGTTAAACATAAAATTCCTTAATTGAAAAGAATCCATATTTCATTTTGCTTCTTGTAAAATTTTTGAACAGATTTCAAGAATAAGCTTCGTTTTTTCTTTATTTTTGCTTCCCATGTTTAAATATCAATCCTTAGAAATGATCAATTCTGTCATTTAAAATTCATATCAGATATTTGTAAATTATCTTGCTTAACAAATTGTTTTGACATTATGACAATCTATATTGGATAAAATTACCAACACTTTAAAAGAAATTACAATTTGACAAGGAATTTTTTAATAATTCAGAATTTTTAAATAATATCTGTTTAATTTCCTAATTTTAATTTTTTTTTTTGTATTATATTCGTATCTGTTGCTTCCACAGGATCAATACATGACTCAATGGAGGCAATTTCTTGTCTAAAGAAAGTTGATTCGCGTAAGGAGGAATTATTTAAAACAAAAAACAAATTCGATATCGAAATCTTATTTTCTAAACGTCCATCATTTATAAAATGATGATGATGATGATGATGATGATGATGATGATGATGATGATGATGATGATGATGATGGAATTTGAAAGAGAACTGAAAGAATATTGAATATGAAGAAAAGCACGATAATACAAATAATTATAGGGTTACTAAGAATACTCCTGAAAAACTTGGATCCACCATCAGATGATGATGATGATGATGATGATGATGATGATGATGATGATGATGATGATGATGATGATAGAATTTGGCAGAAAACTGAAAAGAATGTGAAACATGAAGAAAATACCAATAATCATAGGAGCTCTAGGAACACTTCCAAAAAACTTGGAAATAAAGAGGAGAAATTGGAATCAAAGTGAGGATTGCAACGATACAATGAATGGCAATAATGTAAACAGTTGAAATATTAAGGAAAATTCTTGAATGCAGAAACCAACTGACAAAAAATATGATAAATGGAAGACTCACATATGCAGTGGCACCAGCCTCGGCTGATAATACGCAAAATTGTCATGAAAGGTTAAGTAGGATGGAAAGGCCTAAGAGAAATAGCACAAACCAAACCTCTACTGGCAAGGTGTTGATAGTATTGGGATTTTAGGGAGGTTTATTCTAATTCAAATTTTAAAGAAGACCAATGCTTGTGGCCAATCAATGGTAAGCAGCAAAAAATTATTTGAACTGGTGGAAAAAAGGTGGAGGATGCTGGAAAACGACAATAGAGATCAATAACCAAACAATAGTGAAAGAAGTAAAAATCAAAAAAAGATTGATGGCATGTATTAACTATAGAAACCTATACAATCTCATAAGTATGTATTAACTAGAGAAACCTATACAATCTCATAAGTATGTATTAACTATAGAAACATATACAATCTCATAAGTATGTATTAACTATAGAAACCTATACAATCTCATAAATAATGTATAATATAAGGAATAATTTGAACGAATTTGGTCTTCGTTGTGCACAGGAATATTGTGCAAACTGTAGCCACCTGTTGCTGAGTGCGTTCTGATAACTAAACCATATTAGCTTAACTGAATGTTTAACTTGGTTGAAAAATTTCTTGGCTTTTATAAGGTGGTTCCCTTGATCCTTAGAAGTGAATTAGGCTTTTTTGTGTGTTTTGTTTAATGGAAATTGCTTCAAACAAGGCGTGAAGCCACTTTAACGTAAAGAGCTAACAAGAATGAAAGGTTATTATTGCAAAGACTGGAGATGCCTATTGGCCTTAGTCTTTAAGACGATAGGAAGGAGAAAAACAGTCAGGACGAAGAGAGTTCCACAAGCCTACCGGTATTGGAATAAAGCTACTGGAATAGGAAGCCATATTACAATGAGGCATCAAAACAGCGAATTGATGGTGACCATTGCACCAACGAGCCAAACGAGCTGGAACAATGAAAGAAGGAAATATATCAGACAATTCTGAAGAACATGTGTCATTATAGTATTTATAATAAAGACTGAGACTAGCAGCGTCTGCGAGAGAGAACATGCAGAGAAGAAGAAAGGGTGGTGCTAATCAAAATATCAATATTTTTTGCACCTTATAAAGAAAAACCCTCAAATAGGACACAGATTCTTATAAAGAATCCTCAAATAGGACACAGATTCTTATAAAGAAAACCCCTCAAATAGGACACAGATTCAGGAGCCTAGACATGACGATAGTACTGCATATATCGTCTGATAGTAAATTGATTTGTAGATATAGAGAATAGCCTTAGGTGTGACAAAGTATTTATAATAAAATAAAAAGAACCGACTTTACCAAATTACAGAAAGAGCAATGGATCTAATGCATTAACTCCAAAACAAATTTGATGAGAAAAGAAGATCAAGAAATTATAGAGTCGAGTTCTCCTCAAGAACGGAGGTATCCATGAAAATCTCAGGAAGAAGTTGGATCATGTATGAGTTCTAGTCACAATTTTCATTCAACACGCGTCCTCTTTTCGCAGGTTCCCTCAACCCGAAAAGATGTGAAATTTTAACTCTTCTTTCAGCACTGTGTATTTATTTTGTTGCACATATATTGGCATTGCTGAACATGCTTTAGCTCTTTGGACATCGTTGCCCTATATTCGCGCTTTAAAAGGATATCCCCCCCTCTCTCTCTCTCTCTCTCTCTCTCTCTCTCTCTCTCTCTCTCTCTCTCTCTCTTTCTCTCTGCCCCCGCACAAGCCTCTAATACACAATTCGTATCCACCTAAAATTGGGAAATAGTTATCTGTTTGTTCATATGTTGCAGACGGATGGTCGACCATCAAACTAAAAAAATGTCATTTTGACATTGTCTTCTTTTCATGATTGTTTTAACTTCACAAGATATGTTTCACGCGTTTTACTCATCCTATCGATACTCCCTACCTATGCATCCTTTACCCAGACAGATACTTCTTTCTTATTTCTCCACAATGAAAAACTGAATTCATAAAAATACTCTTTTCCTCAATTGTTTTTATATATGTGTACAAAATCTGTTCTCGCATCTTTGCACAGTAAATAAACGTTACTGTTGTTAAACATGTTTCAGCGTTTCCTTTCATCTTCATATTCACTAAAAGCTTTTTTAGGAAGATTTCTCTCTCTCTCTCTCTCTCTCTCTCTCTCTCTCTCTCTCTCCAGAAAACACTAATACATTATATTCACTAAAGTGGGCAAATGGCCGTCTGTTTATACACGCGTCATGAACAAACAGATGACATAATACAATGCTCCTATTACTACTACAAAAAACAGTGGACGTTACATAATGGGGAAACAACGCTAGACGATATGCATCAAACATGTTTGGTTGCATTTTGAAAATTTGTCTGCTGTGTTATGCGCCCATCAACAGTAAAGACGACTTCATTTTATTTACAATTTGAACGACAGAAATTAAAATATATCAATAACAATGTTAATATGGGTGTTCAGGGATGGAAGCATGAGTACAGAGAGATTCTCATTTATTCACAGTTTTTCCTTTTTTATTCATTAATTTATTTCTGTATAGTGATGTTAGAAATGCTATTTTACAACCGCCATTTGTAATCGGTTGCTTGTAGGAATTATTGTTATAACAAGCAGGACCCATGTACCGGTTTTGCCCACAAAGCCAGAACAGATTCGATAAAGAATCTCACCACCGTCGAATACAAAGTAAACTATGGTTGTTAGTGGGGGTCATTGCCGGCCCTGAAAAATAGAGGGCACTAGTGGTCATGGCCAAAATGAAATAAGCTGGCTTCCACTGTCGGCCATTGACTGGCTGTGACAGTTAGCAAAAGCCACTGGCTGTGATTGTCAGCACTGGGGGTTACTGACGATTACTGCTGGTTTGGTCAATTACTTAAAAAAAAAAAGTGTTGCATCTGTTCGGTCCTCAGTCAGTGACGAAGAAATACTTCTAGACTGCATCAGCTTTTAATTTTTATTCTAATCAAGAGTATTTAATTATTGTATCTTTTGCCATAAACAAAAGACTGTTGCGTCTGTTTGGTTCTCAGTTAGTGATGAAGAAATGCTTATAGATTGAAACAATTTTTCTTTTCTTTTTTTCCATTCGAGAATGCACTTTACTGGATTTTGCTCATATTAAAAATGAGATTTAAGTAGTGCAAATAGATATCATCTCAGAATACTTATATATAGCTATATGAAACAAGTACTATTTAATTTTTGTACTTCTCAGAATTTGAAAAAAAAGTACAAAAAAACTGTCGGTAAGTGATGGAAAAAGACAATTTTTCCCTCAATCAAGAGGGCACTTTATTTAGAGTTGAGCACTGGATTTTGCTCATATTAAAAATGAGATTGTGCCTAGGTGTGCCCTTGTCGTTGTGTGCTTACATCGTGGTTTATTAAGTCGGCCATTTTTTTTTTCATTGTGAACAATCTGGCGGCAAATAACCTTTTTCTTGTGTCGAACTGAAGTGAAGTAAATCTAATTTCAACTCTTTCTCCATGAAAATAAATAGCAGAGACTTTGTTTCCGAGCTGAATCGAACATAAATACAATCAATTTACACGTGGAATTCTTTTGGTTGTATTCGATTCGGCGGAGAATTAATTCTTAGACTGGCGCGTGTTGCAACAATACCTTCTGACAAATACAGCACGTTGGCGGCCGGCCGGCGAAGCAGGCGAGAGCAAGAAGTCTCCCCGAGATGCGACTTTGACGGTTCCGGTCAAGTCGAGCCTAGCAGCCAAAGGGTCTCCAGCAGCAGTAGTTCAAACATCCCGTTTCAGGGACCATTCTTATGCGATCCACAAACTACTACCATGCGACTACTACTGCCTATTGGCTGCCTGAGACCTCCTGCACTCTTCCATCGCCTGCCGCATCCTCCTGCACCCTTTAGGTACCTGCTACACTTTCCAACATCACTTGCAGCCCTCAGCAGGTTACCATTCTTACTTCCTTTTTGTAAATTCGTCGTCTTTGAACTAACTTCAGTCTTTTCGACATTCTTTCTTTTGCTTTGCTGTTCTTTTTCTTTTTGCCTCTGTGTCTTAATATTTTAGTTGTACGGTCAGCTGGTTTTTATAACTGGTTGTTAAACCCTCTGCAACAAACTCGTGGGGCAAAGTTGTATTTTAAGCAATGCAAACGGATATTACATCAGAATACTTATAAATAGCTGTATGAAAAATCGTCACTTGAACGCTGACGAAAAAGAAATGAAACCTGGAAAGAGACAAATTATTAATTATTAATTAAAAGCCAAACGTCATTTGGACGAAAACATAGATACAAAGCTTTTATTGTTAACTTTATAACGCTTTTTGTAACATGGGGAGGGGAGACATGCGACTATTAAAAGTGCAATAAAGAAAGCAAACGGACGCAGTTAAAAATCATCTTAAAACTAATGTAATTGCTTTTTTATAGACGCTGATCAGTGTTTTTGTTAGCAATCCTATATTCTTAGAATCAGTCGAATGTTTTTTGTAACGGAAAAAGAAATTAGCGTCGCATTGTTCTTGAAAATGGTGTCTTATAGTTCGAAAATTGCGTATTCTGATATTCGTTAATTCCGTGTAACAGTATGTTATCAGCCAATCAGAAGTAAGTGGAACTCTGCAAGGGAGAGGTTGTTATTTCAAGCCGTGTTGTGGAAAGGACAAAAGTGAAATATATGAGAAAAAAATGAACACTGAAGGAGCCTTCTTAGAAGTTGTTCCTAATGAAGAGGAATTCCCGGTTACGTTGAGGATAGTATAAAAAAACAGTTAGTTGGTAAAAAATCGCTCATGTCGTAAAGTGAAATCTGACGCTCCTAGGAAGTAATATAATATCGTTCGAAAACAAAAGAAAGTGAATGATATGTTGCACAAAAATGACAACAGGTAGTGGTTATTAGTCTGGCTATATTGAATTCATATGTGGCGTCTGCAGTTGCAAACCTACAACACTTTTTTTTTCGGGGGTGAAAGAATGTTCCTATTTTATTAAGTATAATAATAATAATAAATTATTAAGTATAATAATAATAACAATAAATTTATTAAGTATAATAATAATAATAAATATTAAGAATAGAGATGACGTCATTGATGCGAACAATGAATGTAATGTTTTCGAATTTGAGTAAAAATGTTTGAAGAAGAGGATTTTTTGTTTGTCTGTGTGTCCATCTTGTCTTTCAATAATTTATTTAGTGAACGTATGTGTGTCTGGCCTGATACGCGCTATGAAGAAGAGGAGGTTGGAAGAGAGAAACGATTAAGCTGACAAAAAAGGGTAATAGGCAGAATAGCTGCTGCTGCTGCTGCTGCTGCTGCTGCTATTTAAGCTTGCTACCTGTCAAAATTTCAGAATTCAGTTTTTAAGCTATCTGCTGCTGCTGTTGCTGCTGCTTTGAATACTCAGTACTAAAACAATACATTTCTTTAATAGTCTGTACTTGTGTGTTTGTAAATGAATGAGAGAGATTAAGTTTGAGGCAGCAATAATAGTGATTTTTTCTTCTTTTTCTCATTGATTTGTTTTGTTGATTTCAAGTACGACTACAAATTAAATTGCAAAGATATAGTGAGCTGGTAAAATATTAGATGTATGTGTGTTTTAAATTATTCATTCTATGTTGTATAATCTGCTATTAATTCAAAAAGCGTGTGTAGAATGAAATTACCAAACTTCAACAAAATAATAACTACGTAAATCCGCATCGATATAACAACTAGTGGTCTCCAGCTCTTCACTACAATTAGCAAAAATGAGATATGACCACTACAACACTCACTAACAGATTCATCACATAAGTATTTGATAAAGAAAAGCACCATATAGCGCATACAATTCCCTGTGGACTTTAAATGCACGTCTTATTTACATCAGTAAATAGGGCAAACCATCGAGGACTGATTCTTTATCAAATTTATTATATTCTTTTCCTGTTAAATATGAAACTATAAAGGAGAATATATTATCGACAACATTTCAATATTAATTTAAACATCATAGACTCCTTTATAATTAAAAAAATAAAGTAAAACGCAACTCTCAAGCATACCACCAATAAATAGCAATCAACTCGAACACAGCTTATATATATATATAAGAACAAGTAGTTAATAAAACATGTTAAAAAAACACTTTTAAAAAGAGCTAAAAACATATTTAATTTTAAAAAGGAAGCACAAGATAAGTGTATAGCCCTTAATCCACGGAGTTTCGAAGAAATACTTTCCTTTTCATCAGAGGGTAGGATTTAGCAAAATGCGGGATCGGATTTTACTTGCAAAAGTATTTAATGGAACTACAAGTAAATCATAGATCTTACTTGTAACAAATAGTGAATCAGAGGGAATAGGGTGAAGAAACATATATATATATATATATATATATATATATATATATATATATATACTCATGTTCACCCCCTAACAAGGTATATCGCCACTTGGACGTAAGGGGCTACTATTTGGGACCATGCCTAGGAAAGATTAACAAGATGTTGGTTTACGTTACATTTAAACGTCTGCATATCAGTACAGACAGGGAAGCAAGCAGCAAGATGGGAATTCCAAAGTTTAGCTGTTCAAAGGAAGAAACTATTAGATTAGAAAGCTTTCTGGCATTTAGGAACCTCAACAGTGAAGGGGTGGGATCTTATTGCTAAGCGGATTTTTCAAGGATATGTACATCGAGGGGGCACAAGTGCAATGAGTTCATCAGAGCACATTTCGTTAAAATATTTGTAAAACAAGCACAATGATGCAACATTGCGGCGATGGGACAGGAGTTGGAGCTTAGTTGACAAAATGGAACCTATTTGATTGGAAATTAGGGGGGGACTATCCAAGAGGGAGAGGCTAGTGTTAGATGCACCAACCCATATGTGGCAACAATACACCATAGGCGAATGGTGGCCTTGTAGAGATCCAGAATACTCTCAGGTGTGAGTAGTTTTCTAGCTCGATAGAGGGAACCCAACTTCTTTGCAGCAACTTTTGCAACATCCTCAATATATTTGTTCCAGTTCATATTGCCCGTGAATATTAGGCCGAGGAGTTTGAAGGAAGAATTCTCAGGTAGGGTGTTATTTGTCATGGATATCGGTGGTTGGAGGGGCATCTTGTAATTGCTAAAGGAGAGCAGCTTAGTTTTACTAGCATTAAATGTTACCATCCATTTGCGGCCCCATTCTACTACGGTGCAGAAGTCATTTTCTAACAATTTTGCCATTGCCTTAGATTTGTGTACATCTGTTCTTCCCTCATGCATGTTATAGAGCGTTGTATCATCAACAAATATACTAATCTCAGACACAATATTATCAGGGAGGTCGTTTATGAATATCAGGAATAATAGTAGTCCAAGGATCGACCCCTGAGGCACTTCCACATTAATGTTATGCTGCTTGGATGTATGTCCATCAATGACAACCTGGATGGTTCTATTGTCTAAAATGGATCTAATTATATTTAGTATACGTCCAGTTATACCATACAATTTAATTTTCATTAGCTGCCCTTCGTGTCAGACTTTGTCAAAGGTCTTGGATATATTGAAGGCTACAGTCCAGGCTTTGGCTGTCTCATCCAGTGCATGGGATATGCGTTCAGAGATGATTGTTAAAATATCTGCAGTAGAATGACATTGCCTAAATCCCTACTGTTTGTTAGAGAGAAGATTTGCTTTTGTGAGGTTGTGGACCAGTGCTTGATTAATTAAGGTTTCAAAGATTTTAGTGAAGAGGGGGAGGAAACTGATAGAGCAATAATTGAGAGGGTCAGTCCTTTCACCAGAATTCTTGTACACTGCTACCACAGAGGCCATCTTCCAGCTATTAGGGAAGCAAGATTCTGCAAAGCATTTGTTGTAGAGCTTGAAAAGTATGGGAGATGGCTCAGCTCAGCATTTCTTAAATAGTATAGCAGGGATGAAATTGGAGTTGTCTAAGATTTTTATGATATGATATTAAAAAATAGTTTTATTTAACACAGTAAAATGTGTACAATTTTTTTATGTGTGTATTTTTTTATGTGTGTATTTTTTTATGTGTGTAATGTACTCTTTTTTTGTCTGGTAATCTGTTACGAAATTAGGCCAATATGGAATTCAAATCCATTATATTTTTGTATAGAGCAGGCTTAGAAATTTTAGATGTAGACAGCTACGTATGAATCTATATATCTGGATAAAAGAGAAAGATTAAGAGAAAGTCATTCATTGTTGGTTGCATGAATAGGTAAGGTATTTCTATCCATTAGCGTGAATTACGTCAGTATGCGTATTCCCTGGAATGTAGTTTTTACATCTCATGATGGAGTTAGGAGGATGGATGTCTCACTAAACTGATCGAATAAAGCTTGGATTTGGATGAACCAGGATTTGATGTTGGCAGGGTTAAATACCGGAATGTTTTATGATAGGGTGGCTGGAGATATTTCTGAAAGTGACGAATCTATGCTCTTGTTTCGCTTGATTGAATCCCGAAAATGATTTAGAAGCCTTTAAATTGCCGGTCTCTATTCTTTGCGTAGGCAAGGAGTCGGTGTAAATGGGAGAATAACGTGATGTGGAACTGTAGGGTTGTAGAAGGAAGTGTATGTTTCATTTCACGGTCGGGTGTCTCAATTTGTAGGGTTGTAGAAGGAAGTGTATGTTTCATTTCACGGTCGGGTGTCTCAATTTGTAGGGTTGTAGAAGGAAGTGTATGTTTCATTTCACGGTCGGGTGTCTCAATTTGTAGGGTTGTAGAAGGAAGTGTATGTTTCATTTCACGGTCGGGTGTCTCAATTTGTAGGGTTGTAGAAGGAAGGGTATGTTTCATTTCACGGTCGGGTGTCTCAATTTGTAGGATTGTAGAAGGAAGGGTATGTTTCATTTCACGGTCGGGTGTCTCAATTTGTAGGGTTGTAGAAGGAAGTGTATGTTTCATTTCCCGGTCGGGTGTCTCAATTTGTAGGGTTGTAGAAGGAAGTGTATGTTTCATTTCACGGTCGGGTGTCTCAATTTGTAGGGTTCTAGAAGGAAGTGTATGTTTCATTTCACGGTCGGGTGTCTCAATTTGTAGGGTTGTAGAAGGAAGTGTATGTTTCATTTCACGGTCGGGTGTCTCAATTTGTAGGGTTGTAGAAGGAAGTGTATGTTTCATTTCACGGTCGGGTGTCTCAATTTGTAGGGTTGTAGAAGGAAGTGTATGTTTCATTTCACGGTCGGGTGTCTCAATTTGTAGGGTTCTAGAAGGAAGTGTATGTTTCATTTCACGGTCGGGTGTCTCAATTTGTAGGGTTGTAGAAGGAAGTGTATGTTTCATTTCACGGTCGGGTGTCTCAATTTGTAGGGTTGTAGAAGGAAGTGTATGTTTCATTTCACGGTCGGGTGTCTCAATTTGTAGGGTTGTAGAAGGAAGTGTATGTTTCATTTCACGGTCGGGTGTCTCAATTTGTAGGGTTGTAGAAGGAAGTGTATGTTTCATTTCACGGTCGGATGTCTCAATTTGTAGGGTTGTAGAAGGAAGTGTATGTTTCATTTCACGGTCGGGTGTCTCAATTTGTAGGGTTGTAGAAGGAAGTGTATGTTTCATTTCACGGTCGGGTGTCTCAATTTGTAGGGTTGTAGAAGGAAGTGTATGTTTCATTTCACGGTCGGGTGTCTCAATTTGTAGGGTTGTAGAAGGAAGTGTATGTTTCATTTCACGGTCGGGTGTCTCAATTTGTAGGGTTGTAGAAGGAAGTGTATGTTTCATTTCACGGTCGGGTGTCTCAATTTGTAGGGGAAAAGAAGTTTAAGGTAAATTAAATCTCTCTGCCCCAAACAAAATAATTTAAAAAAAGGAATAAAACAAAATGACACCTCTTTCTCGTTTAAAATGCACCACATTTATTTTTCAACAAAAATAGCAAGATGAACAAGCAAAGGTCCGATCGGTAAAAGCTCTTGAGAAATCATTATGATTAGAATGTTAGATGAAAGTCCTTCGTTGAATTAATGGGATTAAAAGGTGAAAGTCTTGTGTGAAAATAATGTCCTTATTTCAAGGTTTGTTTTTTAACTGGCGAAGTTCGCCTTATTCAAAAGTCTCAGAAAATGTATGGAATGGGTGCGTGTGGGCATAAGTGTGATTTTTGAGTGCCCGCGTGGCGTGTGTCATTATATTTCGACAGCTTTGAAAGCGACGATGAGATGAAAACGAGAGGCATGTTCTCGTCTCCCATCAGAGTGAGAAAGCAGAGAAAAAGGAGGGAAGAAGAATGTTTGATGCGTTTAAATACTTTTTGGATCGCTTCCAAAACAAGATTGCGTTAAAAAGACAATCTTCTAAATTTTCTCATTGGTCGCTTGTATCACGTGATACTGTCTTCAACTACGTCCACCAGAAATATGTCTGTTTTACTTTTGTTGTTGCGAGAAAAGCGTGTGGGCGTATTTGAAATTATGTCGTTGCTGAAAGAGCTTATTTTTGTGCAAAATGCGTGGAGAAATTGAAATGAATAAACGTTCGTTAATTTGTGCACGAGCGTGTGCGTGTGTGTGTGTGTGTGTGCGTGTATGTGTGTGTGGGGGCGGGTGACAGCACAACGGTCTGCAATATAAATAAAAAAAGAAAATTGGTTTTCATCAAATGAAAATGGAATCATGTCGTCTTTTCTAGGGCGACAATTTTATCGTGCCACCCTATATAGTTCCACAGAACTCTGAGAAGAATGTGTGTGTATGCGAATGAAGGAGTTAGAAGAATGTTTCCCACATAATTTGTATTATGTGTACGTGTTTCAGACGAGACGTGGAAGAGAAAATAAAGGAAATTTCTTTGTGTTTCCGATTTTATACTCCCAATCTCAATGCTGCCTTGTCTGGTGAAGAGAGGGATAATTAGGTCTGAGCGTCTTTTGATGTATGTATGTTTAGATGAATGTGTAAATTAGTTAATGCTAAAAATTTCAAGTTTTTGTTTCTTTCTTTCTTTGTTTTGTTCAGAATATGTAAACGTTAGTACAGCCGTCACCATCACTAATGACGGTACAGCCATTTTATAATGAAACAATAATACAAACATCTTTTGTTTTGTCTCCTTTATATGTAAAAGAAAAATGACTGATTTTTTGTTTAATTCAGAAAGAGTTCATTAGAATTGTGTTAATTATAATTACGATTGTAATGAACACCACCAAGATATCAAAAGACAACTAGAATAATAAAAGACATTAATGTAAGAATGTTGCAATCAAATATTCAGAAAGATACAAAAAATCAGATGCTTTTCTTTCTTTCACGTTTTGCAGCTTAGAATAAATTTCTTTATATACAGTAAATGACCATTTTTTATAAAGTAAATGTCCATTTTATATAAAGTAAATGTACATTTTGTATAAAGTAAATATACATTTTATAAAATGTAAATATACATTTTATATAAAATAAATGTACATTTTATATAAAGAAAATGTGCATTTTATATAAAGTAAATGTACATTTTATATAACGTATATGTACATTTTCTACAAAGAAAATTTACATTTTATATAAAGTAAAAAACATTTTATATAAAGAAAATGTGAATTTTATATAAACTAAATGTACATTTTATATAAAGTAAATGTACATTTTATATACAGTAAATGTGCATTTTATATTAATTAAATGTTAATTTTATATACATTAAATGTAAATTTTATATAAAGTAAATGTGCATTTTATATAAAGTAAATGTGCATTATATATAAAGCAAATGTATATTTTATATAAAGTCAATATACATTTTATATAAAATAATGTACATTTTATATAAAGTAAATGTACATTTTATATAAAGAAAATGTACATTTTATATAAAGAAAATGTACATATTATATAACGTAAATGTGCATTTTATATAAAGTAAATGAAAATTTTATATACAGTAAATGTAAATTTTATATAAAGTAAATGTTAATTTTATATACAGTAAATGTAAATTTTTATATAAAGTAAATGTGTATTTTATATAAAGTAAATGTGCATTATATATAAAGTAAATGTACATTTTATATAAAGTAAATGTACATTTTATATAAAGTAAATGTACATTTTATACAAATACAATGTTCATTTTGTATAAATTAAATGTACATTTTATATAAAGTAAATGTGCATTTTATATGAAGTAAATTTGCATTTTATATAAAATAAATGTACATGTCATATAAAGTAAATATACCTATCATATAAAGAAAATGCGCATTTTATATAAAGAAAATATACATTGTATGTAAAACAATGTACATTTTATATACAATAATGTACATTTTATACAAAGTAAATGTGCATTTTATATAAAGAAAATGTGCATTATATATGAAGTAAATGTACATTTTATATAAAGTAAATGTAAATTTTATATAAAGTAAAAGTGCATTTTATATAAAGTAAATGTTAAATTTTATATGAAGCAAATGTGCATTTTACATAAAAAATGTGCCTTTTATATAAAATAAATGTACATTTTATAAAAAGTAAATGTACATTTTATATAAAGTAAATGTACATTTTACATGAAATAATGTACATTTTATATAAAGTATATTTACATTTCATACAAAGCAAATGTACATTCTATATAAAGTAAATGTGCATTTTATATAAAGTGAAAGTGCATTTCATATAAAGTAAATGTACATTTTATAAAAAGTAAATGTACATTTTATAAAAAATAAATGTACATTTTATATAAAGTAAACGTATATTTTTTATAAAGTAAATATACGTTTTATATAAAGTAAAAGTGCATTTCATATAAAGTAAATGTACATTTTATATAAAGTGAAAGTGCATTTCATATAAAGTAACCATACATTTTATATAAAGTAAATGTGATTATATATAAAGTAAATGTACATTTTATATAATGTAAATGTACATTTTATATAAAGAAAATGTGCATTTTATATAAAGTAAATATACATTTTATATAAAGAAAATGTGATTATATATAAAGTAAATGTACATTTTATATGAAATAAATGTACATATAAAGTAAATGTACATTTTATATAACGTATATGTACATTTTCTACAAAGAAAATTTATATTTTATATAAAGTAAATAAACATTTTATATAAAGAAAATGTGAATTTTATATAAAGTAAATGTACATTTTATATAAAGAAAATGTGCATTATATATAAAGTAAATGTACATTTTATATGAAATAAATGTACATATAAAGTAAATGTACATTTTATATAACGTATATGTACATTCCTACAAAGAAAATCTATATTTTATATAAAGTAAATAAACATTTTATATAAAGAAAATGTGAATTTTATATGAACTAAATGTACATTATATATGTTGTGGTGGCAACCACTTATTTGCATATGCGAATAACATAACACTATTAATGGCAAGCCTAGGTTGGCCTTGGTGTGTCTTACTCAAATGCCACCGGAAGTGACGCCGAAGAGCGTACATGTCCTCCCACCAAGACTCTCGGACTCGACACCGTCATTTGTACATATTGTAAATATACCTTTTCTTTAATACACTTATTATTGCGTTATCTTGTTGTTTGCGTCTTCATTGTATTTCCTTACTAATTATTGTTCAACCTTGCAACCACAACATTTGGCGACGAGATATGAAGCGTCAAATATAACAGTTTGACGAAGAACTATTTAAAAAAAAAAAAAAGTACAACGCAATGGTTGACCATTTTTTTTTAAGGAATGCAAAGTGTTGACGAGCAAACGGATTTTACGCTAAAGAGAAGTTTCAACTCAAGTGAAAAAAAAAACTCTAACGTGGCAAAAGCGACAATTTACGCCGTTTCTGGGAAACCGACTTGCAAACGAATGTATAGTGAATTTTTGTTTTGTCGCTACACGACAAATCTTACTAAAGGACCAACTTGCAAACGAAAAGCGAACTTGTTCTGTCGCAAAAACGACAGGTCAGACCCGTATTACGAAAAGCAAGGAAGTAACCTACGAAAAAAGTTCACCAGTGGATTCTAATTACTGTTCTCCGTAAACAAAACAACAACTTAAGGACTTTTTAATTAATGTTTTGGTTGACGTCGGTACTAAAAGGAAATACCACAGCTAAAACTAAAATTCAAGGAAAGGATTTTTTTTTCTTGAAGTTGTCACTGAATAACGGATAATACAGTAAAACGTCACGGAAAAAAAGGTAATCTCAATTTAAGAGGTATTTTAATTACTAAAATACTAGAGAAAAAAAACTCAAAGAACTAAATGTACTGCATACATTTATTCAATTGTGACTCGATTAAAAAAAAACCCCAAACTTTTATTTTGTGGAAAGAGTTACTTATTAGTAAGTGCCTAAAAACGGAAAGTCAATTCCATTTAGTGATTCCAGATAAACCTGTTTTATTTATTTTTTTTTTGCAGCGTGACTCGCAAAAAGAATATATTATTGCAAGCAGCGATATTATTATGAAAAACAGGAGCTTACAGCAATTTTCTTTTTTGTTGTAACCCAAACCGGTGTATATTGTACATGGTACAATATTTTTTTTTAACTACACACTAAAAAAAAAAAAAAAAAAAAAAAACATGGAAGACTTATCAAAAATGTTCATGCAATTTTTACAAGCACAGGCTGAGCGGGATGAACGCAGACAAGCTACACAAAACGAGTTTTTGCAAACACAAATACAGGCACAGGCTGACCGCGAGCAAAAGAGAGAGGACAGATTATTGAAATGGCAGCAGGAACAAGAAGAAAAGCAGAAAATGGCGCAATTAAAGCAGAAAAAACTGCAATTGGAACAGGAAGAAAGGCATAAGAAACTACAATTGGAATATGAAGAAAGACAAGAGGAACTTTTTGCTAAAACACTGGAACTACTAAAGAGTAATCGAGAAAATGTCGATAGTGTTAATTTCTCCCATATAACTATTTTTAATAGCATGGACACATTTCATTATGTGCCTGAGGAAGAGAAGAATTTTGAAGCATACTACACAAGATACGAGGATGTTTTTCAACTGGACTGTAAAAATTGGCCAAATGGTCAGAAAGTGAGCCTCTTACTCAGAAAATTGGGTACATCAGAACACAGCAAATTCGTAGATTACATATTACCTAAAAAAACTGCGGAATTAGAGTTCATGAAAGCTGTAAAATTACTAAAAGAATTATTTAATCCAAATATATCTCTTTTTCATAAAAGATGGCTGTGCATGAATCTAAGAAAGATAGACAACCAAGATTATTTGACATACGCATCAGTTGTCAATAAAAACTGCGATAATTTTAAGCTTGCAGAACTAACGGTAGAAGATTTTAAATGTCTAATCTTCGCTCAAGGGTTAGTTTCCACGAAAAATTCAGAAATACGCAGACGAGTGTTGTCTAAGCTGGAATCTGAGCAAGATTTAACCCTCCAGAAACTAGCAGAGAACTGTGAAAGGGCCATTACACTAAAAAAGGATTTAAAAAATATAGAAGAATCCGGAGTGGCATATGTAAGAAAAGTTAGAAAACCATACGCACCAACCAAGAACTTTACAAAGAAAAGCAATGGAACGGGATATTCCAAAGATAATAACCATAAATATAGTACACAATATAACAAGCCTCTTCCTAGATATAACTGTAAGAGATGTGCAGAAAAGCATTGGGAATCAGATTGTCCTTATAAGAAGAAAAAATGCTACATTTGTAAGAAGGTGGGACACAAAAGCGATTGCTGCAGATATAAAGATTACACCAAAAAGCGAGTACAGCAAACAAAATCAAATACAAAATTAGACAAAGATCGGCGAAAATACGTAAAAGTGGAAATATTTAAAACATCAATAAAGTTACAACTCGACTCCGGCTCCGATGTTTCTATAATAAACCTGAATACGTGGAAAAAGTTGGGAAAACCGGCCATGATGAAAACTAGTAAAGCAGCCCGGACGGTAACTGGTGGTGGTATAAAATTTGAAGGAGAAGTTGTCCTCCCGATAAAATTGAAAGGGATTTCGAAGAAATTAAAAATATTCGTACTAAAAAATAGTGAAAATCTGTTTGGAATAGATTTAATTGAGAAATTCGGACTATGGGATAAGCCAATCAATACATTCTGTAAAAAATTAGAATGTTCTTCTCCAACAACAGTAAATATAAAAGACGATTTAAAAGAATTATTTCCTGAGGCATTCACGACTAACTTAGGTCGCTGCAATAAATTCAAGGCCTCGTTTGAACTTAAAGAAAACGCCAGCCCAATTTTTAGAAAAAAGCGAAATGCTCCGTTCGCTGGGTTGGAAAAGATTGATAAAGAATTAAATAGATTGGAACAGACGGGAATTCTATCAAAAATAGAACACAGCGAGTGGGCAGCCCCCACCGTATACGTAAAGAAAAAGAATGACGAAGTTAGAGTGTGCGCAGACTTTTCGACCGGGGTCAACTCCCTATTAAAAGATCACCATTACCCCCTACCAAGCCCAGAGGAAATATTCACGAAGTTGAATGGGGGTAATATCTTCTCCAAAATAGACTTGAGCGACGCGTATTTGCAAATACCGGTGGAGGAGAATTGCTCAAAAATACTATGCATCAATACGCATAAGGGATTATACAAATACAACCGATTGCCTTTTGGCATCAAAGTAGCGCCTGCCATCTTTCAGCAAGCGATGGACACCATTCTAAGTGGTATTGAGTGCGCATGTGCATACCTGGACGACATTGTTGTCAGGAGCAAATCCCTAGAAGAACATAAGGAACATTTGAAACAAGTATTTACTCGAATACAAGAATTCGGCTTTAAAGTAAAAGAAAGTAAATGTGACTTTTGTATGAGCGAGATTAAGTATCTTGGACACATAATAAACAAACATGGACGACGTCCAGACCCAGACAGATCTGCGGCAATAAAACATATGCCAGCACCCGATAATGTAACAACCTTGCAGAGTTTCTTAGGACTCGCAAATTATTACCAATCTTTTATTGAAGGAATGCATAACTTGCGAGCCCCCTTAAATAATCTGCTTAAAAAGGATACACCGTGGAACTGGACGCAAGAATGTCAAACCACTTTTGACAAAATAAAGAGCGCACTAACATCCGAATTATTCTTAACGCACTTTGACACAAACTTAAAAATAGTCGTCGCTAGTGACGCTAGCTCCTACGGCTTAGGAGCATGCATTCAACATATTATGCCGAATGGGTCTAGAAAACCAATAGCGCATGCTTCGAGAACGCTGATACCAGCCGAAAGGGCATATTCACAAATCGAAAAAGAAGCGTTGAGCATAATCTTTGCCGTGACTAAATTTCACCGATATTTATATGGTAGACAATTCATACTTGAAATCGACCATAAACCGTTAGTCACGATCTATGGATCAAAAAAAGGATTGCTGGTATACACCGCAAATAGATTGCTGCGCTGGGGTACAATACTACTTAATTACGATTTCCAGCTACAACATCTAGCATCAAAAAAGATTTGCCATGCGGATGGACTGTCAAGACTGATACCACAGAAACACAATCTGGAAGAATCAGTCATTGCAGCAATTCGGACAAATGTTGAAGAAAAAAATATGGTAGCAAACATCATTAAGGAACTACCCGTAACTTTGTCGGACATTAAAAGGGAAGCCGAGAAAGACGAATATATAAAGGACATAAAAGAGAAAATTATAACGGACACAAAGGTGCAGGAAGTTTTCTCCATATGTGACGATGTGTTACTGTACAGCGAGAGTGGTAATACCCAAAACATTGCAGAATAAGATGTTAAGAGATTTCCACACAGGACATCCGGGGATAAATCGAATGAAGTCGTTAATGAGAAGCTACGTGTACTGGCGTAACATGGACACTGACATAGCGACAACAATTGATAAATGTAAAGGATGCCAGTTAGCGGCAAAATCTCCACCTATAGTACACAAACCTTGGCCGAAAACCGACCAACCATGGTCGAGAATCCACATGGACTTCGCTGGTCCAGTAGGTGAAAACTATTATTTAATTGTAGTGGATAGTTTCACAAAATGGCCGGAGGTAATGCGTTGCAGGAATCCAACAACAAACAACTCAATAGGGTTCCTACACGAGTTGTTTGCAAGATTCGGTGTAACAGACACATTGGTCACTGACAATGGAACGCAGTTCACATCCGCAGAGTTTAAGGAATTTTGCGACACGTTCCGAGTGAAGCACATCACGACTCCGCCGTATCATCCAAGGTCGAACGGCCTCGCGGAAAGGTTTGTGGACACGCTAAAACGAGCGTTAAAGAAATCCATTGGAACACCAACAGAAAAAGCTTTGCAACAATTCTTGCAAGTATATAGGATTACACCACATCCTAGTACACCATCAAACATATCACCAGCTGATCTAATGTTTGCCAGAAAGGTAAAATCAGCGTTTGACAAACTATTGCCAAGGCAGGCAATTATCCGAAACACTACACACACGAGAAGAAAGAAATATAACTCGGGAGATCGAGTATATTTTAAGTGCTACAGAAATAACACATCTTACTAGGAATGTGGAGTAGTGGATAAACGCATTGGTGATTGTATATACATGATTAAAGGTCCACAGAATATACATAAAAGGCACCTAAATCAGATAAAAAAAACGTCATATCCAAGATGATGATGATACGACAACAGTCGAAGAGGAGGACACCATAGATATCATATACGAATCTTTTAATTTGGAACCGCCTCAAAATGCACCTGAACCCCGAAGATCAGGTAGGAAAAGAAAAGTGAATGAACCATTAATGGTAAACGCAAAAAGAAAAAGATATTGAAATCTGTGTGACTTCAAATCTTGGGAGGGGGGTGTTGTGGTGGCAACCACTTATTTGCATATGCGAATAACATAACACAATAAATGGCAAGCCTAGGTTGGCCTTGGTATGTCTTACTCAAATGCCAACGGAAGTGACGCCGAAGAGCGTACATGTCCTCCCACCAAGACTTTCGGACTCGACACCGTCATTTGTACATATTGTAAATATACCTTTTCTTAAATACACTTATTATTGCGTTATCTTGTTGTTTGCATCTTCATTGTATTTCCTTACTAATTATTGTTCAACCTTGAAACTACAACAATATATAAAGTAAATGTACATTTTATATACAATAAATGTGCATTTTATATAAATTACATGTTAATTTTATATACATTAAATGTAAATTTTATATAAAGTAAATGTGCATTTTATATAAAGTAAATGTACATTTTATATAAGGTGAATGTACATCTTATGTAAAGTAAATGTACATTTTATATAAAGTCATTATACATTTTATATAAAATAATGTACATTTTATATAAAGTAAATGTACATTTTATGTAAACTATATGTGTATTTTATATAAAGTAAATGTACATTTTATATAAAGAAAATGTACATATTATATAACGTAAATGTGCATTTTATATAAAGTAAATGTTAATTTTATATACGGTAAATGTAAATCTTATATAAAGTAAATGTGTATTTTATATAAAGTAAATGTGCATTATATATAAAGTAAATGTACATTTTATATAAAGAAAATATACATTTTATATAAAACAATGTACATTTTATATACAATAATGTACATTTTATATAAAGTAAACGTGCATTTTACATAAACAAAATGTGCCTTTTATATAAAGTAAATGTACATTTTATAAAAAGTAAATGTACATTTTATATAAAGTAAATGTACATTTTATATAAAATAAATATACATTTTATATAAAGTAAATGTACATTTTATATAAAGTCAAGAGACATTTTATAAAAAAATAAATATACATTTTATATACAGTAAATGTACATCTTATGTAAATTAAATATACATTTTATATAAAGTAAATATACATTTTATATAAAGTATATGTACATTTTATATAACGTAAATGTACATTTTATATAAAGTAAATGTAAATTTTATATAAAGTAAATGTACATTTTATATAAAGTATATGTACATTTTATATAAAGTAAATGTACATTTTATATAAAGTAAATGTACATTTTATATAAAATAAATATACATTTTATACAAAGTAAAAATACTTTTTATATAAAGTAAATGTACGTTTTATATAAAGTAAATATACATTTTATATAAAGTAAATGTACATTTTATATAAAATAAATGTACATTTTATATAAAGTAAATGTACATTTTATATAAAATAAATGTACATTTTATATAAAGTAAATGTACATTTTATATAAAATACATGTACATTTTATATAAAGTGTATGTACATTTTATATAAAGTAAATATACATTTTATATAAAATAAATGTACATTTTATATAAAAAAATATACATTTTATATAAAGTAAATGTACATTTTATATAAAGTGAATGTACATCTTATGTAAAGTAAATGTACATTTTATATAAAGTAAATGTACATTTTATATAAAGTAAATGTACATTTTATATAAAGTAAATGTACATTTTATACAAAGTATGTTTACATTTAAAATAAAGTTAATGTACATTTTATATAATGTAAAGTAAATTTTATATAAAGTAAATGTACATTTAATATAAAATAAATGTACATTTTATATAAAGTATATGTAACTTTTATATAAAGTATATGTACATTTTATATAAAATAAATGTACATTTTATATAATGAACATGTACATTATATATAAAGTAAATGTACATTTTATATAAAGTAAATGTACACCTTATATAAAGTGAATGTACATTTAATATAAAGTAAATGTACATTTAATATAAAGTAAATGTACATTTAATATAAAGTAAATGTACATTTAATATAAAGTAAATGTACATTTTATATAAAGTATATGTACATTTTATATAAAGTAAATGTATATTTTATATAAAATAAATGTACATTTAATATAAAGTAAATGTACATTTAATATAAAGTAAATGTACATTTAATATAAAGTAAATGTACATTTTATATAAAGTATATGTACATTTTATATTAAGTAAATGTACATTTAATATAAAGTACATGTACATTTTATACAAAGTGTATGTACATTTAATATAAAGTAAATGTACATTTTATATAAAGTATATGTACATTTTATATAAAGTAAATGTACATTTTATATACAGTAAATGTACATTTTATATAAATTATATGTACTTTTTATATAAAGTATATGTACATTTAATATAAAGTAAATGTACATTTTATATAAAGTAAATGTACATTTTATATAAAGTAAATGTACATTTTATATAAAGTGTATGTACATTTAATATAAAGTAAATGTACATTTTATATAAAGTAAATGTACATTTTATATAAAGTAAATGTACATTTTATATAAAGTGAATGTACATCTTATGTAAAGTAAATGTACATTTTATATAAAGTAAATGTACATTTTATATAAAGTAAATGTACATTTTATACAAAGTATATGTACATTTAAAATAAAGTAAATGTACATTTTATATAAAGTAAAGTAAATTTTTTATAAAGTAAATGTACATCTTATATAAAGTGAATGTACATTTAATATAAAGTAAATGTACATTTAATATAAAGTAAATGTACATATAATATAAAGTAAATGTACATTTTATATAAAGTATATGTACATTTTATATAAAGTAAATGTATATTTTATAAAAAATAAATGTACATTTTATATAAAATAAATGTACATTTAATATAAAGTAAATGTACATTTAATATAAAGTAAATGTACATTTTATATAAAGTATATGTACATTTTATATTAAGTAAATGTACATTTAATATAAAGTATATGCACATTTTATATAAAGTATATGTTCATTTTACATAAAGTTAATGTACATTTAATATAAAGTATATGTACATTTTATATAAAGTAAATGTACATTTTATATACAGTATATGTACATTTTATATAAAGTATATGTACATTTAATATAAAGTATATGTACATTTTATATAAAGTTAATGTACATTTTATATAAAATAAAAGTACATTTTATATAAAGTGAATGTACATTTTTTATAAAGTTAATGTACATTTTATATAAAGTGTATGTACATTTTATATAAAATAAATGTACATTTTATATTAAGTAACTGTACATTTAATATAAAATAAATGTACATTTTATATTAAGTAAATGTACATTTAATATAAAGTATATGTACATTTTATATAAAGTATATATACATTCAATATAAAGTATTTGTACATTTAATATAAAGTAAATGTACATTTTATATAAAGTATATGTACATTTTATATAAAGTAAACGTACATTTTGTATAAAGTATATGTTCATTTTATATAAAGTAAATGTACATTTTAAATAAAATAAATGTACATTTTATATAAAGTAAATGTACATTTTATATAAAGTAAATGTACATTTTATATAAAGTAAATGTACATTTAATATAAAGTAAATGTACATTTTATATAAAATAAATGTACATTTTATATAAAGTATATGTACATTTTATATAAAGTAAATATACATTTTATATAAAGTGTGTGTACATTTTATATACAGTTAATGTACATTTAATATAAAGTATATGTACATTTTATATACAGTAAATGTACATTTTATATACAGTATATGTACATTTTATATAAAGTATATGTACATTTTATATAAAGTATATGTATATTTTATATAAAGTTAATGTACATTTTATATAAAATAAATGTACATTTTATATAAAGTAACTGTACATTTTGTATAAAGTTAATGTACATTTTATATAAAGTGTATGTACATTTTATATAAAATAAATGTACATTTTATATAAAGTGAATGCACATTTCATATAAAGTAAATGTACATTTAATATAAAGTAAATGTACATTTTATATAAAGTAAATGTACATTTTATATAAAGTATATGTACATTTTATATAAAGTAAATGTACATTTTATATAAAGTATATGTACATTTTATATAAAGTAAATGTACATTTTATATACAGTTTATGTACATTTTATATAAAGTAAATGTACATTTTATATAAAGTATATGTACATTTTATATAAAGTTAATGTACATTTTATATCAAATAAATGTACATTTTATATAAAGTAAATGTACATTTTATATAAAATAACTGTACATTTTATATAAAGTATATGTACATTTTATATAAAGTAAATGTACATTTTATATAAAGTGTATGTACATTTTATATAAAGTTAATGTACATTTTATATAAAGTATATGTACATTTTATATAAAGTATATGTTCATTTTATATAAAGTTAATGTACATTTAATATAAAGTATATGTACATTTTATATAAAGTAAATGTACATTTTATATACAGTATATGTACATTTTATATAAAGTATATGTACATTTTATATAAAGTATATGTACATTTTATATAAAGTTAATGTACATTTTATATAAAGTATATGTACATTTTATATACAGTATATATACATTTTATATAAAGTATTTGTACATTTAATATAAAGTAAATGTACATTTTATGGAAAGTATATGTACATTTTATATAAAGTAAACGTACATTTTATATAAAGTATATGTTCATTTTATATAAAGTAAATGTACATTTTATATAAAATAAATGTACATTTTATATAAAGTAAATGTACATTTTATATAAAGTGAATGTACATTTAATATAAAGTAAATATACATTTAATATAAAGTAAATGTACATTTTCTATAAAGTGAATGTACATTTAATATAAAGTAAATGTACATTTTATATAAAGTGAATGCACATTTCATATAAAGTACATGTACATTCAATATAAAGTAAATGTACATTTTATATAAAGTAAAGGTACATTATATATAAAGTATATGTACATTTTATATAAAGTAAATGTACATTTAATATAAAGTATATGTACATTTTATATAAAGTAAATGTACATGTTATATACAGTATATGTACATTTTATATAAAGTAAATGTACATTTTATATAAAGTATATGTACATTTTATATAAAGTTACTGTACATTTTATATAAAATAAATGTACATTTTATATAAAGTAAATGTACATTTTATATAAAATAAATGTACATTTTATATAAAGTATATGTACATTTTATATAAAGTAAATGTACATTTTATATAAAGTGTATGTACATTTTATATAAAGTTAATGTACATTTTATATAAAGTATATGTACATTTTATATAAAGTATATGTACATTTTATATAAAGTAAATGTACATTTAATATACAGTATATGTACATTTTATATAAAGTATATGTACATTTTATATAAAGTATATGTAAATTTTATATAAAGTTAATGTACATTTTATATAAAATAAATGTACATTTTATATAAAGTAAATGTACATTTTATATAAAGTTACTGTACATTTTATATAAAGTGTATGTACATTTTATATAAAATAAATGTACATTTTATATAAAGTAAATGTACATTTTATATAAAATAAATGTACATTTTATATAAAGTATATGTATATTTTATATAAAGTAAATGTACATTTTATATAACGTATATGTACATTTTATATAAAATAAATGTACATTTTATATAAAGTAAATGTACATTTTATATAAAGTAAATGTACATTTTATATACAGTGTATGTACATTTTGTATAAAATAAATGTACATTTTATATAAAATAAATGTACATTTTATATAAAATAAATGTACGTTTTATATAAAATAAGTGCACATGTTATATAAAATAAATGTACATTTTATATAAAATAAATGTACATTTTATATAAAGTATATGTACATTTTATATAAAATAAATGTACATTTTATATGAAGTATATGTACATTTTATATAAAATAAATGTACATTTTATATTAAGTAAATGTACATTTTATATAAAGTAAATGTACATTTTATATAAAGTGTATGTACATTTTATATAAAATAACTGTACATTTTATATAAAATAAATGTACACTTTATATAAAATAAATGTACGTATTATATAAAATAAATGTACATTTTATATAAAATAAATGTACATTTTATATAAAGTAAATGTACATTATATATAAAATAAATTTACATTTTATATAAAGTATACGTACATTTTATATAAAATAAATGTACATTTTATATAAAGTATATGTACATTTTATATAAAGTGTATGTACATTTTATATAAAATAAATATAAATTTTATATTAAGTGAATGTATATTTATATAAAGTAAATGTACATTTTATATAAAGTAAATGTACATTTTATATAAAGTATATGTACATTTTATATAAAGTAAATATACATTTTATATAAAGTGAATGTACATTTTATATAAAGTATATGTACATTTTATATAAAGTAAATGTACATTTTATATAAAGTAAATGTACATTTTATATAAAGTATATGTACATTTTATATAAAGTATACGTACATTTTATATAAAGTAAAGATACATTTTATATGAAGTTAATGTACATTTTATATAAAGTAAATGTACATTTTATATAACATGAATGTACATCTTATGTAAAGAAAATGTACATTGTATATAAAGTAAATGTACATTTTATATAAAGTAAATGTACATTTTATATAAAGTAAATGTACATTTTATATAAAGTAAATGTACATTTAATATAAAGTATATGTACATTTTATATAAAGTAAATGTACATTTTATATAAAGTAAATGTACATTTTATATAAAGTAAATGTACATTTAATATAAATAAATGTACATTTTATATAAAGTATATGTACATTTTATATAAAGTATATGTATATTTTATATAAAATAAAAGTACATTTTATATTAAGTAAAGGTACATTATATATAAAGTAAATGTACATTTCATATAAAGTAAATGTACATTTTATATAAAGTGAATGTACATCTAATATAAAGTAAATGTACATTTTATATAAAGTGAATGTACATTTTATATAAAGTAAATGTACATTTTATATAAAGTAAATGTACATTATATATAAAGTAAATGTACATTTTATATAAAGTAAACATACATTTTATATAAATAAATGTACATTTTATATAAAGTAAATGTACATTTTATATAAAGTATATGTACATTTTATATAAAGTAAATGTACATTTTATATAAAGTAAATATACATTTTATATAAAGTGAATGTACAGCTTATATAAAGTATATGTACATTTTATATAAAGTAAATGTACATTTTATATAAAGTATATGTACATTTTATATAAAGTGAATATACATTTTATATAAAGTATATGTACACTTTATATAAAGTAAATGTACATTTTATATAAAGTATATGTACATTTTATATACAGTATATGTACATTTTATATAAAGTATATGTACATTTTATATAAAGTGAATGTACATCTTATATAAAGTATATGTACATTTTATATAAAGTGAATGTACATCTTATATAAAGTATATGTACATTTTATATAAAGTAAATGTACATTGTATATAAAGTATATGTACATTTTTTATAAAGTAAATATACATTTTCTATAAAGTATATGTACACTTTATATAAAGTAAATGTACATTTTATATAAAGTATATGTACATTTTATATAAAGTATATGTACATTTTATATAAAGTAAATGTGCATTTTATATAAAGTATATGTACATTTTATATAAAGTATATGTACATTTTATATAAAGTAAATGTACATTTTATATAAAGTATATGTACATTTTATATAAAATAAATGTACATTTTATATAAAGTAAATGTACATTTTATATAAAGTATATGTACATTTTATATAAAGTAAATGGACATTTTATATTAAATAAATGTACATTTTATATAAAGTAAATGTACATTGTATAAAAAGTAAATCTACATTTTATATAAAATAAATGTACATTTTATATAAAGTAAATGTACATTTTATATAAAGTTAATGTACATTTTATATAAAGTAAATGTACATTTTATATAAAGTAAATGTACATTTTATATAAAGTATATGTACATTTCATATAAAGTATATGTACATTTTATATAAAATAAATGTACATTTTATATAAAGTAAATGTATATTTTATATAAAGTATATGTACATTTTATATAAAGTATATGTAAATTTTATATAAAGTATATGTACATTTTATATAAAATAAATGTACATTTTATATAAAGTAAATGTACATTTTATAAAAAGTAAATGTACATTTTATCTAAAATAAATGTACATTTTATATAAAGTAAATGTACATTTTATATAAAATAAATGTACATTTTATATAAAGTAAATTTACATTTTATATAAAGTAAATGTACATTTCATATAAAGTAAATGTACATTTAATATAAAATAAATGTACAGTTTATATAAAATAAATGTACATTTAATATAAAGTAAATGTACATTTTATATAAAGTAAATGTACATTATATATAAAGTAAATGTACATATTTTAAAGTGTTTGTAGGAGGGGCATGATATGGTTGCCACTTTCCATTTGGAAATTCAAATATTTCAGATTTGCATTGAATTAGACAACAATTAGGCAATATTTCCCGAATTTGGATTTTTTTTAAACTTTTGAATTTAAGATATTATCTAAAATCAAACTCTTTTTTGATAAAAAGTGGAATAAGGATTCTATACATAAAGGTAAGTATCATTACATCTGAAATTAATATTCGTAAGGGAATACAAAAATGGTGCAATACTGTTCTGTTTGTGGAATTCATTTTACCCGTCCGGTGACGGGTATTTTTACTTGTATTGTAAATTCGAGAATATATCAGTTGTTTTGATCAAGAGTGATTTTAAATCAGGTCATTAATTGTAGCAAGTCAGATTGATATCATCAACACAAGCAGTCACATAGAAAGACAAGATCTATAGCTTTAGATGAACAGTGTAGCATGACGCTGAAGACTATAGGTAGAGAGGATGCCTCAAAGTTGAAACATAAATCTTTATTTAAAAGACAGAAAAGAGAAGTACAAAAGTTCATCATCTGTCAGGAGAAAAGAAATGGTTGCATCTGCTTAACTTCCTTGTTTCACTTTCTTAGCAGGAAACAAATTTTCATTTCGAAAAAGTGCCGTAAACAGTTTTTCATAGTTTATAATGCCTCAGAAGGACATTTGTCTTGTACAAGAGCACTCTTTACTTTGTTTAAGAAACTACAGGTTGGGCATAAAACTTATTAGGAAGATGGTTTTAGAAACTTTAGCTCTTGTCATATTCTGGTTTTGTCTAGAAATATTTAGCACACAACCTATTGAATAAAAGAGAGGATCTGTGTACAGTTTTGATAGAATTATTTTCTTCTCTACAATCATGTTAAATCACCTTGGTTGAACCAGTTTCCCCTGAAAGATTAAGTTTCTAGGGAAGATTAAGTTCATAAGCGGCCCGAAATTGCATGTATATCCTAGTAAAGAGAGATGCTGCCGTCCTCCAATATACAGCACCTAGTATTCTGAAGTGGTCACCTATCTGGTATTGACCATGTTTAACGTCGTTTAATTTCAGTGATTTTATAAGAACCAGTGTCAACACAATTGTGCCATATGTGATTATGAATAAAGCAATGATATCTAAAATTTTTATTGCAATTTCGTGTGAATTATTTCCACAATTGATGAAATAATGGATTTTAAATGGATATGTTCACCACAAAATTGCATTTTAATCTCCTATATGATAAAATGATTGCAGCAATTCCTCTTCTGGACCAAAGTATTGTAGGTTTACAACAGATGCCATATACAAATTCAATATATAGGCTAATAGCCAATATCTTAAGTAGCTTTCAAACACCATTTTAGACACATTCAGTCGTGATAATAAATTGCTACATTGGATCCAACGAGTAACACCATCACAATTGCAACATCTATAGAGGAAGGAGTGCCTATTTTCTCTCTAAATATTTAGTCCTAGCACCGTTACCAACTGTCACTGGAACCAATTCTACATGTTCCATAGATACTGTGATTACACCAACCATAACTGACTCATATATACACATATCATAATGTTTCCAATTCAGAAATAATAAAGTCTCCCTTGCTAAATTTCATCCATTCTCATTGGTTGAGCTTTGAAACTTCTCATATGCCGGAATCCAGTTATTCGCTGTATAAACAAGCACTTACTAACGTTAAAGTATAACGTCACTAAGGGACTTATTTTTTTGGCCCTGAGTCAAGTTGATTTAGTGCATAGGTCATAACAGACATGTATAATGGAAAAGAACGTCATTAAACTAACGTTAATTAACCCATTTATTTGCTTTCTTTTACAAAGTTTAAAATAGGCTATGCACTATAAGATTCTCCTTCATCGTAGTCATCGTCGTCGTAGACACCAACAACTATGACGACGTATAAGATTCTTCTTCGTCGTCGGCGGCGTCTACAACAACAACGATGACGTTTTCATCAAAACATCAACAAAACTGAGTTCTTTCATTATTAAACAGACTGTGTGTACATTGGTGATGTTTCAAAACGAGGCATTCCATATCTATTTATATATTGGAGAGTTTAGTTTTCAAATATCTGCGACTTTTACATTAAGATTTTTCCTAAAACCAATGACTATGTCTTCGTCATAACTAAATTGGGGAGGTTAGTTCCCAAATATTTGCGTTTTTTATTATTATGCCTAAAGAAAAATATGGAAGTTTATTGAACGAAATAAAACGAACTTATTTTTTGCCAACAATTTTATTTATGCTACATATTTCTTTATATAAAATTCCATGTTTTTTATCTGAACAAATCATTAGAAAATATACTCGATTATTTGGAAGCTAAAATCTTTAATATATAAATATATATTAAATGCATCGGTACTTCACCACAGTACATTAATTTTGGCCGTGGGCGCCAGTGCTCACTATTATACTAATCCCGCAATGGCTCCCACTAACAACCATAGTTTAATTTTTTTTTTTTTTTTACTGGTGGGGTGAGGGGCATACTTCCACCGAGAAACGCCGGTACACAGGTACTGCTAGTATCTAATAGTAATAATGATAATAATAATAATAATAAATTATTATAAAAAACATTAAGCAAGTATTCAACATAGGCTAAAATTATTGATCTTAAGCAACCACTGTGTAACCTTTATTCTTGATTATTGCCTTTAATTTTATTAGAGGTCAACCATAATCAACTAAGTGTAAAAAATCACTATAAATAGTATTTGTATTTGTTATACGAGAGCAAAAAAATGCGTTTCCTAGCACTTGTGTGTACTCAAGAAAATCAACACACAAGATGAGACAACGTGATTTAGAAAAGATGTTCCAATACGTGCATCACTAAAAATGTAAAATACAAATATAAAATATTTCTATTTTACATTGGTGACACAGATGTATCTGTATGACACAAGAGTTATCTGCTCCTGCATACTTACTTGCTTGCTTGCTTGCTTGCTCTCTCTCTCTCTCTCTCTCTCTCTCTCTCTCTCTCTCTCTCTCTCTCTCTCTCTCTCTCTCTCTCTCTTCATACTAATCATATCTAAAACTAGTCCATTTATGGAAAGTTTTTTTGTTGTTTTTCTTGTGGAATATATTAAATAAAATAATTTACTGCAGTATTTTTCATAATGTAATAATTTACTGCAGTATTTTTCATAATATAAAAGTTTGCCATTTTGGTTAAGATGTCGTGATGATAAATTTGATTTAATGCCTGCGATGTTCAATCTTTGTTTATTGGAAAGTATTCATATATTGAAGACAAACTGAATGCAATGCCCGTTTGGCTTGCGACTGGCTATCTCTTTCCAGTTGTTGAATTGCCGGACACGATTGACTCTTTGTCATCTACCTAACAAAGAGAAATATTTTAGCTTTTACACTTCCTTTTGTGATTTCAGCAAAGCAAGTTTCGGATTCACCTTCTAATGTCAGAAATAGAATCTATGTATATATTGTTTTGTTCAAATAATAAAAGGTTTCCTTGAAATAGAATGTTCAACAGACCTTTGAAAATATACGCATCAAAATGTAAAGGTGGCGAATTGAAAAAAAAAAATGAACGTTCACATGTGAATTTCGTTATACGTGATGAATTCATCACCATCATCATCATCATCATCATTAGTGTATATCTGTTTCAGATGCCGATATGTGTTAGATGACTTTTAGAAATCGACTTCTTAAGTAACCAATCTCTGACCAGGTGTTATCCTTCTTTCTCTCAAATCTATTCTTATCACCTCTTCGCGTGTTTTCCTTGGTCTTCTCCTGTGAACTGGTCCTGCTACTACAACTCTTCTATACCTAATAATCTAAAAATTTGCATCTGTTCTTCCGATGTGGCTATCAAAGTCTCCTGTTCTGCATCAGGGTTTGTACAGACTTGGAAAGTCCCTGAATTTTGACGTCTGCCTTGAAAAGGCCTTATTTCTATTACTACTTTGAAAAATCCTTGAAAATATCTTGAAAATTTCTTGGAAAAGCCCTTGAAAATTGTATTTTTTATGTCCTGTAAGAATTTGTGTCAAAATATTAAAAATAAAATCGAAATAAATACTATTGAATTATTTTTAAGTATTAATAAAAATACCATTAAAATATTTTTTAAATATTGAAAATAAAATACAAGGTGGGACATAAGTCCTATCACAAAATTTGGGAACTATTTTTTATGATAATATTAAAATAAATTTACTATTTATTGTATTTCATGATAATGTAATATATGATTTCTTATTTTTTCAGAAACGAAAGAATAATGTTTAACAATGTCTGTTGAATTGAAGAGAAGATCCATCATACATCAACATGAGAAGGGCTTGTGTCAACCAGAAATATTCAAGTTAGGAAAAACCTCAAAATCAACAAAATGTTCATAAAAAGGACGACTGATCGTTACCTGGAAACTTTGTTGATCAAAGATACACAACAATCAGGCCGTCCCTGCACCTTAAGAACACCTAAACTCATAAAAAATGTTAGTGAAAAAATCAGGCAGAATCCAAAAGATCCATGAGACAAATGGCAAACAAAAGCACAAACATCACGAAGGACGATGCGAAGGATATGTCGGAGTAACCTACAGATATCACTCTATAAGCTCCAAAAGCAACAGTTTGTCTCTGCACCCACAATTGCAAAGAGACTCATCAGAAATCGACTTTTGTTAAACCATATCAGAGAGGGCATGCTCAATAACATCATCTTCGCGGATGAAAAGTTATTCTCACTTCAGCATCCCACAAGCATCAAAATGATAGAGTCCTTGTAAGATATGTCTAGTACGTTTCTTTTTTTTTTCTTCTTCTTTTTTAACCATATACCCCACATAGAGTCCTTGTAAGAAGTCGTGAGGCAATACCTGATAATGCAGGAAAGATTTTCAGAACGCAGAAACCACCATCAGTGATGGTCTGAGCAGCCATTACTGAAAGAGGGAAATCTCCACTTGTTTTGCTCCCTCAAGTGAGGTCAAGATTAATAAAGAATGTTACATTGGGGACACTTTTAAAAGGTGCACTGATCCTATGGTATAATTCTGTGTTTGGTGATGAAGTTTGGACTCTCCTACAAGAAAGTGCGGCAAGTCAAACTGCTCATGTAACACAGCAGTGGTGTAGAGAGAACTGATCGTCCCAAATCAGCGAAGAAGAATGACCTCATCACCTGACCATAATGCTCTTGATTATTCTTTGTGGTTAATCCTGGAACGTAAAGCCTGCTCTATTCCTTGTCAAAATATTGAAGCTTTTAAAATAAAATTGAACAAATGCTGAGAGAAAATGCCTGCTATAAATAATTTCCCTAAAAGACTTCATAGTGTAGTGAAGGCTCGATGGAAATATTCTGAATAAAACTTTTGTCATATTGTTCCTTCAGTATTTGCTAATCATTTTCTGTAATTAGTTTTGTAATAAATTATTTTGTCTGAGTTTTATTTTGTAGCAGTATTTATGCCCCACCCTGTACAGTGTTCTGAAATTGCATAATTTTATTGAGGATACAAGAGTTACGGCTTTTTTTTTCACAAAACTACCTCGGGTTTCAAATCTCGGTCTATTTTTGTTCTTATTTATAATTTAATTGGGGGGGCACAAGGGAGCACACATGGTGTAGCGGCGGCTACGATAAATAAAATTAAAAAATCTCTCTAAAAAAAAATACTTTCCTTGCACGAACGGAACTTGCCAATGATGAATCTCCTCCCACACACACGCAAAACAATTAAAAAATATGATAATTTTAAATTAGGCCAGTCAGGGCAAAAAAAAATGGACAAGGCGGCAGCCATCTTGATTGGAAATTTAAAAACCATAAAGAAAGTTAATATTTGAGATGCAATAAAAAGCATTTAAAACTACTTAAAAACACAAAAAATAATGCAAGTAGATTGCAAAGTAACTGCTATTGGCTATAGTAATATGTATTTGTTGTATATTTGATTTTTTATCACTTTTTCGAATCGCTATGCATTGTAAAATGAACCGTAAATTTTGTTTTGAAAACTTGAATTTTATCTGAAGAAGGCCTTGGAAAGGACATTGAAAATATGTACGGACACTATGCAATCTAAATCTAATAACTATATTATTAATAGCGTATTCAAAACTCACAATCTTTTATTCGAATTCTATTAACATATTCTTCACTAAATTCCAAAACAGAATCATACAATTCCATTTCGAAATATTCTACACCATTACCATTCTTAATCTCATATGGAAACTTGCCGTTCCAAAAATATATGATTCTATTTGCAAAAAAATGAAATTATTAATAGATCTGGTTTTAAAATCTTCTTTCACAAGACATTAAAAGCGCCATAGTCAGAAATTCATTAATTATTTAGAAAGTTACAATCAAATTTGTTCTTCCTTTTCTCTAGTAAAGTAGTTAAATCCTAATTATTTCAATCTTTCTTTGTAATTGTAATTTATTTTTACTTTTCTTATAATTTTTGTCAGAGCAATAGTAACCAACAAAAATCATCTACACAAATCAATATGTTTTAGTGCTATCGTACACACTCAGCTGAACCATAATTCACTCTGCCTTCAGAATATAAACTATGGTTCCATTGAGTGTGTATGGTACAGCACTGAAACATGAATTGATTTGTTTAGATCATGTTAAATGTTTTTATAATGTACATTTATAAAGATCTACTATGTATTGAGCACTTTTAAAAAACTATTAGTTTTAAATTCATTTTATGGATATTTTTGAACTTGTTCAATTGTGATGTTATATATTTTAGATATAATAAATACATGATCAAAAGCAGGAAATTAACTTTTTTCAAATGTTTTTTGGTGAGGTCAATTGCTAAAGGGTTTTTAAACAAATTTTCATGCAATCTTGAAGAGTTTTAAGACTCTTTATATAGTCACTATTTATTTGCCCCCCCCCCCTATAAAAGAAATATTAAACATGTGGTCATTTTTTAAGTTTTTTAAGTAGGGGAGATTCAGTTCCCGTAAAAGGGGGCACTCTGGATTGAGTAAAAAAAAAAAAAATTGCCCGAGTCTACAAAAGTTTCTCTTTCATTGACCGAGGACAGAAAAGATGAAGTGTCGTATCAGAACAGATACTATGCTTTGTGCATCAAATCAAAGTACAATGCTAAAAATAGAGCAATCCAATACTTTCTGAAAAAAAAATCAGTTTTCTTTGTTTTTTTATTATATTCTAATTCTTTGTTTTATTGACAGCAAATCTATGAGAGGGGGAGACGTATTATTATACCAAAATACAAAATATTGCAAAGGATCGATTGAGTACGTTGCTGTTTTAACCAGAACTGATGAAAAAATTTTAGGTTCCTACGTTTCCCCAACAATATGACCACAAGAACTCTACAAGTTTTTGAACTCAGCATAACAAATTTTATATTCTGTGGTGATTTGGAGATCTTTCATATGAAAAACAAGTTTTGATTAGCTGATCTCATGCGGCAGCACAGGAAGCCAGCAGAACAATCTCCATCACGAAACTGGCCAAACATTTTGGACAAGAATATCTTGCAAATAAGACAGAATTAGAAAACAAGTCTGTTAAGAAAATAGCTTCAAAGAGTCGCCAAAAATACACCAAAACTTTCTACTGCAAAAAAAAAAAAAAAAATGGAAGAATGGAACAACCAACAGTGTGCCAAGTATTTTCATGGATAAATTCGCCCAGATAAAGACGGCTCTGTAGACTTTCTAAAAAGAAGATCGCTTCACCATGATGATGACGAGAGGATTATAATGGCTACCCAAGATTAAGATTTGATGACGAATACGAGGGGAGTGCAATAAGTAATGCCCCTGACCCACTTACCATAGCAGTAGAGCAAAGAAACTTGGCACAGTTATTAATCTTTCTCTACATAGGAACCACCAAGAGTTATGCATTCCTCCCATCGTTTGATGTAGCTCTGGAGACCGTTTTTGTAGAACATCCCAGGTTGGTTCTCCAACCATGACGTGACTTCAGAAATCAAGCCTGCATCATCTGGGAAACGCTTTCCTTTCAAAAAAAACTTCATGGCTGGAAAGAGGTGAAAGTCAGAGGGTGCAAGGTCAGAAGAGTAAGGAGGATGGGGAAGGATTTCATAACCACACGCCTGTGCTTCTGATTTGGCAACATGTGTGTTATGGACCAGAGCATTGTCCTGCAGGAGGAGGGTACCTTTGTTGATCTTGCCCCGCCTCTTGATTTTGATAGCTTCCCTTAATTTCCTCAAAAGTGAGGCATAATAGGCTCCTGTAATTGTGGCACCCTTTGCCAGGATATCTGTCATCACTACTCCGTCCTGGTCCCAGAAGACTGTGAGCATGACCTTACCAGTGGAGGACCCTTGCCTTCTTTGGAGGTGGGGAGTCCAAGTGCTTCTACTGCATTGACTGGGCTTTGGTCTATGGATCATAATGATGGACCCAGCTTTCATCCTGTGTAATCAGTCTTTTGAAAAACTTTGACTCATCTTCTTGGCACATCTCTAAATTCATCCTCGAGCACTCAACGCGTTCTCGCTTCTGGAATGGTGTGAGCAACCTGGGAATCAATCTGGCAGATACCTTATGCATATGCAAATGGTCATGAATGATAATTTCCACAGACCCTGTACTAATCTTGACATCTTGGGCTATTTGACAAATAGTAATGTGCCGATCTTCCAAAATGGCAGCCTCAACTTGACAGATAGATGCCTCATCAATGGCAGAGGGGGTGGCAGGTCTGGGAGCTGTTTCCACAGACTTCCGGCCATTTTTGAATTCATGATGCCAGCGTTTTACAAGGTCATATGATGGGGCATTATCACCATAAGTTTCTTTCATTTCATCAAAACTCTCCTGTGGTGTGCGTCCTTTCAAATACAAAAACTGGATCAAGCTCGACATTCAACAGGCTCCATTTCACACCTGACTCAGTTCAAACACCTGTAAAACAGAAACCACAATTAGTTCAGAGCGGTAATTTGCCACATAACCCATAGAGATATAAATCATTGCACATGCAAAATTTCAGCAAGATCAGACAACTGGAAGTGAGTGAGGGGCATTACTTATTGCACGCCCCTCATACTTTTAAGAAGATAAATTCTCTCAGTAACGACAATAAATGCAAGTTCCGCTGCACAGAAGTAGAGAGTGTGAACATTAAGTGGTAAGGTTTTACTATACAATGCAGCCTAACAGAATGCATAAATATCTCCACTAGACAATCTATAATATAATAAATATAATAATATAATAAAATAATATAACTATAATAATATAATAAATATAATATAATAAATATCTCCACTAGACAATCTATAAAAAGTTGAATATCAACTGCAGCAGCAAATCCTAAGAACATCTATAATATAAATCTCACCTATCTGTTTAAATATATGTATGCATGTATGTTTGTATATCTACCTAAAACTTTCAACAGAGGCGACAGATTTTCACGAGATCAGTATCGTTTTGAAGCTTGACCCTTTGGATTACAAATATCGAAAAATTGGCTAAAAATATTAATTACTTCACCCTCAACTGGGCACTTTTCTACAGGGAGGGGGTCGCTTTTTTTTGCAGATATTTTCCAAAGTCATCCCCTCTTTTTGATTGACTAACCTTAATTTTAACCTTTGCCACGTCCGGTTTGGCGATGGACGCAACAGCAAAGATGTCACATTTTTTTTCACATTCTTTTTCCTCTTCACGATACAGGTTCGAGCCTGCCTACTACCACTTTTATTTTATTTTTTTGTTTTGCTTAACACACACCTCCAAACATCCGGGCAACGCCAGGCACCCAGGTTAGTATACCAGAAAGAACAGTTGAAAATAAGTTATGACTATGCAATTCATACAGCTATATACCTCTTAGAAAATAAAGCTATTAAGCTTGACATAGTAATATGGGACAAGAAGGAAAAAGAAGCAACATTAGACATTGTGCCCAATGATGCTGGTTAAACAGAGCTGAGAGAGAAAAGATAACGAAATACCAATGTAATTTCTGTATGATATGAAAAGATACTGGAATCTTAGGGAAGTCTTCATCAGTCCAGTAATTATAGGAGCAACCGGACTCATGAAAAAAATTTCAAAAACTATCTGGCAAATATACCCGGTGAACCAAGTGCGATAGAGATATAAACAATTGCACTTAAAGGGGCGGTTAGACTGTTTACAAGATCTCTCTGTTGGAATATATGAGATAGTGGGTGAATACTGTCATCCGGTAGAATGCTCCATCTCCAGCTAGAACAAAATAAGAAAATTGAAAAAAAAACACACACACAAAAAAAAACAAAAAACATGCATATGCAACAAAATTAATAGTAAGTATTTACTGTAAACTTATCGGTTGCCAAAACAAAAAGAAATGCATAAACTAGAAATAAATTAGGTAAGAATGTAACTGACGCTAGTGATATCGAACTTTGAATTTTTCAACTATGGATGACCATTATGGACACTTTCACATTGTTTCTTAAGTTTCAGCTTAAGGATAAGGTTTTGTTTTGTCGTTATTTTTCTTTACATATTTTATTCCTTTACTTGTTTGTTTTACATATTTTCAGATGATTTAATTCATTGAACAAAAATTAGTATTTTAACAAGAGTTAACATTTGTACCTTTCTTCCAATTACAGTACAAGTTAATTTAATATATCTCATCTAATTTTTATTTGCTTCAACTAATTTCATAGTCTATTGGTATCCATTATACCACGAGTAAACCTCCAGAACAAATTCTTAATCTTTTAGTGGAATAAAAATATCAGATTATTCAAATCTGATATTTTGCATTTCAGAAGAAGAAAAAAAAAATGAAAGAATTAAAAGAGAAAAAGAAATAAATAAAAAGTTTTCATCGTTTCTCCTTTTTTTTTTGGGGGGGGGGATACTCAAGCAATTTTTAAACTCCAAACTGGGGTAAAAGTTTCGATTCAGACACATCCGATCCATATAAATTTATTGCTAAGACGATATGCAATAACTAAAAAAATTGTAGTTTTTTTTTTAGATTTTGACATGCTGAATGTATTAATGTTAAAATCAATTTAGTATTACGTATGAAATAGATTTAAAAAAAACTTTTTAAATTAGTATATTAGTCAACACATCGGTATATATTTAATATCGACGCCTGGAAAGCTATTCAATATAAAACTTGGAACCAAGAAAAGGTAAAACGAAAAGAAGTAAAGTCTTTTAGTAAATTATATATCAAAGAATAATTTATTTAAAACGAAAGAATTAAGTTGTGAAATAAATATTTTTATAAATATTTTGTTTTAAATAAATTAGTTGTACATAACTCACTCAAAAACTTGAGTTTTTTTTTTGGGGGGGGGGGTGTATAACCTATTCTTCATTTCAAGTTCTAGCTTTCCAGGTGTTCATGCAAGTGTGTCAGTTAATGTATCAATTTGTTAGCTAATGTACCAATTTAAAAAGTAATTTCCCCTATGTCATACTTAATACTACATTGGTTTTAACACCCATGCGTTCAATATATCATAATCTAAATATATATATATATATATATATATATACACACACACACACACATTTTTTTAGGTACTCTGTATCGCCTTCCCAACAACATTATGTGAGTTGGGGATCAAAACGTTTACCGGAACTGGTAATTGTTTTTAGTTCTGCTCACTATTGCCATGTAACAATTTGCATTGTGTGTACGGGCATAGATACATGCTTTTTCCAGAATAGCAGATGCAAAATTGGTAAAGTAGGATTCCTCTGGGGCAGATCATTCTTGAATTGTCACCTGTTATTAACGAACTATAAAAATCATGGAAAACATAAAAAATAAAATTCAATACTTTATTTTACGTTTTTCTCTATGATTGACTATAACTGCTATTCAATATTTAATTATTGTTGCTTTAAGCGGTTTGGATAATAATTGTGTAATGAGAATCGAATGAGACAAAAAAACTGAAATTAAAAAAGAGAAGAAATCATTCTGCAGTTAATGATTTTGAAATCTTCATTCCAATACGCACAAAAAAAATGAATAAATAAAATAAAAGTTAATCGTCACACAAGCAAAAGAAAAGACAATAGAAAAATACAAGGTTTTCGATATTTCATTATTTATTTTGTGCACCCAATTTCAAGTTGACAGTAAAATAGAAGTCGGCTATACTGTGGTTTCAGGAGAGGGAGGGGATCTCTTGTCCAACATGTTTGAGGACCTCCTTGTATCACAGATCCTGCTTAAGGCATCAAGTTGTACTGAAAACCAATGTTTACACCCTTGAAAGCAGTGAAAGAAACAGATGAAAAATGTTTCTTACATAAAGAAGTAACAGTTTCGAAATGGGAAGAAAGGAGACTGGTGCGGAGAGAAGGATAAAAAAGAAAAGTCCAGTTGGAAATTAACAATTCTTCAGATAAAAATGGCAGACAATATAAAAAGAAAAAAAAAAGAAAGAAAAAACATGAATTCAATTTGGTCTACAATTTTACAGGGATAATCAAATTACCATCAATTGGAATTTTCTTTGGGAAAACAAAGAATTCCACTTTTATCGGTTGTTACACTTGCTTTTCAGAATGAAGAATAAAAGAATTTATTGTTTCTTTGGCATAAATTATTTGCTATAATATTTATCAGTGCCATGCATATATACAAATGTCGATTTATTAATTCTTTTTCTTTTCAAAAGGAGAACAATAAATAAATGAAAGCAAATCTGTCGATTATTGTGAATCAGCAAATATCACCCTTCCTAAAATAACTCACCATTTCTGGCGCCATTTAATTCTTATTTGAACACATTTATATCAGAGACCCAGCTGAGATTGAGAGTAATAAAGTTTAGAGACATTTAAAAATTTCTTCTGCACTTATTCTGCACAGATTTTTTTTTTTTTTTTTTACAAATTGCCCTTAAGTGAAGAAAGTTCATGACAAAATTGTTATTTATATCAAAGCTGAACAAAAGAAAAAAAAATAGCTAAGTATAAACGAAAAACTATGTTCTATTGTTTCTACTACTACTACTACTACTACAATAACAACAAAAAATAGGAAAGAAAGGTCAACACGACAGGAAAAGGAAAAATATTGTAACTATACAAAGCGAGAAGTTATCGAAGATAGAAAATGTGCAAATATTAAAACCAGAGAAAGAAAATTTTCAAATAGGCATTAAAATGATTTCAGATTTTTTTTTCTTTTATAAATAATCATTTCGATTTAAAATCCATTTAATAAACTTGATGAAAACACGTTTGTGTCAACATTATCTGAATAAGTGAAATCACATGACATCCGGTCAAATTCAGTCGCCATCTTATTTTAATCTTGCTTATTTAGATAATCGACACACTTCAAGCACGTTTTTTCTCAAGTTTACACGTATAATACTAAATGGATTTATTTGATACTAGATAAGAAAAACAAGAACATAAAACCATTTTTAATGCCAATACAGAATTTTTCTTGAATTCTGTATTGGCTGCAACTTTTAACGTTTGCCACAAAACGATATATCACACTATTTGAACACGTAAAATTTAGTGAAATGAGTTGCAATGAAATAAGAATTGGAATAAAAATGGAAATCTGTAATCTTTGAAAGCAGTCAGGATGTGTAGACCTTTCACTTTTAAGTCTTTCATGTGAAACACGCTCTGTGGACAAACAAATCCTAGCTATTTTCGCAGGAGGATCTTTAGATTTAAAAAAACCACCATTAAAAAATAAAAAAGAGACAGAATATGAAATAGAGGCTGTAAAATAGACAAGCCGAGATGAGATTAACATTTATCTTTTTAAGCTTAAATGCCTTTGTATTTGGTGATTAAAGACGTTTTTCACATGAAATTGTAATTTATTCCCCACCACCCCACTCGACGGACACCTAGAGGAGCACCTGATAGAGGTTAGGCATAACAGGGCAACATTAATTATGATACAAAAAAAAATACATAAAATAAAGATTTTAGACATTTGTTTCTTTCCATCAAAAGAAGTTTTTTTTGTTTTTTTTAAACAAAAATCAAAACAAAAATTTGATTCTTATTAGAATTTTAAAAATGTCAATCAATTTCTTTTCTTGGACAAATAAATATTTACTTAAATATAAAAATGGAGGTAAATAAGAAATAATTCTGAATTTAATATTGTAAAAAGGGGAAGAAAATCCAAATTATATAAGCAACACTGATGAGTTGGAATGACAACAAAACTGCTGTCTGCAGATGAACATCTTTAATTTTATGTACATATTTACGCTTTGCTCATAGAAAATAGAGCACTTGGAATAAGCTGTTGCTAAAATAGTTTTTCCTAAATTTCAAAAGATAAATTTAAATTAATAGTGAATACTTAAAAGGTACAGTTATTAGCTTAGCACTAATTTGAGCAGTGTGTTGAAACAGGAAAAATATCAGACTACAACCTCAGTGGTTGTAAATTTTATATATAATATATATTATAATTAGACTGCTCCAGAAATGTTCCTTTTTTTATAACTACTGGACCATTTACTTTCTCTGAAGAGAAAAGTTTCGATTTCAATTCAAAACGCCATGCAATAAGGAATAACTTCTATTGTATTCTCTGTCTGAACATTTGAAGATGCAATAAATAATGTATTTTTTTTATCTATCATCAGTTAATTTTCTTTGTGTGTGTATATATATATATATATATATATATATATATATATATATATATATACACACACACACACACACACAAAGAAAGTAAAATTAGATTTTTTCCTATTTGACCAATGTAGCTTCATAAATAAAAGTTGCATAAAAAAGTCTTAATATGTTAGTGCACATATTGTTGCATGTTTTGGACAAAAAATATTTCCAATCGATTTTTTTTTTACTTTAACTAAAAATTTTCGTTTTGATTAGAAATAATGATATAGTCAGAAGAGTTACCTCTCTGTTAGTCACATGTCCTCTTACTGCTATTTGAATCACCGGTTTCAAATATTTTGTAGGATACATAATTTTAGCATCACCATTTACAAACTTTACAGATATAAAAAATACTCATTCACATTTTTCTTTTACACCAAGGTTTATTATTTAATTTCAAGCAAAAATTTAATTTAGACACCAAAATCATGTTACATGAAATGTTTTTATAAAAACAACGAAGATGGTCTTTCACTAATAAGCCTCCAAAAATGTCATTGTTTTCAACTATTAAAGCTTGAGACATTATTTTAATTTATGCAAATTTTTCTATTTGCATAAATTAAAATGTAAACTTTTACAAAAACTAGTTTATGACCATTATATATAGATTGTAAAATCTACTAAGTTCAAGTTAACTTATTAAAAATTTAAATTTAAAAATTGAAAGATAATACTTTTACAAAATATAAACGGTGCATTACCCTTAATTTAGTTTATCATTACAATTACTTCAAATAAAACTTTAATCTTTTTAAATCGCTCTCCTACAGACAACACTGGCATCTACATGATGTTTAGCAAAAGTGTGGTAAAGTATTCAGAGATAGGATCAGAACTTTTTGGATTCCTCAATTTTTCTGGACAATGTTACGACATGGGTCTAATTTGTATATATCTCAAATGAAAAAAAAAATCAACAAATTGAAACAAAACCAATCCAGGACAGCAGATCTTATACACATAAAGAACTCAATATCTTTTTAGATAGAGCTTTATATGAATAAAAATTCAAAGGAGCTTATATTTTTAGAGTAAACTGCTTTTTAAATGATACCAGCGTTTTGCTTAGATAATTTCTTTTATTATATAAACAGATAATTATCTACAAGGCTGGATGCACTTAACTACTGAAAACCTTATAATTAGTCAATATAGTATCTAAGTGTTCATTTTTCTTGTGGGGTTTATGCTTTTGATAAACATATCTCCTCATTAAAAAGCAATGTTTACTCTAAAAATGTACTGCCAGATTTGAATTCCACTATATACTTAATACACACACATATATATGAGAGAGAGAGAGACAGAGAGAGAGAGAGAGTTTTATAGTCAAAACTTCCGTGTTTAAACCCAATAGACATTAATATATAATTTCAAAACATTTATAAATAGAAAAAACAAATTGCCCAGACAATAATGTTTCTTTTGAGATCAACTAATTCCTGAATCTTCTCGGACAATAATTCGTCAGAAGAAAATTAGAAAAAATATATATTTTAATCAAAACTTACTTTTGAAAGCATTTTGTTTAAACAAATTATTTTCCATACAGACTTGTATTTTTACCTCAAGTTTTAACACCATATTTCACATGAATACATGTGTTTAAAACATACTTTTAAAAGAAACTTTAATTTTCTAGATAATTGAAGAAACGGTTGTTAAAGATATTTATTGGATTATAAAGATATGACCACTGGAATCTTTCTCTCTTTCTTTTTCTATATATATATATATATATATATAATAATAATTAAATGTATTTACATAAAATTTTATATATCTATTTTCAGTATTTACTTCAACAACACTCAATACATGAGTAGAGCTAGATAGTAAGTTTTGAAAATATATATGGCAATTAAGCTACACAGAATTCTCCATGTTTAATCCTTGTAAAGAATTTAACAGACTATTGCAATAGCCTGATGAATCCTCACGAGGATGAAATGCAAAAAGTTCTCTGTAGCTAAATTGCCATATATATTTTCAAATCTGACATATGGTAGAAGGTCCTTCCTACAAGATTGCAATGTCTGCTTGTTGGTGTGCAGACAGCTTAGCAGCTCAGACTTGTTTTTATAAGTTTTTCCGTTGATATAACATACAAATCTAGCGGCTTTCATTTGTGCATAACTATGTTCTACTCCTGCTTGACACTTGAGGCATTAGTTTCTGCTACAAGATCTTATGTGGCTCAATAGATTAACTCTTGACAGATAGGCTCAGCCACATGACTCACACACATGGTCAGACCGAAATATGTCCGAGATGCTCAGCATAGAATACTTCTGCAAAGTATGTTTTAAGAACTGTTTTACCTCAAATCTTCTACAACCATCATATATATATACACACACACACACACACACACACACACACGAACCAAAATCAATTGTTTCAGGGTCATCCTTTCCCAGTCTTCCTTTGAGTAAAGAAGTATGAGGTAATGATTGGAATTATGGTCTCATGACAACAGAACAGATACTACACTATCCCCCTCCACCTGAATTAACCATTTCAAACAAACTGATACCAAATCTCCATTAGTAATAGATATATAGAATGTATACAATTTTTAAAAAGAAAAGTTTACTAGAGTGCTCAATTACCAGAGTAAGAATCCAATATATTTATTTAACTAGATACAGACTGGATATTATGAAAGAAACTGGTTTTATACAAAGATCATCAATGTTCAGCCAGAAACAATAAATCGCTTTTTGCTTCTGGCCAAATATTTAAAGTCATGAGTTTGTTCGTAATATCCAGTGTGTGTATTTCTCTTTCTCTCTAGATTATAGAAATGAGTTTAATCACAGATTTAATCATCAAACGAATTATTGTCTTATTATAGTTAAATAATATTTTCAAGACGATCACAGTCAAAAAGGGAAAGCTCAATATAATAGAGCAAATATAAATGTATGAATTATAGTTAAATTCTGTAGATTAAAAATATGTATAAATATATTCAAGTCAAGAATTTGTCTGAAATAAGGGATATATAGAAAAGAATTATATTTAATTCCTTAATCCATGAATTTTCAATAATAATGGCTGATATCATCAGAGGAAAATGTAGTTAGCAAAATTATTAATTATGAATAAACATATTTTGCTTAAGAAAGCTTTGAGTATTTTATATAATTTTTTTTAAATGCAGTTTAAATTCCTAGATACACAGACACATTCACTTTTATAGATATGTAGATATATCTAGAAAAGTGAAAGTGTCTGTCTGTGTGTGTGCGTCTGTCTATGTACATTTCCCTACACAATAACTCTTAATTTTCAGTCTACAGACTCGAGATTTGATATACAGGGTACTGAGATTTGGGAAAATCTTTGTAATCGGTTTTCAGACAGAAATTTGGCTGTTAAGGGGGTCAAAGTTCAACGATTTGACCTTTGAGAACTTTACCAAACTCCGCCGACAATTTTGGGTCTAAACACTTAAAATTTTAGATATAGGTTCCTTGGACATGGATCTAACTTAATAACTTGATTTGAGCCCAAAACAATAAATCTTAAAGGAATCATAACAGGGGTCAAAGTTTAAAAAATTTGACTTCTGCAGTCTCTACCAAATTGCTCAGACAATTTCTGGTCTAAACATTTGAAATTTTACATAAAGGGTATTCAGAGATAAGGCAAGCTTTTTAATCAGTTTGGGTCAAAAATTTGAGCTACAAATATATAAATCTATGTATGTATGTTTGCATGTCTGCCTAAAACTTTCGACAGAGGCGACGAATTTTCACAAGATCAGTATCATTTTGAAGCTCAACAGTTCAAACAACAAATACCGAAAAATTGGCTAAAAACATTAATTTCTTCACCCTCAATTGAGCACTTTTCTATGATATTTTTGAAAGTCATCCCCTCTTTTCGATTGTCTAGCCTTAATTTAAACCTACGTCACTTCCGGTTTAGCGGTGGTCGTAACAGCATGTTTTTTTTCACATTCTTTTCCTCCTTGGCGGTATGGGTTCGAGCACTTCTTTTTTTTTGCTCAACACACACCTTCAAACACCCGGGCAACACCGGGCACCCATGCTAGTATATATATATTATTCATATTGAATTAATTGATATAGATTTTCTTTGTATTGCCACACACACATCCAACCAAGTTTAATAAAAGAAAACTTCTGTCTGGTGATTCTTTTATTCAATATCTCTAATCTATCTTTGAAATCAAGATTGAGGGTTTTTAATGAGGGGAAGAAAATTCATTAAACATGTCTTCCTGTTCTTTTGCTAAAAACTTCACGCATAAATATCAAGAAAACATGTGACCTTTGCACAAGAGAAAAGTGACATTAAATGAAGAGAAAGTGTGAGTTCTGTCATACAAGAGAAAGTTAAACTATCATAAGGAAGATAAGTTGTTTATTTTGTTCAAGCAAAATCCTTTGAATTAGAACATGTTGGTGAAATGAATTCAATAAATGTTGAGAGAATTAACAACATATTTATTGCATTTAATTTGTTTTTTTTATTTCACGAAATAATTTTTTTATCAATTAAAAGAATAAACTATGAATAACAGAGTTGATTTATTTATGCCAAAGCTTTTGACTTGTACATATAAAGATATATGATGGCGTATGAAAGTTGAAAGCTTCAACATGTCTCATTTAAATAAAAATGAAGAGAATTTGCTGATTTTCCCTGCAGAGAAATTGCTTAAATATTTTTTTTTTTCATTTTTCCCTGTTGCATGCCGACCCTGATTTAAAAAAAAAAAAATTTTTAATTTCTATTATAAAAAGATGTTCACATTGAATTAATTGATATAGATTTTCTTTGCATGTTCATATATTTACTGTAAAATTTTAACAACTGGTACTACTTCAATCCTCCAAAATGATTGTTTTGATGAAAGAATCAAAACATCCTTTCCTTACTTTTACAGTCTAAAACTTAGAAAAGGAAGGAAAGAGTAAAGAACGTCTCGAATGCTGATAGAAATGACGTCCTCTACTTTTGCCGATGACTTCCATGAATATATCTCATCCTTATTGATTTCTTTTGGTTATCATTTTCTGACAACATCATTATTCAGTCTATAATTATTTTCCGACAGATAAGATGTAGATATCTGAAAATGTGTACGTAATCTCCATGTCATAAGATGGAAAACTCAGTTACAAATATGACATCTAATCTGCATCCACTGTAGAGACATTGGTGTTGCTACTTCATAGTTGCAAAGATGGGGGGAGGGGCAAGAACAGAGATTACCAATATTATCTCCAACGAGATTTGCTTAGCCAAAAAACATTTTTTACTTTGCTGATTAGAAATAGGGACTTATACCACACATAATAATTTGTTTTATTATAAATTTTAATCTATACTATAGCCCCAAAATTGTATCGTCATATATATAAATCAATAACGTTTTTTATAAAACCATGATAATTAAGACCAAATCAGCAGTTTTCACATTAAAATGAAATAGGGAAATCATTTAAAAATATTCTAAGACCAAGCTCCAGTATTGCAGCCACGTGCTCACTTTATAAGTACTTGTGCAGAATGTGTTCTGATCACTTCCTGCACTTGTACTTCCTCAGCATATCTTCAACCAACATGACTAGCAACAACATCATAAATTTCTCACTGTAGCGATCCCTAGATGCTAGATTTTCTAGTCTTTTCTGCTTCTTTACTTGGACTCCTTGGCTTTGGAATTCCCTCCATGCTCTCCCAAACATACTAACATGTAGAAATTTAAATGTAATGTGAACAAATATCTCGCTGCCCAATTCCCCATCAAGATTGTTCCTTTCGAATTTGGCCCCTAATGCTTCAATGGCAGTATGCTTTCTTTGAAGTGAACAAAAGTACTTTTTTTTTTACTCATTTTCACCATGAACTAAGTATATTGTCATTCGGAACATAAGGGCCTACTATTTGGGATCGTGTCTAACAGTGGACTGTGGGAAGTTGAGTAGCGAGAAATTCTGCAGGTTAATACAGTCAGAGAATCAAAAAACGAGGAGGGAATTCCAAAGTATAGCAGTCCAAGGGAGAAACTATTAAAGTTGAAAGGAAAATCAGTTTATTTCACCACAAACTTACTGATATTACAAGCTCTATATTAATAAAATTATGTTAAAACTCTCTGATTTAGAGATTATTTTTTTATTTACTATTAATCACTTATTTAGCAAAAATTAAAAATGGAGTAGTTTAAATAACTAAATATTTTTTTAAATTACATCATTTTAGTATTTTATTAATAATGGGAAAAAAATTATTATTTTGTGACACTTCTAAGTTTGCAAAGAAATTTGGAAGTATTTAAAATGTAATATAGAACATTTGACTTTAAAATTCTTAAATCCTCATGTTTTGAAAGTTTGGAGGCTACTTACATCAAATAATTTCATAAAGATTAAAGCCACATCATCTTAACAGAATTAGCTAAAGTTTTTATAACAATTTGGTTCAGCTAAAAATCAAATGATACTGTAATAATTAAACTTAACTTTCAAAATCTTATTTAAAAAAAAAATTATTTAAAGTATAAAGACCCTCAGGTAACACCTGTTAATTACAACTAGTTTTTATATATCAAGATATCAGATTTCAAATCAAATTTCAAAAGTCAATATTGTTTTTAAAGGATATCTCTGTTGTATATAGATATATTCTGTACTATATACAATAATTATATACTAAGCTAAAACAGAGAAATTTAGAAAGACAAAAATAAAACTCAGACAGAATTCAAAGCAATATTGACTTGTTTCCCACTGCAACAAAATGTGGCACAAAGCCAGGATGTGTGAATAACCAACTCGCCACAATAAAATGCTCTGGTTGGGTACATGAAAGACGAGATAATACCTGAAAGGACTCATCTCCTATGACCAAGATTGGCTACATTTAATTCTGATAAAGAAAATTTTGGTGCTTCAAATCAACCCCTAGGTTGTCAGAATAATATCAGTGATTAACCCGAGTTATGACAATTGACAAAAAACTGTCTCAAAATAGGGCTGGACTTTTAGCCATCATCATATTAAGCACTTGACTTATTGGAACTCTTAAATGAATCAAATTATTTACCCAAGTCATTTAAATAATTTCTGGACATATTGTGGATACCGTATGAAGAAATGTGGTGAAGAAAGCAAATAACTGCAGTGAAGGAACGTTTGGGGGGAGGGTACATTGACCTTCGATAATCATAGGATCTTTAATCAACTAGTGGTTAAGATAATACTCATAGTTACTATTTTAGATACACGTTTGAATCTTGCCAGCGTTTCACTTTTTTTTTTCTGGATTGTTTTATGTTCCGACCATTTAGATAAACAAATTCCTTAGAAATGGATAATAATTATGTAAAATAAATAAATAAAAAAACTTAGTAAAATAAAATAAAAATTAATTCCTCAAATACAAAAAAAAAACGGTTCAGAAACTGAATTAAGACAATTTGTTTTTGTATACATAAGAAAGCTTAATTTATTTGAACACTTCTGTAAACATCATTCTTCAGATGCCAAATAACTAAATAAATATATGTATATACTAACTGGCCCTATGCCCCACTATGGCCCGGGAAAAGTGAAGAAACAAAAATTCACAATCCCCAAAAGTAAATGAACCAAAATAAAGACTCTTTTCATTGAAAATACTGAGATGTTATCCACAATATATAAAAAATCATAAGAACTTTATATTAAAATGAAACAATTACTGAATTAGAAAACAAAAGCAAATAGTTAATTTATGGTATCTCTTTTTGCAACATAATATGCAAATTAGTTATTCTTATATTAATTGCAGACATATGGTCAGTATGTTAAAAGCAATTTGCTTCTATTGTGAATATGAATTTTGCATTTTAATCATGATAACACGCGTGCATGTGTGTTTTCCCACAAATAATTGTATTTTAAGATGTTGATGTAGGAAATAAATACAAAAACAATCCTTGCAAGAAAAAATAAATTTAAAAAAATAATTGAAACCGATTTTTAGATCAAATATCTCATTCTTGCATGTGTTTTTAAAATAAAATCATTTCTTTACTGATTTTCATATTTTGTTAAAAAAAAAAAAAAAAGGTAAGAGGATTTGCCAAAAATTTTCAATCTCAATAGGAAAAGAAAAATGAAAATATATCTATATATCTATAGAAGTGAACGTGTCTGTGTGTGTGTACATTTCCCTACACAATAACTCTGTTAATTTTAAGTCTACAGACTCGAGATTTGATATACAGGGTACTGAGATTTGGGAAAATCTTTGATCAGCTTTCAGCCAGAAATTTTGCAGTTAAGGGGTCAAAGTTCAACGATTTGACCTTTGAGAACTCTACCAAACTCCGACAATTTTGGGTCTAAACACTTGAAATTTTAGATATAGGTTCCTTGAACATGGATCTAACTTAATAACTTGATTTGAGTCCAAAACAATAACTCTTAAGGGGTCATAATAGGGGTCAAAGTTTTTAAAAATTTGACCTCTGCGGTCTCTACCAAATTACTCAGATAATTTCTGTTCTAAACATTTGAAATTTTACATAAAGGATATTCAGAGATAGGGCAAGCTTTTTAATCAGCTTTTTTCGCCGATATTTTTTAAAGTCATCCTCTCCTTTCGATTGTCTAGCCTTAATTTAAACCTACGTCACTTCCGGTTTGGCGATGGTCGTAACAGCTCAGACGTCAGGGGTTTTTAACCGTTCTTTTCCTCCTTCTCAGTAAGGGTTCGAGCCTGCCTTCCTACTACAACTTTATTTTTTTTTTTACTCAACATACAAATCGAAACAGCCGAGCAACATCGGGTTGAAATGCTAGTATATCTATAAAAGTGAAAATGTCTGTGTACATTTCCCTACACAATAACTCAATTTTCAGTCTACAGACATAAAAGGGTATTGAGATTTGGGAAAATATTTTTGATCGGTTTTTGGCCAGAAATTTGGGTGTTAAGGGGGTCAAAGTTCAACAATTTGACTTTTACATAAAGTGTATTCAGACATAGGGCAAACTTTTTAATCGTTTTTATTTCCTAAAACTTTGACTCCCAAGGGGTCAAAGTGCAAAAGATTTTACCTTTGCGGTCTCTAGCAAACTATTAAACAAATTTTGGGTCTAAACATTTTAAACTTTACATAAAGGGTATTCAGACATGCAGCAAGCTTTTTAATCAGTTTTTAGGCGAAAATTTGGCTGGCAAGAGATCAAAGTTGAAAGAGTTAACCTTTGCAGACTCTACCAAACTTCTCCGCCAATTTTGGGTCTAAACACTTGAAATTTTAGATGTAGGTTACTTGGACACTTTAATTTAATTTGAGCCCAAAACAATAAATGTAAAGGTGGTCAAAATTGGGATCAAAGTTTAAAAAAATTTGACGTCTGCAGTCTCTACCAACTTTTCTCTATGGGAGTTAAGAAAGACTATTATATAGAAAGGCATTACCGTACATATTCACACTTTAATATATACATATGCACATAAAGTTATGAACAGTACATAGGGTCCAAGCAAAGCCGGGCGGAATTGCTAGTTACCTGTGTATTTAAGGATATATGTAAGACATTTTTAAAGACAAATGTAGAAATATTGATCTTATATATATATATATATATATATATATATATATATATATATATATATATATATATATATATATACATACACAACACCGTATTTCTAAACACAAACTAAAAAGGTTTAATAATAAATAAAACAATGAGCTGCAGCAATCTATAAACATCTTGCTTTTTTTTTTTTTAAATACACACATACATACATACATACATACATACACAAGAATTTACTGAACCTTCCAAACTGATTTTGCCAGAACAACAGAACCATTATTTTATTTAAAAGAAAAGTAAAAAAGTCTGACACTACCAAAATAAACAAAAAGACAGGTGAGAAAGAAGTAAAAGAAACATTTATTTCTATGGTTGACAAACTGCCGTGTCAGTTATCCTCCATTAAAGAAAAATGGAACAGAGCAATCATTCAATGCGAAAGGGAGTTTAAAATCACTGCTAAACTCGTGAATCCTTCTGTATTGTATTTTTGCAACATGAAACAACGCCACACATCAACGATTTTGGTAAAGGTGTAAGAACAAGTAAAATTACTAATAATTCCGATTAAAAAAAATTGAGAGAAAAAACATCTGAAGCTTAACTCTCTGCATAAGACAATTCATGCATAATGCAAAAAACACATTTATATGCTGAACAAATGTGGATATTATGAGGAAACTTTAAAAGAAAGTGCAAGAAGAAATAGGCTTCAAAACATTAAACAATTTGCATTAATTGAACTGCTCTCATCTTGTTTCAGCTGATGTAACTTTCAAACTTTATGCACATCTTTTTACACTTGGAAACTTCGACAAACTTGCAAATATAACAACCAAAAAGAGAACAGTCACGCAAAGAATCCAAATAGTATAAACTATCAATCGTCATCGCAAAATAAAAATTTTGTTTTTAAAAGTTGTTTCTTTTAATCAAGTTGGGGGAGCATTTTCACTTGTTGAATGTAATATTTAAAGCATTTTAACTTTTAAGGATCATTTTCTCCATTTTTTTTTCTAGAAATGGACCACAAATCAAAATGGAGATATTTTTGGTGGATAATCTCAGAATATCATTTATTCTAAAATGTTATCTTAAAAAAAAATTTTTTTAATTGTTCATGAATAAAATTAGAATTTAAAGAAAAAAAAAAAGTTAAATTTTAATATTTAGAAGAAAATATTAATTTTGAATTCGTAATTTGCATGAAGTAAACACTTAAAACAGAGTTTTCTATTTTCACATTATTTTGGTGTGGGATACAAAGGTCATACTTATAAGGTGACAAAGACTTACTCCCTCCTACACACACAAACACAAATTTTAGACATTTTGCATTGTTTGAGAAATAAATACATAGATCTAAAAATTATGGTGATTGAAATCTTGAAGAGTGCAACTTATTTGAAAATAGGAATTTGAGATTTTTTAAAGGATTGTGTAAAATATAATAGAATGTTGACAAAGAGCCACTCCTGTTTGAAAAGAATGGAACAGCAGCTTTGCAAAAATAGGGAATGTAAAAGGAAGTGGCTCCAACTCTTGGAATGGCAGTTACCCAAACACTGACATATATTGTAACAAACACTGACATATATTGTAACAAAAAAGACATAAATTGATCAACTATAATTGAGATTGACCTGTTCATTGGTTAGAGATGTATGGGAGGGTGCCATTTTATTCCCAGGATTATTCAACTTACCCTTAATCCTCTTCTTATAATGCTGAGTATTTATTTTCAAGTAACATTTGGTGTGACTCGACCAAGTGTTGAACATCCATTGCTACATTGTAATCATATCTAAAATAAGTGAACAATTCCATACAACAAAGGCTTTAATGATATGACAATCTGACTGGGACTAATCACTAATAAATTTTACATTTCAAAATATGAAAAAAAAAATTCTGTCAATGCATCCATAACAAATTATTGGAGGTTTGTTTAATTTTAAATGACCCTAAAATATACTAATTTATTTTTTTATTATTAGAGGTCTTTAATATTTATATACTACATTCAAGTTAATTTTAAAAATAGTAAGAATTTGAACGAAAATCTAGAAGAATATTAGTGAATTTAACTTTGCTTGGCTAAGTTAAATTTGCTGAATATATTTTCTTTTAAATATTATATCTTCTTGCTCCTATCAAGAAAATCTAAGACAAAAAGGATACAAATATTAGTCAAATTGGCTTTAATATAACATTCATTTAGAATCAACAGAAAACTATTGAACGTGATAATAAAATTAAAGAAATTTCTACAATGATAAAAGCTTGTGTATGATATTATACTCAATCCTGGAAACTGATAATTAGACATTTGCAAAATATTAAATTCAAAAGGTGTATAAAAAAAATAAAAACTGACTGAACTAATATAAGAAACAAAGAATCTCATATATAACATAGTGCAGTTAACACACTGGTTCAGGTTAGATCACCAAAGTTAAACAATGATGATCATGACCAGTACAAGATGGGTGACTATTTTGTAATTTTAGACACTATGTACTGCACCAAGATGTAGAAATCTCTAAGTTTGTATCTGGGGGCATGTTAAAACCACTGGGATAGATGCACTTTCAGTCTTTGTTAAGAGATGCACCTAGGAGAATGAAAATAGATATAAAACCCGAGGTCTACTGTCTGCTTTGTCTGTGGCATTCAATTGCATCGAGATTAGCAGTTGCTCCAAAAAGTGTGGATGGTTCTATACAAGCCTTCACCACTATAAACAATTGATCTGTATGGATATCGGATAACTTAATTGTTATGTGAAACCTTATGTCAAAATCTATGGAAGAATCTATTTATATATAAGTAGGGTTGGAATCTTAAGGTTTAACTACTTTACAAGAAATACCAATGAAAAATTACTAAATTTTCACCTTCAAAATAATTAATAGGAGTCATAAACATGGAACACTTTAATATTTCTCTACCCACTGGAAAATTGTCAAGAAAGGTTTTAAAAATTAAAACAATATTTTTTCCAATAACTAATGTTTATGTAAAATTTGTTGAGAACTGCCAGAAAATTACTTGTAATATCTATCTTTACTTGTAATATATATCTTTAAACAACAAATTATATATGCAAATAAAAATTCGATGTTGAATGTCAAGAAAGACAGAAAATAAACAGAATGTAGTCATCAGGTCTTATTTATCTTTTATGTGCTAATCTAAGGGAGATAACTAAAAATACTCAAAATGCAACTTCAATTAGAGATTAAAATAATTTTTTTAAAAAATATTACATTTTTCTTTCATTTCAATTATTCACTTGAAAAACTTTAAATAAAATACAGAAATATAACTTTTACCATAAAGCAAAACTATTTCTGGATTAAAATGTTTAAATTGAAAAATAATGCTAAATCATTTTTAGATGTTTAAATAATGATCTTGTATAAATTAACATCAATAAATATTCAAGGACGAAAACAAGTGTTTCTTGATAGATATAATCTGGTTAAATTTTCCAGTCTAATTTTATGTGATGCAGAATTTTTGTGTAAACAAGTAATATTTAAATTTTTACTGAAAATAAGTAGTTTTTTGTTTGTTTTGTTTTTTCTTCAAATTTAGTTATCCTTTGGGAACAAGGTTGTAAATGACTACCATGTGAGCTGTAGATGGATTGAGTATCAACAGTCATCTCGGGTTTAGAATTAGAGTGCTGAAGTTTAAAGAGGAACATGTTTTTTTTTCCTATAGTCAACTATAAAAATGGGTAAATATTTTTAAAAATGTGAAATTATGAAATTAAAAAGAACAAAATTTATATATATATATATATATATATATATTATACACACACACGTTTTTTATACAATAAAACATATGCTAACATAAAAATAAAATCTCATTTTACATTTTTAGCAGGAATTTTTAGTCAGTAGAAAAAAAAAATGCCAGAAATATGCTTGGAAATATTTAACTAAAAAAATTATTTTTAAAAATCTTCCTTTCAATCAACATGTTTAGTAATGAAAATGCTATTGCAAGCTAAAGTGTGACAGACTGAAGGACAGATTTTTTAGACATCATCAAAAAAAACAAAAACAAAAAAAACGCTATTTTGAACTTAAGTCAGATAAAAACAATGGATAGAATCTCTTACAGAAATCTGATAGATCTCGTACAGAATGAAAAAAAAAAAATAGGAGTGTCTTTTCTTCATCTGCCACAAAAAAAAGGTTTAGTAATCTTTGTTATGAGCAAATGATTTAAGTTTTTAAAAATTACAAAAATTGAAATATGTTTACAAATGCTGTTTAAGTTCTGGAAAAAATATCAACTCCCTAATTTATTTTTTAGTATTGTAAATTTAAAAATGATTGCAATCAGGATAAAATAAATTTAAAAAATCAAATTTGAATAAAAATTTTAAAATAAAGACAAAAATTTAAAAGCATATCAATAGTGGCATTAAATGAAAATTTTAAGTTCAAAGATGTAAATTATCTGATATAAAGAAAAGTCAATTCTGTAGTTTCTGACTAAAAGTCAGAAACTACACAAGATACACTTACAAACTTTACATCAGATTCAGTGTAATCCCTGACATAGTTATGATAAAAAAAAATTACAATTACAATATTACTTTCCTTGGGGCTATCAAGGACTAAATTAGTACAAGATGTTTTTTCATTTTTTTTTATTATTATTATTATTACAAATAGTTTCATTATTGCTTTTATAACCATTGAGTAATAAAATAAAATCAATTGTCTTATATTAAACCAGTTGCTATAGATGGTGAGAGGGAAAGGGTAGAGAGAGAGAGAGGGAGAAATCAGAAAGTGAAAGAAAGAGAAAAGTTTTAAAAGAAAGATCTTACACTTGTTTTGGTTGGTTGGTTGGTGGTTTTTGTTTTATGGCATATCAACCCTTTTCGGGTTATTTAATGCTGAATCCAAAGATTTTGAAGAAAAAATTTTTAATAGAATATATTTGTTGTTTTCAAGTCGGTTTCTATTTAACCCATAGTTGGGACCCTAACAGATACTACCACTCTGGGTCAGAGTGAATCTGGGAGCAATGGTAATTAAAGGGTGGCTCCACACTCCGCAAAGCCCACAAGCTGGGGCCTCACTGCTGGATATAGTTTAAGGTCATATCCAGGACCTACACTTGTTTTAAATATTTTGTTATCAATGCTTTCATTAGCATTTTTATTAAGAAATGTTTTTTTTTTAATATGACAGGGGCAATGGTATCATAGACTAGCTTAAATTGACCAAAATTCATTTGAAATCACTAAAAGTTTATAAGAAATAAGATCCATACCTCTAATTACAAAAATTGAATCAGTTTTACATCAGATATGCCAAAATAATTTGTTTATTTTTCATAAATAAATATTCCATTATGTATATATTATTTTTAAACTACATACTATATCTGAAGTTACATTATAAAAAAAAAATTAAAAAATGGCTTCCTTCAGTCTTGACAGACTATGGATACCCACTGTAAGGGTTTCTGTGTGTGAAATTTTTCTGGCAAGAGTTGTGCAGTCTTCAACCACACCTCTCCCGAGTTAACACTGTTGAATACAAGTGGCAAGTGGAGGGTCAGGGCGACTGAAAACAATGCCGAGATAAGCAGAAAGCAAATACAGTGCCTAGAATTCCCAAATGGTTGCCCATCTGGTACTAGCCAAGCTCAACATTGTTTAACTTTGGTGATCTGACAAGAACCGTTGTGTCAACGTAATTATGCCATACATAAGTTACATTATACACCCATTGTATCATTCTTATATCATTTGTTTCCATGCAATGCATGACCTCAACCCTTACCATCCAGGTTTTACTTCCATATATCACATGCCGGATAATCTCTTTCCTTGATCGACTATGGTACTCTGAACTTACTCCTAACTCTAGTTATATCTATTATAATTTATTTATTCTACAGGGAAACATGAAAAGGCATAAAATAAAATGTTATTACTGATTACTGACATTTAAACTAAAGTTAAATTAAACAAGATAATGTTGATCAACATGGGGGGTGGCATTCAAATGCTAACTGAACCCCACACAATTAACAGTTTGTTTTAGTTACATCTGAGACAATTTGCATTCATGTTTTTTTTTAGAGGGGTGAGGGTAGTAATGAGGATTCCTCAATTCTCTTCCACTATTTCACTCAAAAGCCATCATCAGGATCACCTGCTACATACAGCATTTTGGTATTCCTAGATGGTCACTTGTCCAATACTGACTAGGCTCATCGCTCAACTTTAGTGATCTAATTAGAATTGGTGTCAATGGGATTATATCATTTATACAAAATTAGTACTTTTCCAAAACTAAAAATTCAATTTGAAAAAAAATTTTAAAAATTTTCCACACATTATTCCTCACAGTAGTATTTTGATTTTGTGAATTTTACAATTCATGCTCATTCATAGTTGGACATAGAGCTTATTTAATCAGATATCTATAATCAGTGGAGATTTGGTATCTATTTGAAGCCACAACTATACAATCACTTCTATTATTGTACTATTGTAATATCTCTCAAGGTATTATCTCCTCCTGGTGGTGACAAAAGAGGGGTGCTTTGATCTTTTTTTAACAAACAGTCCAGTCACCTTTCAAAACAAAAAAAAACGTTACATCCCTTTAGTAAGTCAGAACTTCTTACATGATCATCATATTCTGTCCTATTAAGCAATATGTGATTTCAATAATAGACACCCACCAACTATCGAAATGACATCAATTGATTTACTATAATGAGTTGAATCTTTTCAGCAAACTTCTATCAATAGTCTGATCTTTTAATTGAGCACTTTCATTTCTTATGCAAGGAACTAATCAAATTCAGAGAAATTAAATGTGCATATGTTTATACATTTGTATGCACATGGTTCAATCCTAAACTAATTAACTGATCATTATAGATTTTAGAATTTAATTTAGTTTCATGCAAAGGTGGTGAAAATAGGAGTCAAAGTTCATAAAAATTCTAATACCTCTGTTTTTTTTTTAAGTTTTAACAATATTCATAAAAATTCTATACCTCTGATTTTTTTTAAAAGTTTTAACAATATTCATAAAAATTCTAATACCTCTGATTTTTTTAAAAGTTTTAACAATATTCATAAAAATTCTAATACCTCTGATTTTTTTAAAAGTTTTAACAATATTCATAAAACATCAACCAAATATTTCCCAAGCTTCAGTTTCTTTGACATATTTTAAAGGGTTTTTATGGTGTATAATATAGCATCAATCTCAAATTTTAAAATTCAATTATTTAAGATTTACATTAAATTTGATCCATATTCATTAGATTATAATAAAGATTCCTCATATTTCAATTTCTTAATGGTCCTTGAGTTGAAATTTTTAGACATTTTAAAGCATCAAAATCATGTAATGGATTTTGATCAAAATTGGAATGAGAATTCTAGACACAAAATTTATATTTGGATTTTAATCTTTGCAATGGGACATAAAAGTGGAACAAAACTATTTGATGAATTCATTTTACCTGTTCTAGGTCAGATATTTTTTAGTGTATGCAAGTGCATGAATTTAAAATTTCATTAAGAAACTAAAAATATGTTTGCTCTAACAACAAAGAATGTGAATCTGATTTAAATGAGCAAAACTCGTCTTTAGAACAAGTGAAAGGAAATCTTAAATTAATGCAAACAGAAGCAAAAACAAAAAGGAAAAAAACAAGAAAAACCTGCTGGCAGAAAATATTTATTAAATTGTGTACTGATCATTTGTTGAAAGACTTGTAGATCACTTTTACAAAATGAAAACATGAAGATAGATTTTTTTTAAATTAAAAAGAAATTTAAAAAAAAAAAAAAAAGGAATACTTTTTAAATTTTAAAGAAAAAAAAAATCATTATTGTTATTTGTCCTATTTGGCTAAGAAAGTTCCCCCTTTGCTCCCTGAGGTAGAAATAGAATTGGTTAAAACAGTCAATCAAAATAGCCAACGGAAGAACAACACTGACCTACCTGGAAAACTGATAAAAACACAAGGACAATATGAAATTATTGTTAGATGTTACAAAGGGGGAAACTTCTGCACTGATTATAATTGTTAGATAGGCTTCTTTGAATGACTATATAAGAAGACCAGTGTTTTCAAAGTAGGGAGAATAATAACTTTATATTGCAAGTAGGGAGAAAAACTTTATGACACTTTGTATGGCAGTGATGAGGGTCTTTTTTTTTAGGAAATGACATAACACATACAAAGTATCATGAAGTCAACTGTTGGGAAAAATACTTAAACAAAATATCTTTATGTAATAAATATTAATAATTGTTTAAAAAAATAAAAATTAGAAACAAATATTCAGTTTGTTCATTTAACCTCTCTTTGACTTACAAAACTTGATAAATTAACAAAAGAGTAAAACAAAGAAAAAAAAAACAACTTACAACTTGACAGAGCAACAGGCTTAATAATAATCTGTTGATAAGGGGATTTAATTTCAGTACAGAAATAGATGCATATTCACATCAGCATCACCCACCTCCCAAGTTTTGCTGTTAGACTTTTAATAAACTGTTCATACATAATGATTTTAAAATTATATTTTTTACAAAATAAAAAAAAAAAACTTTTAGATATTCCTTATGGATCACAGATTATCAGAGAAAAAAAATGTAAAGAAAAAAAAAACGATCAGAATTGGCCAAATTTTGAACTGGCATTCTAAGAATCATTTGAGTGCACTGTTTCTTGTTTTAAGTTAAATTTGGAAAAAAAAAAAAAAGCCAGCATCAGTTCATGTGAATTTTGAATAGATTTTATACAGTTTTATTGTCTTTTATACCCATTTCCTTCCTGGGACTCTTTCGTCATGTGTCAGGATCATTTAGAATACATATATACAGGGGACGAGGGGGATATTTGCTTGTATTGTATAAAGATGATTAGAAAATCTTTATGTGAAAAAGTTTCATTTCATATAAGGTTTTGCTATATGCCTTCTTCATATATTCAAATGCTAAGAGAAAAAGAAAAAATGTTTTTACATCAGAGATAGCATTTAAGGAAAGACAACTGGCAGAAAAAGGAAAGACCGTGACCTTTCCCTCCTGTGAATTATCTTTCCTTATTCAATAGTAACACAATCTCTGATCTCATTCTTTTTACCTAGCTTTCGTAAATATGAAGTAATAATATACAAAAAGATTGTGAGAATGAATAAATCCTTTTTTCACATGAGCTTTTGTACTCATCTTTATATTACGCACGCACACACTATATCTAATTAAACATTTTTTTTTTCAATCCAGATAATTATTAATTGGTCTTATTAAAACAGAATTTTCTGGATTCTTTCAGTTCATCTCTTAATGAAAATTTTCTTTCTTATGAGTCTTTAGACTATGTCTGTAAAAGAAAAGGCAGTACACTCTTCTGATAGTGCATGACCCCCCCCCCCCACTAATTCAGAACACATTTTTCAATTCCCTCCTCCATAACATTATTAATACGATATAACCTCTCCCCAATCAGGTGGCCTACAATTCCTTTTCACATATGTTAATAATAATTGTTTTGTTTTTTGTTTTGTTTTTTATATGGCCATGTGCCTACTACTCGGCTGCATTGTAGAAGCTATGAACTTGTGTGTAACAAAATGTATGGAGGAAGTAGAGAAGACAACAAGAGCAGCAGTTGTAGTAGAGACCATTCTAACGAGGTTTATCTCCTCCTGTTGAGGTCGGTTTGATATCACGCTGAACCATTATCTTACTCAGGTCATTGGTTGAATTTCCAATGGCTGATTTGTCGGAGTCTGTTCTTGTTGTTCTAAAGACGATGACTGATATTGGGATCCAGTTGAGCTCATGCTGTTAGTTCCAGATTTGTTTGTGTCACGTTTCATTAGGGAATTATCATAAACCCAATGTTCACCAACTTCATGGAAATGCTAAAAGGAAACAAAAAAAAGGTAGCATTAGAATCACAATCATGACTGTAGCCATTGTGTCAAACATTCAATTTATGCCTATGATGTACATAAAATACACAAGTAAATAAGACATTTTATAAAATTTTAACAAAGATGATTGAAAGAAATCTTCAACTTTTTTTTTTTTCCCCACAGATGCTTTGAAAATTCAATAATGTTTCCACAAACACTTTCAAAATTCATAATTTTCTTTTTAAATATTTGCATAAATTAAGCCACATTGATGATCTGATTATCACCCTTTCTCAATTCCAGAATATAAAACTCTTTGACATCTCCAAAACATATAGAGCTGATCACACCAGTCATAATACAAAATTGCTCTGTTAAGTTAACCCCTGTACTTTTCAACAAATTCCTAGCTGAATCGTTCAATAGCTGGAAAATTGTCTTCATTGTACCTGTGTTCAAGAATTCTGATGAAAGAACTGATCTCCAAAACTATCATCTCCCCCCTATTAGTTTACTTCCACTTTTCGTTAAAATCTTTGAATGGATTTAGGCAGTCCATGTTTGGAGTATTTGTATCGCATTTGGGCTGGTGCTCCATGAATTAGTCTCTCTCACCAAGACAGGGTTCAAAACAGATTAATAGGTCCTACATTCTCTATCAAGTTCCAGTGACATCACTGTGCTTGTTTCACAAATACTTCAATGGAATGTGCTCCGATGAACTTGTCATTCTGGTGCCCTCTTAACATAAATATGCAGACAATCAGCTAATCTCATTCATTCCCAGATAGTTTTTTTCCTCATACTGCTAGCTTCACTCTGCTCTGACTATATGGAGATACAGAAATTTGAATTTAATGTAAATGACTACTACTCAACTCCTTAAGATGCCCATTTAAATCTGGTCCATAAATATCAGTTGCAATGTGCTTTTGTTTAGGGTAAACTAAAGTAAAAAGGTAAAAAAGAAAAAAAAAAAAATTAGAAATTTCAAGTCATTGCTGCTGCTGCTGCTTTCAAACATACACGTCAAAAGATGCTAGTATTATGTAGATTAGTAGCAACCAGCAATTATAACTGCAATCGTTTTCATTCAAACAAATACACAAATGTATTTATAAAACTGGTCTTCTTCCTTTCTCTTCTAAATAGTTAAATCATGCAATTCCTCTTACCACTTCTCTAATCATTTACTCTTCCTCCGACCACCTAAAACATTTATGTATATATGAAAAGCATGCACAGTGTCAAGACATCATCAGAGTTTCAGTAATATACATAACACCCTAGGAGTCTAGACAAGCTGTCTAGTAGACAACCCATGACAGACTCATGGGTTGTCTGAAGTCATAAACACTCCTGGTTTGATAGATGACATCATTCTTTATCAGTATCAACCATTATCTCCACCTCTGTTTTAATGGACGATGTCATAAAATGATGTCATCCATTCTGCATGAAACAAACGAACACTTAAGCAAGATTTACCGAATTTTAGTAGCATATCAAGTCAAGTAAGTTAAGGGAAATAACTTTTCAACGAACATACAAGAGTGCCCTCCCTTAGCTATGGAAATCTTCAAACAGAAAAACATGGAACAATGCTACCAACCACCAAACAGCCACAGCCTGTTTAGGATATAAAAGGAGTGTCTGTTGAGGTGACACTCAAAAGAATGATATTCTGTTTGTTATTTTACTTAAAATTTCGTTAGACAAAAAAAAAATTATATACTAGCATCAACTAATATAATTCATTGGATAAATGCTGAAAACGTCAGTAAAGTTCAATTTTTTTAATCAAAAAAATAAATTGGTTGGTTTACAAAAAGTTGTTTTCTGTACATCTTTAGAGAAAACCCATGAACTCTGACTACACAGCTATGAGTCAACAATTTCAAAAGTCATTTGTTGAAACTATAAGTAGATGAATTGATTATCATTGTTTTACTCCTTATCATAAACAATTTAGTTTCTATTTTTAGTTCTCAAAGGCCAAAAGGTGAAAAGTGTGTTGTGCCATACCATTAATTAGATTATGACATTCCACAGAATTTATGCCAATGACCTGTTTAGTATGCCCTGTATTCAAGAATTCAGGTGAACAGTCATCTCCCTCTCAGTACAGACCAATAAGTCTCCTGTGTGTCATGAGTAAGTTGCTGGAATCCATATTAAATAGAGAAATAGTCAATCACCTCAGCAAAAATAACCTTCTCAGTGACATGCAATATGGTTTCTGTTCTGCCATATCTACCGCAGATGTGCTAACGGTTATATCTCATAGGATTAGTGAATCTCTTGACAAAGGCTTCCTTTCCAGGGCAATTGCTCTTGACATATCAAAGGCCTTTGATAAAGTATGGCATAAGGGCCTACTTCACAAGATTTCCAGCTACGGTATCACAGGTAATGTTCTCTCAATCATTAAATCATTTCTCTCCGATAGGCTCATAAGAGTAGTGGTTGATGGTCAGAAATCAGAGGCCCACAGTATTAATGCTGGAGTCACTCAGGGGTCCATCCTGGGCCCAACTCTCTTCCTGATCTACATCAATGATCTCCCTAAACACATACTTAAATCATTCGTTGACATCTATGCTGATGACAAGACCATCTACGGCAACACATCAAAGGCTGTAAATGACAAAGTTCTCTGATTCTCTCTCTTCTGATCTCGAGCACGTGGTTCAGTGGGGGAAGAGGTGGTTGGTTACCTTTAATGCATCCAAAACCAAGCTCCTATCTTTACATCATCAACGCTCTGATCCCCATCTGGCATCAATTGAAATGGATGGCTCTCGTCTAGGAGAAGCCCCATGTTTTGACAAGCTACTGGGCTTGACCCTTACTCCTGATCTGAAATGGAACATGTACATCAAGTCTGTTGCCAAGGTCGTTGGAAAGATGGTGGGATCCTTCTACCGCTCCAGAAGATATATCACTACTGATGCAATTCTCTATCTATATAAAAGCTAAGTACGCCCAAGGATGGAATACTGCTGCCATATCTGGGCAGGAGCTGCTAAAAACAGCCTATCCTGCCTTGACAGAGTACAAAATAGACTTCGTGGCTTAGTAAGGGAGGCCCTTTTCTCTTCCCTGCAACCGGTCTCCCACAGAAGAGACGTTGCGAGCCTATCTTTGTTTTATCGTTATTTCCATGGCAGACGCTCGTCTGAGCTCCAATCTCTAGTCCCCCCTCGCAAATCCTTTACGAAAAACACCAGACTAGCTGAAACCACTGTGAAAATTTTTCCCCACTCTGTATCTGTGCCTAAACCAAAACGTAGATTCCATGAACAAAGCTTCTTTCTTAGAATCGCATGCCTGTGGAACTGTTCCGTCAGCGTGCTTCCCACCTGACTACAACCTGGATGTCTTCAAGTCCAACGTAAACAAATTCCTGATGATCCGCCCCCTTAAGTAGACATTTTTATTAAACCCCCACACTAATGTACTGTACATACAATAACCCTTATCCCTGAGTGGCTTCCGGGCCTTGATTTTTGTAAAAAAAAAAAAGAACGATTTATGTACTTTTACAAAACCTTTTTAACCAACAACAGCCAGCCACCGCTTATCCCCACTGCTGTGCATTCTTGTTCCCAACCATAAAATCATTATCATTTTTGATTCTTTCAATTTCTTTAATTATACATAAATTAAAATAAAGTTCTTTTCTGTTTATAAATGTGTGGCATATATATATGCTTTGTGCAAGCAAAGAAACCTCCGGCTTCAATTAGAATTATTTGGGTAGTCAGGTTTTTGTTTTTTTGTTTTTTCTCTCTTAACCTCCTCTCCGCTCTTATTCCATACCACTACCAAATATTCTAAAAAAATAATAATTTTCAGACTTATGACCCTTGAAAATGTTAGTCTGAACGAAAAGCGCTTTGGGTGTATTTTAAAGATCGTTTTTAATCGACTTATTTATTTTATTGAATTGTACATATAACTTGCCCCATTATATTTTTTTTTCTCACCCCGTTTTCCATTTTTTAGTTGATTGAATTTACGCGATGGTTCACTTCTTTATAATTATTCTAAAATTTTGCCAATCGAATAAAGATATATATATATATATATATATATATATAAAACTAAAACTGACAGTGTTATCTTGTTTGTTAACTTTTCACTCAGCAAATTTCAAACCTGTCTGTTGCCCGGGCTGCTGGGAAAATGGTGGGATCCTTCTACGGCTCCAGAAGATATCTCACTACTGATGCAATCTCTATAAAAGCCAAGTACGTCCAAAGATGGAGTACTGCTACCACATTTGGACTGGAGCTTCAAAAAACAGCCTATCCTGCCTTGACAAAGTACAAAATAGACTTTGTGGCTTGGTGGAGGATGCTCTCTTCTCTTCCCTGCAACCTCTCTCCCACAGAAGAGACGTTGCGAGCCTGTCTTTGTTTTATCCTTATTTCCATGGCAAGTGCTCGTCCAAGCTCCAATCTCTGGGCCCCCCCCCTCGCCAATCCTTCATGATAAACACCCATCTAGCTAAAACCACTGTCAGTAATTTCCCCCACACTTTATCTGTGCCTAAATCAAAATGTAGATTCCATGAACATAGCTTTTTTCTGATAAGTGCACGCCTTTGGAATTCACTTCCGTTTGCCTGTTTCCCATCTGGCTACAACTTGGACGTCTTCAAATCCAACATGAACAAATTCAATTAATCACCCCCTTAAGTAAGACACTTTATCAAATCTCCAATACCAACTATTACTACGATATTATCCCATTGATTATTGTACACAAAATAACCATTATCCCCGAGTGGTTTCCGGGCCTTGATAAGTGGTGATCCCCATGTAAAAAAAACCCTGTAAATAAATGTTTTAGATTGGAAGAGGAAGAGCAAATGATAAGTGGTGAGAGGAATGGAATGATGTAAATAATTAAGAGAGAAAGAGAGTAAAGGAAACAAAGGGGAAAGTGTAAAAAGGATGAAAGGAAAGAGTGAAGAGAAAGAAAAGAGCGTGAGTTTTGTTTGACAGAGTATCACTCGATTCAGGTTGATTGTCCAGTAAAAGAAATTATGGAACAAACCTTTGTTTCCCACTTTATACTTTTCTCTTTCCGTTCTTTTGCTTCATCTCGTTGTCGCTGTTCCAATTTTCTTTTTGCTTCTGTTGCATCTTCTATATTCCTTACTTTGAGATTATAAGTTACATCCCTCCACAATCTACAAATAGAAAATGAAAAATAATTACAAAAGCTAAAATCACTTTTGAAACCACAAAAATTAAATCAATAAAGTCACATAGAAAACTAAGAAAATGAACAAATTGGCCATGCTTTTAAGTTTCTGATTGAAAGTCCACAAAAAACTTGCAATCAGAAATTAAATAAGTGAAGCATGCATGGTCCTCCACGAGTGCACCTAGAACAAGGCATAAAAAAAATGACTAAGTTCAGCATTTGCCCCCCCCCCCCCCATTTAACACCAAAATTCCCCAGGAGATGCCAAATCCTGGTGAAAATGAACAAACGATGCAGTTTTAGGCCTTAACATATGTAAATTTGAGTTCTGCGCCATGCACAAAAAAAAAAATATGACTAAGTCCATCATTTGTTCCCCCCCCCCCGCCCATTTAGCCCCAAAAGTCCTTAAGGACTTTAAATTTAAGTTCAGCACCATGCAAAACTGCTAAATAGACATACACAGAAAATTTTGGACAAATATGGTTGGTTGGTTGATTGGTTTATTGGGGCTTCACGGCATATCAACCACTGTGGGTCATTTAATGCCAAGCTATGTATTTAGTTGAGATAGTTTTTCATTGCCTGGAATACTAACATGACTTGGTATCCAGGCTAAGATTATTTCTTCACCTTTTTCGATAATTTCATTGTATTTGTTCATTATATCTAATATATAAGGATGCTGTAGTTATTTTCCTCTTAGAGCTACGATGCATGACAAAGAATCGGTATATATAATGAATTTTTTCTTATTTTCGTTCTTAATTAATTCAAGTGCCATTTTGATTGCTTGTAGTTCTGCTGTGTATATTGATGCGTCGATGGGAAGTCTTATTTGGAGATGGTTCTGTCCATCTGTACATGCCGCACCTGTTCCTTTTTTTGTTTTGGCTTCATCAGTGTATATTTCTTTGTGTTGTAGGTACTTTTCTCTGAGTTCGCCGAAGTGGCTTTTATTTATTAAGTTGTTGGTATTGTTTTTTTTTGGTATTTAGTAAGAGTCAGATCAGTGATTGGATCTTTCAAAGTCCATGGTGGTTTGTTGCTTACTCTGTGTGTGACTATGTTATTAGGGTTTTTGTTAATTTGAGTTAATATTTCTTTGATGCGATATCCGAAAGGTATGTTTTTTGGTTTGCTGGTATAAAAGTTTGTATATTGTAGGTTGAAGATTTTTTTGTGTGTTGGGTTGTTTGGATCACTTTGTAGTTTTATTGCATATTGTGTTATTAATTTCTGCCATCTTAAATGTAGAGGGGGTTCATTGGCTTCTATGTATAGGCTTTCCATGGGTGATGTTTGATATGCTCCCAGACTAAGTTTTAATCCTTGGTTTTGTATGGTTAATAATATTTGGAGATAGGATTTACAGGTAGAGCTATATGTGATGCATCCATAATCTAATTTTGATCTTATGTGTGCCTGGTATATTTTTAACATTGTGTCACGGTCTGCTCCCCAGACTGTTTTTGATATTACTTTTAAAATTTTCATTGCTTTTTGGCATTTTTGTTTTAAGTTTGTGATATGCATATTGAAATTAAGTTTATTGTCCAGTGTGATACCTAGAAATTTCGTGTGTTGTGCTATTGGGATTGGGTTTCCTTGTATTTGTAGTTGTGGGTCCAGATGATATTTTTGTTTTCTGCAGAAATGAATACAGACAGTTTTGTTTTGTGCCAACTTGAATCCATTTTTATCAATCCAGTTTTTTTATTTTGTTTAAGCATTGTTGCATCTTTCTTTCAATTGTTATATTTAATGCAGAATATGCAATTGAAAAATCATCTACAAATAATGATTTTTCAAATTGTGCGTCGACAATTTGTGTGATTTCATTTATTTTAATTAAGAATAAGGTGGTGGATAATATACTACCTTGTGGCACTCCTGTTTCTTGCTCGTATTGATCTGATAGTGTGTTTCTTTGTCGTACTTTGTAGTATCTTTGAGACAGGAAGTTTTGTATAAATATTGCCATATTTCCTCTTATTCCCATATTGTGTATGTCTCTTAGGATTCCACATTTCCAGGTTGTATCGTAGGCTTTTTGGATGTCGAAAAAGACTGCCACCACGTGTTGTCCGCGTATGAAACCGTCTCTAATAAATGATTCTAGTCGTACTATTTGGTCGTTTGTGCTTTGTTTTTGTCTATATCCACTCTGATATTTTGATAAGAGGTTGTTTTTTTCCAGGTACCACATTAAGCGGTTGTTTATCATCCTTTCCATAGTTTTGGAGAGGCAGCTGGTTAGGGCTATGTGTCTGTAACTGGTTGGGTTACTTGCATTTTTATTTGGTTTGGCAATTGGTATGATGGTTGATTCAAACCAGGATTTTGGTATTTCTCCTGTGTTCCAGATTTTGTTATATATGTTAAGCAACAGTTTCAAAGATGACCCTGGTAGTTGTTTTAGGAATTGATAATGTATATTGTCTGGACCTGGAGTTGTATTTCTGGTGGAATGTATATGGAACAGATTGTGATTTTGCAGTGTAGGTTAGCTGTTAGTGCTATTGCTTGTAGTTCAGTGTTTAATTGGAGGATTGTGTGATGTATAGTGTTTTTGATTAGTATGGACACTCCTCCGATTGCTCTATTTGTTGTAGGTTTTGTCGTACATGTTATATTCTTTGAATTTGTAGTTGTGATTTTCTTTGAGTAGTATTTCTTGTAGACATATTGCTGCTGGATTATGTTTGTTGATGATTTCTAGTATTTCTTTGTGATTAGGTTTTAGTCCTCTGCAGTTCCATTGTAGGAATGTTGTTTTGTTATGATTTGTAAGGTTTTGCATGGGTATTGTTTTTATTTATTTATTTTTTCCTTATTTATCATTTATAGGTTCATGGGGTAAGAGGGATATCTTTTGATTCCTCAGTCTCCATGACTTCTTGGTTTTCAAGTCCTAGAGGCATAGTGTTTTTTTTTTTTATCTCTACTTTTGGATTGTGAGCGTGGTCGTGGTGTGTTGGGGAGTTTAGGTTCATGCGCTGCAGAGGTTGTTTCGCTGTTCCGCCGGCCCCTTCTTTCTGGGGGATCCTTTGGCATGTCTACCCCTTTCTGAACACTCAGGGGTGTGTCTTTTGGCCTGGAGAGTGAACGTGACCTGTCTGTTGAATTTTTTTTTTTTCTGCTATTTTGTTTCTTTTTTCCTCTGGTATGTTTTTTGGTGTTTGCTTTTTTTTGTTTTCTTTTTCAGCTAAAGGGATTGTTTCTATTGGGCGTGATGTTTGGGTTTTTGGTTCCAGTAAGGTTTTGTTTATATTTATTTTTTTCATTTTTCAATTGTGTTTAATATTTTGATTTGGTGAGGTCTTGGATTTTAATGTCTAAGTTTGTTGTGTGATAATTGTCGTTGTGCTTATTAGTATAGGAATATTCTTTTTTGTTATTTCTGAATATTTGATTGTTTCAACTTTTTTCCTTGCTTCTGGGTAGGTGATGTTTAGCGTGTGTTTAATTCTGGTAATTTCTTTTTCTTTTTTCCAAATTTCACAATTTTTGGAGTAGGCACTGTGATTTTCTTTACAGTTGGTACATTTGGGAGTTTTTTGACAGTTGGTGTGGTCATTTTCTTTGCACCTTCCACACACTGGGTGACGTGTGCATTGATTCTGATGGTGGCCAAATTTTTGACATTTGAAGCAACGCAGTGGGTTGGGGATGCAAGTTTCGCCTTTCAGTTTCTCATAGGCTATTTTTATTTCTGGTGGGATTTTTTGTTGGTAAAAGGTTAGTATGTACGTGTGTGTTTATTATTTTTCCATTTTTTTTAATTTGAATTCGTCTAATGTCTGTTACATTCTGTTCTTTCAGATATGAACATATTTCGTCAATGAGACAAAGTGAAAGTTCATGGCTTTTTACCACTCCTTTGCATGTGTTTAGTGTTTTGTGGGGCGGTGTTTTTATTTTTATATTATCGAAATGTTTCCATTTTAGGAGTTCATCCGCTTGTTGTTTTGTGAGGATTTCTATTAGAGAGTGCCATTTCTTAATTTTTTTAACCATTTTGGGTTTTATGTTTTTAGATAATATTTTCTCTATCTTAAAAGGGGAAAGTTTGGTTAATGGTGTTTCTTCAGTGGATTCCATTATTATAAAATTTGGATATATATCTTGTTCCTCAGTCGAGTGCCTATCCGAAGTGTCTAGCAGTCTTTTTTTACTTGGTGTTTTGTAACTCATTAGGATTGTTTGTGGGTTCATCATTCCTGCTCCCCACCCACCTCTGAGCCCTATTTGGGATGCGCACAGGGGGGAAACCCATTCACCCTGGCTACAACAGGGTTACAGGAATGGTATACTTGCATATAATGTAGACTTCAAGTATTTGTGTTTCTTAATTTTTCTCATCCAAGTAGAAAATGGGAAATATTAGAGGAAAACAGCCATGTCTAGTTTTTATTCATTATATACAATTGACCCTTAGCCACCGCTTTCACCACTTATTTATGGATCTGTGTTGATGGGAGAATGTTGTGTAGTATTTAGGTTTTGTGTAGGTTATATGTGTATAAGTGGTGCGCTAGACGTGACCAGCCGATTAATTGGATCGGGCCCATCCGACCGCCCGTCTAGCCCAGTAAGGGCCAAAGTGGTGTGTTGGGAAGTGGGGGTACTAAAATCTGACGTCCAAGTCTCTCAACCACCAGGATCCCGTCCTAATGGCATTACGAGTTGCTACCCACGGCCAACAGGTAGCCCCATCGAGGGACTTCTACTCTCTGCAGGGGGGGCAGTCGGCATATTCTGATGCCCTACCGACAGGGTCTAGTGGAATCTTGATAGATTTGAAAAATTTTTCATTTCTATTTGTTTTTTTTTTTAATATTTATTTATGGACTTTAGTTTAATTGTTTTTATTATTTTGGTTGGTATTTTTAAATTAGGGAATCAGTAGGGAAGTAGGGGTGGAATGACAAAAATAAAAGAAAAAAAAAAAAAAAGAATGTGGGGGAAGGAAGGGAGAGAGGGGGTTGTTGTTTTTGTAGAACATATTTAAGTTTTACAAAAGAGGATAGAAAACAAAAACGGAAACTTAATGTCGGTGCATTTCATCTCAGGAAGCCAAAAGACAGCCTGATCTGGTAGCACCAGGGACAAATATGGTAAAATAGTCCGAAAAATGGAGTGTTTTTATTAGCCCTAAAAGAGCCCCTGGGGCTCATCCAAGAGTTATCGCAAAGTATAGACAAAATTATATAGAAATCAGTTAGTTACAACTTTACAGAAAGTTTTATAAAAATCCAAGGCATCAATTTTTTTTTTAATAAGCACAAAAGTGTCAATTTTAGACATTTTAACCCGAAAGACACCCCTAGGGGAGCAAACAGAGTTTTCCCGGAAAATCCGTTCTGTTACTTTTTTACTCATATTATGTTTAATGTTTGCACAAAATTAAAAAAAATTCCAAAGCATAGTTATTCAGAAAAGTGCAAACGGACAAGGGTGAATTTAAAGGTTCACTTTCCATTTGTTGAAAAATCAAAAATTAAAATGTCAATCATTATAGCTAATTAATAGATTTTTCTTTCAAAGAAATGACTTACTTGTCTGGATAAATGAAGCTCTATCTAATTAAAAGGAGCAATTTATAAGAAAGATAGGGAGATTATAAGTTACAGTGAAACTTTATTACATTATATCAATAAGGATGAAGGTGATTACATGAAGGAAACCTCTTTAGGCTATGGCATTTCAAAGCCAAATGCTTCTTATCAGAAGAGAAGAAAAAAACAGCATTGTACAAGAGTAAGGTCAAAGAAAACAACACCGATTTTATAAGCATATGATGGTTAAACTTTACAGATACTTTTGTCTACATATTTCGTATGACATTTGTCCAAGTTTTCTGATGAGTATTTGTTTCAGATGGAGCTGATTGATAAATTCATGATGGTTACAATTACAGGTATTTTCAGTCTAATCACTGACCATTCTTCAAGAATTATGTGTATTGCAAAGAAAATAAATATTTTAATTATTGATTAGAGTAAATGTATTAAGAAAATTATATTTTATCGTGGCATCTTCATGCCGTAGATGAAATCATGGTTAGCGTTCTCCATAGGCTTCAGTCTATTGTTGATCGGATTCCTCTGAAGACATCACATGATTTTGAACTTGGCAGAATACATGGAGTGGGTTGCCATTACCTTTCCCAGCACCATGGCATCTGACTTGCCTGTCTGCACTTATGTGTTGTCCTTAGATCATCCAAATAGATGCAGTCAAATAACATAGCTCTTAATACCATAAAACCATTGATGTGCTAGAGATTCATCCTTCTCCATAGCTATCCAACATCCTGCTGCCAACATCATCAGAGTTACCTTCTCCTAGATAAGGGTGCATCTCTCTCAGTGAATTAATTACACCTCCAGACACCAACCTGGAAATTTCTTATGACTCGGTGCAGCACATACAGTACCTAGCCTTCCCAAATGGTTACTCATCTGGTACTGGCCAGACTCATTGTTGCTTAATTCGGTGATCTGGCGGGAACCGGTGTGTCAATGTGATTGTGCCGTATGCAAGAAAATTATAACCATGTTAAATTTATAAGCCAGTTCTTGTTTGAAACAAAGACTCACCAGGAGACTGAATCAAAATATGTAGATAAAACGTACATGTTTAAGCAAATATTCCTAGGTTATTTGGTTTAATGTTAGTCTTACATGCTGGCATGTGTTGGACGACTCTTAGAAATTTACTTTCAAATTTATCTCTGCCCAGGTTTTTATTCATCCCACCTTTTATCAAATCCACCTTTATCACTTCTTCCTATGTTTTCCTTGGCCTTCCCCTGCCAATTGACCCTGCTGCCTCAATTGAACAAGTGAATAATTCTACTTTTGTTGTTTATGAAAAAATATTTAAACACCCAAAAGGACAGGTGAAGCGTTTTTTTAGCTTTGATGAATTATTCAGAGATGCTATTTGCGATATTTTTTGCAACAGATCCGAATACACCTAACAAAAACTCAATAAACCCTAATAAACAACTTTTAAAAGATAACTCTACCAGTGGTCAACCAGCACACTTTCGCTCAGGTTTTCAAATTGTGGGTAGAGCAATCATCTTCCACACTGATGATTCCCCAATGATGAAACATGTCTGAACAAAAAATTTAATAATATCCATCATAATTATTATATTTCTCTTTGTTTGTCTATTCTATTTTTCTAGGAACCTAATAATTTATTTTCAACAATCTTATTAGCACATAAGAATATCGTACTAGTTTCTATAATGAGAAGGGTTTTTCTGTTTCTTAGCTTGAAAATAATTTTACTATTTGTTCAGAATTTGAACAAAAGTAACTTTTTTTTTTTTTTACCCTAAATCTAAGTTTTATGTTTAATTCAGCAAAAGTCAGTTCAAATTTCAAATTATGTAAAACTACAAAAATAAATTCCACACGGTGATCCTCTACTCTAACACCTAATATTCTTTTCAATAGTTAAATCATTCTACTATATTCCATCTTGGACAAAAATAAGTTTACTTCAGAATGCTTCCAACAAGTATCAAAAATCAATAATCTAAAAAAATTTGTTAAAAGAACGAACAGTCTAATTTTGACAAAGTTATGACCTTATAAAGCCTAACATCACAAATGCATTTGAGAAGTTTCATCACTGCACAAGCAGATGGGGCCGGCATATAAAATCAACAGTAGATTCTTTGCTAAAACAGGGGCAGATTCAAAGGAATGTTTCTGTATAGAACACAATTGAACCAAGATACTAGACTTTGTCATTTTAAACTTTAATTTAAGCTATTATATAAAATAATTTTATAAAATCAACAGTAGATTCTCTTTAGTGCAATGTAGACTATGTAACTTTATGCATGCATGTGAAGTTACCTCCTGGTACACCATGGTGGGTTCCCGACTAGAGCAGGCAAGCAATTTGATTGAAAAATGGGCGATTTCACAGATTACTATGACAATAAAAATATAGGAAGTGTAGAACATGCATTGATCCTCATTCAATCCGAAGCAACGCAAGTTCTTTCTGCTAGTATATATATATCTATTTATTTAGGCAAGATTCTTTCATTGTTAAACATAATAGAATTCTGCTTCATATTTACACTTTTAAAAAATTTTTCTAATAATTTCTTCATGTTAAATTCAAAAGAAAAAAATCAGTGCATGTACCATATCAAGCATTTTTTATTCTTTGGATATATATATATATATATATATATATATATATATATATATATATATGAGAGAGAGAGAGAAGGCAAAAATTATTAACACCTAAAGATAGATAATTGTAAAATTATCTATAAGCACTGCAGTTAAGAAATTGTGGAAAAATTTCATTCAAATTTTACATATTGTTAGATATGAATCATTTTTTTTTTTTAAATGTTTAATTTCATAAAGTTAATTTCTTGAAACTGACAGGTAGTTGTTCATGTTAGGAGATAGAAATCTATTATTGAAATGCTAAACATGTTTACTATTTTGTTCTTGCAATCTTTCTAAGTCATAAAAAAAATTTAGCCGTTTCAAAAATAAATTTTATAATTAAAGCAAACCAAAATACTTCTAGTAGAATTACCACCCAATCCTGAAAGAAAACTGAATCCTTAGAATTGTGGTTTGGATAGTTCATAAAATGGAAGTTTTTATCAATCATTATGCAAGTATTGTTGTTCAAATAACTTGCCTTTATCAGCCAAATAAAGTGTCAAATTATTTTTTCCATATTTTAACTTCTAACAGTGGAAAAAGTAAAAATGTAGCAAATTTAGAATAATTTTTTAAAACACAAATAAAACAAAAGATTAATAACATAAAAAGAGTAAAATTGAAGAATCATTTTAAGCACTTACTTCCTAGATTCCATTTCTTCTTGTTCACTAAGTTCACGAACTTGTTTTTTTATAATTGGTGTCTTCTTAGTATCAACAAAAACTTCATTCATCTATTGAAAAGAAAATAAAAGCAATTAGATTGGTATAAAAGAAAGAAAAAAAATCAATGATTCACTTGGGTGGGGGGGGATAACCACTTATCAAGGCCCAGACACCACTCGAGGATAAGGGTTAAGAGAGTACAGTAGTCAATTGGACAATATAGTAATCGTTAGTAATGGAAATTCGGTAAATTTGTTAACAAGTGGAATGGCTCATCAAGAACTCGTTTACGTTGGACTTGAAGACAATCATATTGTAGTCAGCTGGAAAGCAGGAAAACAGAAGACAATTCCACAGGTGTGAAGTTCTAAGACAGAAGCTTTGTTCATGGAATTTACGTTTAGGTTTAGGCACAGATAAAGAGTAGGGGGAATTATTGATAGTGTTTTCAGCTAGGCGAGTGTTTCTTGTGAAAGTTTGGCGAGGGGGTACCATAGATTGAAGCTCAGTCAAACACTTTCCATGAAAATAACGATAAAGCAGAGACAAACTTGCAACATCTCTTCTGTGAGACAGAGGTTGCAGCGAAGAGAAAAGGACATCTCCTACAAGGCTACAAAGTCTATTTTGAACCCTATCAAGGCAGGACAAGTCCTTTCTAGCAGCTCCTGCCCAGATGTGGCAACAGTCTTCCATCCTTGGACGTACCTGGCTTTTATATAGATAGAGAATTGCATCAGCAATGAGATATCTACTGAATCGATAGAAGGATCCGACCATTTTTCCAGCGGTCTTGGCAACAGATTTGATGTACATGTTCCATTTAAGATCAGGAGTAAAGTTCAAGCCCAGAAGCTTGTCAAAACTTGAGGCCTCCCCAAGACGAGAGCCATTCATTTCAACTGATGCCAGATGGAGATCAGAACGCTGATGATGTAAAGAGAGAAGCTTGATTTCAGATGCATTAAAAGTAACCAGCCACTCCTTTCCCCATTGTACTACGTGCTTAAGATCAGAGGAGAGAGAATCGGAGAGAACTTGGTCGTTTACTGTCTTAGATGTGCTACCATAGATGGTAGTGTCATCAACATAAATATCTACAAATGAATGAATGTCTACGAATGAATGAATGTTTATTGCTTATTTATTTTTTAAGCCTTTTAAATAGAATCAATCATTTGATTTTTAATTTAAGAATGATTTTTAACTCTGAAAGTCTTTATAATATTGTGCAATATTAACAAAGAATGCTCAAAGTTATACAAAAAGAAACTTGAAGACATTCTTTAGCTAGGAGCAAATTGCAATATATGTTCTGATATTACACGTCATCTTTTCTTTCTGTTCCTTCAATGAAGAAAAATCTTTCGACTGAAGCAATTTTTATTTTGGTTAAAATTCAGAGTGCTTTTTCTTTTTTTAAAAGAGAGCTGGATTTTTCCCACATTAAAAACCAACTTTGTGCCTATCATCATGGGGAGGCAAGTAAATAGAAGCATATAAAACTTTCAGCAATATTAATCCTTTCACTGAATATTTAAATTTCATCATCATTTTCCAATGATAATGATGCAGAGTATTTATCAGGAAAAAAAAAAAATTTTCTGATTTAAAATGTCATTTCATATCTCCTGTAAGTTTTTCATATATAGCGATTTAATCCAAATTCTGTTAACAGATATTTGATGAAATATGTGAATTAAAAATAAGAAAATTGCTGAAAAATTTAGCTTTTTTGAAAAAAAAAATTAAGCGGATCGCTAGGAGTTGGTACAATGTTCAGAAAACGATCATACATTCAATTCTTACAGCATAAAAGTCATTGAGTCAATTCATTTCTGCATTTAATAACACTTTCTGTGGAGTGAATCTTTCTGATGCAACATTAATAAAGTAATAAACTTAAATTAGATAATGAGTAATAATAATTATAGAGGGATTAAAACTTACCCCTGTAGTATATTTTGCATACATCACACCATTCCATTCACCCTCAATATTACAAAATGGTTTCTTTTCATTTGGTGCCAAAATCTCAGCAGTGATACGATGCTTTTTGCCTCCATAGAAAGGCTGTAATATTAAACAAATATGCATTGCCAAATATGGAGGCTAAGAACAACATTCAATTAATGATTATGGTAAAACAGCAAATTAGAAAAATAGAAACTACTGAAAACAAAAAAAAAAATTCAATTAAAAAAAGTGAAGTAAATTTGATCTTATCTTATTTTTAACATTCAAAAACATTTAAGTTGTACTTTGAATTTTAGACAATTCAAGATTTTGTAATGTATTAAAAAACAAAGCCATATAGGTTTGATAAAGCACAATGATCAAATGCCAAATTCAGTTAGCAATACGAGAGTTACGCCCCTTGCTAACCCCACACTATTTAGAGTTACGTCCCTTGCTTTGTAGTTAGGATAGAGGTGAAAAGAAATTGGTTGCACGATTGTAAAATTGTCACTATGGAAACATGTTTTTACAGATATCTGATCTCATCTCTTAATATAAATGTGTAAATATATCATGTAATATGTATTAATAAATGTTATTGTGTTCTATTTATTTCACAATAATCGTATGCTGTGTTGGCACAATAGAATTTCAAAGTAATCAGCTTTTAGCCTCACCCTTCAAAAATGTCTACACTTAACTAGAAACACAGGTGAACAGGAGAGAAACTTGTATGCCAACTAAACATAACCTCAAAATGTCTAAGATCTCTTTGTGCAAGGGTTTGTCAAGACAACCTGACATGAGGATACGTTCTTTGAACTAACTAAATATTCAAAATCACATAATATTTACAGCACAAATAAGATTGCTTCACTGTAGCCAACCTACACTGGCTTATGAGGAATAGTGCACCTTCTCCAACCTCCTTACCTGAAGTAACAGCACAAAATTGGATACTCCATCAGACTAGATGAATTCTTGTCTTGAAATCCAGCAAGACCAACAGACCACAAGAAAGACATACAATAACATTTAAATGGTAAATTGGGGTGAGAGAATTTATGTTCAACTGCTTTACTAAATCAGTGTTTGAAAGGAGACCTTTACTGGAATATTCTAATATCTATGTATTTCATATAGACCCCTTGATTTTTGAGAACCTTAGTTGAAGTAAAATGAAATATCCAGAGTGTACCAGCATTTGATTTCATATCAAACAAAGTTTAGTAAATATTTTTTTTAAAAGTAATAGAAAATTTAAACTTTACATATTTCTCTTTAAACAAAAGGATTTACTTATAAGTTTGCAAAGTCTTAAATTTTGGAACATTTAAAATATGAAAGTTTGGAGCAAACTGAACAATGCTTAAACAAATTATACAATCTAATGAATATTATTTTCATTTTTTTGTTGTTTTGTCCCATGTGAGGTCAGACGTTTTATGAATGATCTCTCCTATCTGTTGCCATTTCACACTTGTCTGCTAGGATTGGGTTGTAATCAATTGACCCCCCCCCTCCTAAACCAAGTCTTAAATGGCTCACCATGTGGCTTTGGGCCATTAACGTCAATGTGAACATACTTTGGAGTGTTCCGAGTGACTAACAGCAGATGATGTGGCAATATCAGATGAGACATAGTGAAACATAATTTCTAATATAGGCTTTTACAATTAAACTGGCAAATTTTTCCCTTTCATGCACTGCAATCAAGATCATATCATTTTGACATTGTTTTTAACCATAACTCATAGCCATACAAGGGTATATGTGAGATACACACATTGCATGCTACCTCACTTGCATGTGATGGGATCTCTGCATTTTTTTTTGTTGACAGCAGCCTGAAGATTTTTCATACAGCAGATATGTATGATTGCATCAGTTCACCTACTAGAATCAATTGTGTTGCCAAAGTTGGTGAATTTATTAACTCTTTCAACATCTGCAACAATTTCTGTTTTCAAGAGAGTTGAATTTCAACACATGCTTCACATGAAGTTAGCTGCATATATTAAACATAATGTCAACAGGTGGAAGCACCTGTTGTAATACTACTTGATACACGAGAGAAATTTGTTTCAACTTGAGTACTTGCAAGTAAGATAAAACTGTAGATTCTCAATAAACCACTTGTTTTATCCTTACCTTTGTGTGAAACTCGATATTAGCACTGTAACCACTTTTGGGGCAAGTTAGAGATACTTTACCACCTAATTCGACCCAGGGTACTGTTAAAATTGACCTGAAAAATATAATTGTATAACAAATAGTCAAAAAAATTCAATAAAATTGAAAAAGTTTGAAGTTTGATAAATTCTAAATATTATAAAGCAGCTTAATCTTGTGGATAAGTTACTAACAGAAAATTATACTTCTGTAGTAACTTTACAAGCTTTGACATTTTAGGTTTTCAGATTGTATCATTTTTTGCTCATTTTTTAACTTCATACAAATTATTTTGTTTTATTGTATTTTACATCTGTCAAATAAGTATGCATGCTTATTGTTCCAAAATTGGCATTTATCTTTTCTTATTAGTTCTAAAATTTGGAACATAAATATGCTTTTTAGTCAATTTAATAATTTAATAAGTTCAATTTTTTATTTTTATTTATTTTTTTTTTTTTTAACTACTAGCAGTTCAGCTCAGCTTTGATCAGGCCCTATGTTCTGTTCATAACTTTATGTTCATATATATATATTAAAGTTTGACTCATGTCCAGGTAATCTACATCTAAAATTCAAAGTGTTTAGACCCAAGATTGGCGGAAGAGTTTGGTAGAGTTTTCAAAAGGTCAAATTGTTGAACTTTGACCCCTTTACAGCCAAATTTCTGGCCGAAAACCGATTAAAAGTCCAGACTAAAAATTGACAGAGTAGTTTGGTAGGGAAATGTACACACAGACAATTTCACTTTTATAGATACATAGATTAACAAAAGATTACAATGGCCAATTTGTTTATGAAAGAAACAAAGTATCTTGGTTGATTTGATGTCATAATTATTTTTTTTAAATAAGATTTTTCAAATTTTTTTTTAAATTCTTTTATGCTATAGAGCTTAATAGATATTTGCTAATCTATATATCTATAAAAGTGAAATTGTTTGTCTGTGTGTGTACATTTCCCTACCAAACTTCTGTCGATTCTCAGTCTACAGACTCAAGATTTGACAAAAAAAAACTTAGTTTTTGGCCAGAAATTTGGCTGTCAAGGGGTCAAAGTTCAATGATTTGACCTTTGAAAACTATCAAACTCCTCTGCTAATCTTGGGTCTAAACACTTGAAATTTTAGATGCAAGTTACTTAGACATGGATCAAACTTTTTAATTTGATTTGAGCCCAAAACAATAAATGTTAAAGGGTCAAAATTGGGGTTAAAGTTATAAAAATTGACCTGTGCAGTCTACCAAATTGCTTAGCTAATTTTTGGTCTAAACATTGGAAATTTTACATAAAGTATATTCAGACATAGGGCAAGCTTTTTAACAGGTTTTTGGCCGAAAATTTGGCTGCCAAGAGGTAAAAATTCAAAAGATTTGACATTTGTGATCTCTAGCAAACTATTATGCTAATTATGGGTCTAGACATTTGAAAGTTTACATAAAGGATATTCAGACTTTTTTTAATCAGCTTTGGAGCGAAAATTTGGCTGCCAAGAGGTCAAAGTTGAAAGAGTTGACCTTTGCAGACTCTACCAAACTACTCTGTCAATTTTGTGTCCAAACACTTGAAATATTAGATGTAGGTTACCTGGATAGGAGTCAAGCTTTTTAATATATATATATGCATATGCACATAAAGTTATGAACAGTACATAGCGCCCAAGCAAAGCCAGGCTGAACTGCTAGTACTAAATAAATAATATGTAATTATAATTATGCAGTTATCTCATAATTTTATAAATATAGATATCAAAATTAAATTTAACATTTTATCTGAAAATTTTCTTAGTAATAAGAAAATATATTTTTGTAGATTTTATACATGCACAATATTACATTGAAAATTATATATTTTAATATAAAAAATAATTCCCTGAAAATCCATTTATATGCACAAAGATTGTCCATATAAGTGAATTTTCATAATAGAAAGGCAAAAAAAAATGGATAAAATTAATTTTGCAGGAAAATGACAAAACTATGCATTAGTTTTATAACAAAGTAAACTAGAATTTTTTGCTGAATCATGCAAGTTTCAATTAAATACATAAATTTTGAACTACAAAATAAAATGCATTAAATTTTAGTTGATTTATCTTATGTAACATTTACAGAAATCATTCATAGCTATTCATATGCATTATTTTTCACTGTCATTTTAAAGGATTTTTTTAAACAATGGATGTGTTTGTGAAGGTTTTGAGACATTATTTCATAATCAGATTATTTCCCATTCTTAAAATAACAAATATTTATGAGCGACATGTGTTATATCCATTCAGAGAGGATTTATTGAAGAAATGATATCTTCAACTTTTCTTAACTACTGATTTAATATATTTAAAAGGTACATTTTATTTATATTTGCTTTGTTTTTTTTTTTTAATTTTTGACATTATTTCCACTTAACAAGTCATGATGAAATGCACAAAAACTTAGTATTTTGGCCAAAAGAAAGAGAAAAAAAACTTATATGTCAAAAAGTATTTTAAACTAACTAGCTTTGCATGATAGTTATTAACTCGCAATTCTGGTGCTGGTCCAACTTTTGATCCAGACGAAACTGATATTTTCCTCAGTTTTTCCAAATTTTTAAGTAAACAACTTTATGATATTGAAGTACTTATCTAATCTAAAGTAGAGAAAAAAAAAATGGATGACAAGTTAAATTGCAAACTGATGAAATTGTAATTTAATTTTATACTGCAGAAAATTTTCCTGGTAGGGAAATAAGGGTCAGGATTAACTCAAAAGAACAATTTTTCAGAATTTTGGAAATGGCTGCAAAATATTTATTAGGAAAAGGAATAAAATAAAGAATGAAGCAATCATTATTTTTACCTTCTTAAAAATCGTTAGTTTATTCATACATTTGAAAGTAAAAAATAAAAAAAACATTTTTTCAAAAAAGCTGGTTTGTTTTTGTTTTTTTTTTTAGTTTTTTTTCTGACTGTTACATAAATCTGCATCAGCAAAAGTCGGTTTTGTCTCGTCCAAAAGCTGAACAAATATCTTAATCCTATATCACTACTAATAAGAGCAATATGTGTATGTCTATATTAAAAGGAAAATATATTTTTTATTATTATTACAAATTAAGATTAGTCTTCCCCCCCCTCTATAAATTAAATTTGCATGTGATTATTTTTCCTTTGTTTATTATTATCATTAGTTATTAAGACCAAGTTTCCCTTCTTTGCTCAGAAAAATTAAATTTGTACACATGATTATTGAATCAAGACAGACATTTTAATTTTTATGTTTAAAATGCTTATAATCAAAAATTGATTCATAATTTTACCTTCCATAACCATTAGGAAAAGTAAAGATATATTCTTCATCAAAATTAAGGACAGATAAAACAGCTTGACCAATCATGTGAACACCAATAGACAAGCCCAAAAACTTGGACTTGGTCCAGATATAACCATCCAAACTTATCCTTTTATCAGAATGTTCAGCATAAAAAGCAGATACTGAAAATAGAAAAAATACATTCACCATTAAAGATTTAAAAAAAGATTTAGAAATTCAGATACACCATTAATAGTGATATTTCCCTTAAACTAAATTAAAATTAACTTTTAATTTAATTTCTGAAACAAAATGTTTTAATTATTTCATTATTTGATAGAATAAATTTGCTTGTAATTTAAAAGATTTTCTTCAAAATGCCTTACTTTCAAATAAGTGTATTGAATGATTTAAATTTCTTTAAAATTACTTTTGTTTACCCAAACAAGACACATTGCCACTGAAGTATCAGGGGCTACTATGATCAGTTCCAATGGGGAATTAATCACAAGATGTTTGTTCATATCACATTTAAATTACTACATGTTGGTAGAGTCATAGAAATGGGAAGTAGAAAGACAATTCCAAACAAAAGAAGTTCAAAGGAGAAACTATTAGAGTAGAAAATATTCCAGTATCTAGGGACTTTACAGTAAAAAGGAGTTTGCTGGTAGTCAGGTGGGTTAGGATTATTTACATTGAGAGAAGTATAGGTGCAGCAAGTTCATTGAAGCACATTCTGTGGGCGTATTTGTAAAATAAGCATAGAGATGCAATACTGTGTGGATGTGAAAGGGGCTGGAGCTTGTCCGACAGGGACCCATTAGGTTAAAAATTCTTTTTTTGTATCCTGTCCAAGAGGAATAGATTCACCAGCCCAGATGTGATAATAGTCTATGCATCAACAAATGGTCACTTGATAGGATACTGGCAGGTGTGAGAAGTTTTCTAACCCAATAGAAAGAGCCTAATTATGAATTCATATTGTCTTAACACGATGAAAATATGAATCCAAATAATTTATTAATAGAATAATCAAATGTAAAATTCTAATTGCATTTTTTTAGATTCAACTTAATAAATTTAGAATTGTACAAATAAATACTACTAGCATGGGTTCCTGGCATTGCCTGGGTGTTTGGAGGTGTGTGTTGAGCAAAAAAAAAAAAAAAAGTGGTAGTAGGAAGGCAGGCTCAAATTCGTACCGCGAAGGAAAAGAATGGGAAAAAAAATGACATCTTTGCTGTTACGACCATTGCCAAACTGGAAGTGACGTAGGTTTAAATTAAGGCTAGACAATCGAAAAGAGGGGATGACTTTCGAAAATATCAGCGAAAAAAGCGACCCCTCCCTGTAGAAAAGTGCCCAGTTGAGGGTGAAGATACTAATGTTTTTAGCCAATTTTTCGATATTTGTCGTCTGAAGGATCGAGCTTCAAAACGATACTAATCTTGTGAAAATCAGTCACCTTTGTCAAAAGTTTTAGGCAGACATGCAAACACACATAGATTTATTATTGGTAGCTCAAATTTTTGACCCAAACCGATTAAAAAGCTTGCCCTATCTCTGAATACCCTTTATGTAAAATTTCAAATGTTTAGACAAGAAATTATATGAGTAATTTCATACAGACTGAGAGGTCAATTTTTTTTTTAACTTCGACCCCTATTATGATCCCTTAACATTTGTTTTGGGCTCAACTCAAGTTATTAAGTTAGATCCATGTCTAAGTAACCTATATCTAAAATTTCAAGTGTTTAGACCTAAAATTGGCAGAGGAGTTTGGTAGAGTTCTCAAAGGTCAAATCGATGAATTTTGACCCCTTAACAGCAAAATTTCTGGCCGAAAACGGATTACAAAAATTTTCCCAAATCTCAATACCCTGTATATCAAATTTCGAGTCTGCAGACTGAAAATTGACAGAGTTATTGTGTAGAGAAATGTACACAGACAGACACTTTTATTTTTATAGATATAAACTTACAAAAGTGATGAGGCAGATGATAATAAAATATATCTATGTCCACCAAAAAAGAATAACATTAGAATTTTATTCTAATATTTGGAGTAAAAACAATTTATAAATAAAATTTAACAATTTTATGCTAAGAATAAACTTAAAAAAAAAACTTATGGTTTAGAATAATAGCATTATAGGCTGCCGCAATACATTACATTGGTATTAGATATAGATGTAAATGATATTCATTTTTTTCTCTTACATCTTTTAACTGTACAAGATTTTGAGAATCTACTCAAATGAAAATAAAAAATTGTGATGAAAGTTCATTTTTGTTATTAGATATGTGATTTCATATAAATAGTTTTTTTTTTTTTTTAAACAGTGATGCTGTATGTAGATGTTGGTTGAAAATATTATTGTCAGAATTTAGTCACAAGGGAGAATCTAATAAAAATAACTTATGAACTGTGTGTGTGTGTGTGTGTGTGTGTGTGTGTGTGTGTGTGTGTGTGTGTGTTTTTTTTTTTTTTTTTTTTTTTTGTATGAGTATGTTAAATTGTGGGTTAAGTCTAACTATAAGTATTGCTTCTTTAATTCTAAGATTGCCAACATTTATTCCAGTATCCTTAATACATTTTAACAGGTGTTTTTATATGATCAATAACCTAGAATGATATTATTTAAAATGTCTTAATTTTTTTGTTATTTTACTTACTTGGTGGATGATGTGATACTTGTTCAGCAATGAAGATCAAATTATCTGTGTTTGACCATGGAAAAAGATGGCTTGCACTGTCCTATGTAAAAATGAAGAAAAAAAATTTTGTTTTTTTTAAATCCTATTTAAAAATAGTTACACAAATGTAAAAACTTTAAATCATAGAAATATATATATATTTTTTTAAATTACAGTTGATCTACTTACAGTATTTTGATTGGAAGCCCCAGGAATTTTCCAGTGGCATCTGAAAACTTCTCCAAGAATTGGATTATAAGGCTTTTTGGCTATTTCACTCTTTCGACCAGCATGGAAAGCTGACATGTACCACCTAACCACCTGGATCATTCGCTCTTTCGGATTATCAATATCAGCAATTCTAAATAATTAAAGTAAATAAAAAAAAAAAAATTTTTTAAATGAGAAACACTTGAACAATGAAAAGTAGTTGACTAGTCAAATGACCCAAATGTTCTCTTTTATTAGCTACTAGCGGGGGGTACCCGGCGTTGCCCGGGTGTTTGGAGGTGTGTGTGGTTTTGGGTAAATCAAAACACACAGGTGTTTGTGTTGGGGGTTAAAATAAAAAAGTTTTGTTAGGTAAGTATGAAGTATGAGGACCGAACCCGAACCCTTGAGGCAAAGTTGGAAATTAAAGTGTGAAAAACATGCGACGTTAATCACTGGGCCACCACAAATTACTAACGGAAACATGTTTGAATTTATTTAATTATTTAGAATTGGCAGGTGCACGTTTTAATGACTTAATGAGGTCAATTTTGACTGCGAGGTAGTATTTTATTTACTGCAGGAACGCTTTTTTTATTTTTATTTTCGCAATCGCGACCGAAAAAATACCGCCAGAATTAGTGTTGCTTTTATTATACAAAAAAACCTAATCCATATGCGGCAAGCAAAAAATGTTGAATATTTATCTTTTCAAAGTTTAGCAAATTAAATAGGCAGGCGACCTCCATTGTTAACTCGTAGATATTATGATTTATATGTGATATAAAAGGTTTTAAGAAGTTGTGAGCCGACAGACCGCTTCTCGGAAAAAAGCCTCTCTTGGACATACACAAAAAGCGAATATACATACACATTTTCGCTTTTATATATATATACTAGCGAGGGCTACCCGGCGTTGTCCGGGTGTTTTTCGGGGTATGTGAAAAAACCCCGAAAATGTGAAAAAAAAAATAGGTGCCCGTGAAAAAAAAAATGAAGCCTTCACGACGCGCAGTTGGAAAATAGTAAAGTGTTAAAAAAAAAAAAAACAGGTGCGCGTTTTTGATTGATGTGACGGCAATAGGTATTCAGTAGTAAGCATTTTGTTGCGGGACAGTTTTGAATGAGGTGAATAAATCAGTTTGTTTGTTTTTAAAAACCCGCTCCCTATTTATTAGGAGGAGCGAAATGAAAGCTACAGTCTGATATGACGAAGTCGATACTGAACAAATGTTACTTAGCTCTCTTGAGACAACTGGCTTTCAGCCTGTGATTAGAGTCGAGTTTCGCTTTTTTTTATACTGAAAACCGAATGTAACGCATGCCGATGCGGGAAATGTCGAATAATTAACGTTTGAAAGTCAATAAAATTAAATAGACAGGCGAACTCCGTGGGTAACTCTGAGATATTACAATTTATAGATGATATAAAAAGTTTTAAGAAGTTGTGAACCGAGTAAGCGCTTCTCTGAAAGAAGCCTTTTGTGGACATCGAGGAAAAGCGTACATACATACATTTTTGCTTTTATATATATAGATAGACTGCACCAAAGTATATGTGGACGGCATCATTCTTTTCCCATTCTTGATCTTTCTCCTTATAATGAGGACTATTTAGCAAGGGGTCATCAAGTACCATTTTTTTAGTCTTAGGATTAAACCAAAATTGAATATCAGAAAATATTTTGGAGGAAAGATTTTCTTATTGATCCTTTTGTTCAATTATGAACAATATAAACAGAAAATATCTATGCTATATCTGTGGTGTCTACCTGCTCAAGGATGCAATTGAAAATAAAGTCTGCTACAAAGATTAAACAATTTTTATTCAGTAAAATTTTACAAGAAAACCAATGGTGGTTTAATTTTGTATTAAGATGTTTTACAATAATGTCAAGGAATCCCCGTAGCTGGTTATAGATGTCTACCTTCATGCTATGATTGTAAAAACATTCTAATACAAAATTACCACTATTGGATTCTTCATGAACTATTTGAAACATAGTTGCTAGGTGTTGATATTTACTTTAAATTTATACAAAAGGGGATCTTTTTTTTTTTTTAAATAGTTGGGGGGGGAGGGGGCTTAGTGAAAATTCAGAGACATTAGACATCAATTAATAAATATGTACCAAATGTTCCTTTGGAATAAGAATTTTTAGGAAGCATAATCTAGGCTTGAAAATTATTTGGTGCTTATCCATCTGTGTTACTGCACTTTATAAAAATAGTATTTTCAAGTTCAATTCAATTTTTACAAAATTTTGTTTAAGAAATTGTTAAGTGAAAGTACAAATCATTACAAAACATCCTCCCATGTTAAGAATGGCTTTCTAAATAATAGCGTTATTATTTCAGCATAGTAACAGATGCATAAGTACCAAACTTTAACATTTTATTTGCATTAAACTTGATCCATAGACACCAACTAAGAAAGATTCCCTGGATTTCAATTTTTTTCAAGTTTACACTTGAAATTTTTATAAATTTTCTAAAACTAAAACCATGTGATGAATTTTGATCAAATTTGAAAAAAATATTCTAAACATGTTCAATATCATATCTTTATAATGGGACATAAAAGTAGTGCAAAACTCTTCAGAGAAAGAGTTTTACCTGTTCTGGTTCTATAGAAATAAAAGATGTTAAATGAGGACATTAGATGAGCATTTTTTGTCATGGAATGAAAATAACTTAAATGAAAGAATAATGTTACTAGTTATACCAGTAGAAAATATCAAAAGGATATTCTAAAATCTAAAATAATTATACAGAAACAAGAATAAGTTAGAATTAATGTGGCTCGATAAAATGTTGTATATAAACTTATTTGAAATGTTTTGAGATTGATTTTGATAAAAATAATGAGATACCATAAAAATCAGGATTTAGATAAAAAATGCTTGTAAAATTATAAATGATTCGATATTATCTTGTACAAATGTTTTTTTATAGAAATGTATAGGGTGGTGATAGATAAGTGTGCAACAAGGTAGGCAATATTTGTAAGGAATTGCAGAGTACATAAATATGTGATAATATGCTAAAGTAATTAGACAAACTATACATGTTTATGTTTTTGTCATTTTTACATTTCATGATCAAATGGCATTATTGTTTCCAACTAAAAGCAATTTAATTTCTACAATATCTTAAATAGAGAAAGTTTGCATTTTTTTTTTTTCACACTGAGTTAGTATGGAAAACAAAGAACAGATAGTATAGCTCAGTGTAATGTGTAAAAGAGATTTCTTTTTTATGGGAAATGATCACATCTGTTAGCATTTACCTTCAGCATCAGGTTTTCATTTTTTTTTAATTAATACATTAAGAATATTTATTCAAAATTGAAAAAAATTATAGCTTGCTGCAAAAAAAAAAAAAAAAAAAAAAAAAAATTAAACACCTTATTTAAAATTTACTTATTGAAAACATTTTTTAAAATCTTAATGAGAAAATGTGTGTCCATGTGTGTTGGGGGGAGGGGAAGACATCAAATGATATCAATCATAAAATGATTCAGTTTAGTGACATAATACAAGAACATAAATGGGGTGTAATTTATAAGATTCTAATCTCTCATCCAATAAAATGTTGGTATTTCAACTAATAAATGATTAATATAAAAGAGGAAACATTTTCATTCAATAACTGAGAAAATTTATCTTTAATTTCTTATTGATATTTAAAAAATAAAACAGAATAATGATGAAATAAATGTTTCTTCTGACTTACTTTACAAAGAGATCAGGATGTGCAAAGAAATCAGCATACATCTCTAAGAGAGAGCGTCGCTCTAGGATGAATGTTGGTAGCACAACCTTAGTAAGGTCCATCCCAATACGTACTTGGGACAACAAGTGGGTAATAACACTGCCGTGTTTTTCCAAGGATTCAACTAAAATAAAGAAAAAAAAATGATTAGAAACAAAACAAAAGAAAAAGAAAAATTAAGACACAAACAACTGAAAACTGTAGCAAATAACAAATATTAAGAAGAGAAAATATTTTTGATTAAACAAAATATTGTTAAGTATGGCACCAAAAGTTTTTGGGTTTTTTTAATTGTAACTGGAAAACTATTCTGGATATACAAGAATGATTACAGAGAAAGGTTGACAAGAATTCTTGAGAGTAATAGCAGTTTCGAGTTAAATAGAGCAATTCAAACAGAGTATAATTGAATTTTTCAAGATTTGAAATGGATCTCACAACTATGGAAATATTATAATTTCTTTACTGAGAGGGTAATGTTTTGGGTCAAATTTGTCACCATGTTTGCATGCAGCATAATGTCCACATTGCTTGATCACCAAACTTCAAAATACTGATCATGGTTTAACAGTGAAAGTAACTTAAAACAGATTTAAATTTTAATGTTAATTATAAAGATTTTATTTTCCCAAAATTGATAGAGGGATCCAATTTGATAACAGACAAAATTTCAGCTTGATAAATAGTTTCAGGGTTATTAATATTTTTATGGTATAATTTTGAGAATACTTCATATAATATAAAAAAAATAAGGCCCAAATAAGACTTTGATCCATCCTCACATTGTCAGGTAGAAGTATGCAATTATGTTCTCGTTCCTTATCAGAACAAGTTTCTGAAATGAAGAATGTAACTAATGGAAATAGTTTCTTTAAATAATATTTACTAATTTTATGATTATGATATAAAGAAAGGATTGCATGGATAACATTGGGAGCTATTTGATGAAATGTTTAACAGGATTTCATCATATCACCAGTTATATTGATGTTGAATATAAAACTTTTTTACAAATTTTATTTGATTATAAATACTGATGATGATTGCAACGTTTTGTCAGACGAGTGCCACTCCCTCAGACACTCCATGAGCCAAAAAATGATTTTTCTTTTTTTTTTTATTAAGTCCTACCGGTGAATTCACACGCTCACGCAGGCATGACACTGAAGACGGTCATTGAGATCAATTATTACATGCTTCCAGCATTTCAAGCCTCCACACGTCACAACTTTTCCATTGCCACAGTACCATTTTTATAGACAAATGCCTGAGGGAGTATCTATATACAGATGATGTTACAAAATCTTAGCTTTGTATGACAGCTAAGTCTCTCTCTCGGTTCAAAATGTTGAGATCCAGCAACAAGCAAAAGCAAGATAGCCAGCAACAAGTTAAACTGCAGACCAGCTTAATGCGGGTACTGGTCTCCCGCTTTATGGTTTTTAAATCAGAGATTTGCTTCTCCTAGAAAGGTTGCCTTCACCACGGCTTACGGGAGCCCTCTCCACCCCAACACACACATACATACACCCAAACACACACGGTCCTAGTTGGCCGTTGACCCCGAAAAAGGGTTCATTCGCCCTTTGGAAGGTCTTGTTTTTAATACTTCAGGGAGACTAGCCACCCTCCTCACCAAACAAGTCTGGTGGGGGAACCAGTTTAGTCACTGGTGACCCAACCATGAGGCAGATAGTACTGGGTTACATGGTACCAGTAGCATATGACATTACCTGACATAAACAATTATATACTATACTATTATATACTATACACTTATAGACTATACGATTTTATACTATACAATTGTAGACAGAAAAAAGTTACACCATCCTAAGTCTAAAAAATTATTTAAAAATTTGAGAATTTGTTTATCGCAATTCATAAACCTTCTTTGTGCTGGTAGAAGGAATTGTTAAATGCATTAAATCTCTTTGGGGAACTCTGACCCCCCCCCCCTCTTTTTTCTTTTTTTTTTTTTTTTTTGTTTCTCGCAATGTTATTTTAATCGCTTTATACACGCTTTATTAAATTAAATTATTGGTTTTAATTGTCCTTTTTGGCACCTTTAATTTATAAAAGATCCACCACTGCTCTTTATTTTCGCCAGTGATATTATTTCATTGCTATCGATTTTTCTTTTGATGAGATGATAGCCGAAAGAGCTCTTGAGAGATTTCTGCTGATTTTCATATATAATATAATACACACACACACACACACACAATCCTACAATATTTGTCAAATGAATATAAATATTTTCTCGATTATTTTCCCCTGTAAGGCCACTGTATTCATTTGTTTTTTAAATTAAATTTGAAGCATTTTTTTTTTTTTCAGAGTAAAAGATTATTTTAAAAATTTTTGGTTAAATTCTTTTAATTTTTAACACAAATTAATAAGTGCCAAATTAGCAAACAGGTCAAAAGAATTCATAATGGCATTATGAAACAGGGAGTAGAAAAATTAACTACATAAGCTTGTATGCAAGCAAAGGAAAGAAGAGAGTTAATATTAATGAAGATCAAAAAATAAAGAATAATTTTGCTTTATTTTATGCTATTGTAATTTTTATTTCAATAAATATTCTAATTATAATTAAAAAAAAAGTATTATAATAATCAAAATTACATAAACACAAGAGAAGCATACACAAAGTCGTCTCTTAATTTTATTAATATAGATTTGCAGTGCCATTTTTTTGTTTATATTTTAACTAATTTTTTTTTTCAAAATGAAGAAATAAATTTTTAAAAAATGAGATTAAGAAATTGCTAAATGATATTTGTCTCCCCAAAAGTCACTTGGACTAAAGTGCAGGTTTAAAGTAGGGACTAACTCCTTAAGACAAATTGGAGGAGTTCAAAAATACCATGGCTCTAATGGCACTCCCTGATATGTGTAGACAATACAAGCATCAGGAATTAATCCTGACACTCTTTCTCTTTGTGCTAGAAAGTGCTGCTTAAGAGGAATTACATCTAAATGTTAAACAGCATATCATGTTGCTAGTGTACATATTGAATTTAACAGAATGAATGTACAATATAAAACAAACTTACGTCCTTCACTGTCTTGAACATCATAGAGCTCTATAGAACAAAAAAACATATCAGTTAATCGAGATATACTTCCTAATATCAGCTATGAAAACATACTCAATTAATAAATCAAACTTATATTAAAACGTGTTAAACTTTTACAGAACTAAATCCGATACAAAAATACATGAAAATTGCGTTTCAATATTTAATTTTTTTAATCCTGCTGCTTACTTAAAATTGAACACCTGACTGTGTAACCTCAGCACATAAGACATTTATTCCATGCTATCATCAATTAAAAAAAAATTATGTATTGCAAAATGAATTTTATTTTACACTTAAAATACATTTTAGCTTGAATATATATATACAGCTGTATTAACATATGATTAATATAACTATAAAATATTGATACCTCTGACCTATCCAATTAGCTGCTACATCCTACCTTTTCACTGTAGAGATCCCTAAATGTCAGGATTTTCTACTGATAACTTTCCTTGGACTGCTTACCTTTGGAATTTCGTTCCTGCTTTGTTTCCTCGACAATGTCACCATGTAAAAATTTAAATATAATGTAAACAAACATTTTGCTGCCTAATTCCCTACTCAGGTTGCCCTTCCTATAAATCTGGCCCCTACCATAGTAGTCTATGCTTTAGTAACAATGTTCCTTGTTTGGTGTAAATAAAAAATTTGATGGTTATATAATAATGGTGAAAAAAATCGCAGTTCCAAATAAAAGGACATGAAAACACTTTGATATACTTACATATCCAGTAAAAATAGGTATCCACACCAAAATTTAGAAAAAAATTATTGAGTAGAAATTTAAAAGTAAAAAAAAAAATTCTTAAATCACTTTTACATTTTATATTTTACTAATCCACCATTGACAAAAGCAGAAATTCAGTAAATCAGGGGGAGATAAGTCAGTCTGTCATTTACTGCTAGTAATGATAAATGGAGAAATGACAAAATACGAAAACTGAGTTTTATTTTTAAATTAAAAGTCGGGTTTTACTAAATATGTACAACTAAAAATATGTACAGCAAAATTGTCACTGCTGCCGATTAAAGCAAGTGCGACGCAGGCAATCGACTGGATCCGTCAGGGTAAAATATCATAAAACAGTCTTATAATAAACAATAAAACGAATTACTCAGAAGTTTCAAGAGATTTTTGGCAAATATCTTGTTTAAGTCTGTACCTATAAAGAAAACTCCCGATTTTTATTAAATATTCCCTCTTACACAAGCGATATACTAAGTTTGTCAGTGCAAAAATGTTATTAAAACAAACAATAAAACAACTTAATCACAGTCACGATTATTTTGGGCAAATACTTAAAAATTGAGACTTTTCAATCCAGTGGGCCACTTTTTTTTTCTTTTCTTTTTTTGTTTCAAATCTTTGTAAAATAAACAAGTTGATTATTGAAATAGAAACAAAACGAATTGCGTCAGTCACAACTTTCAGCCAAGAGTTTTTTGTTTGTTTGTTTTAATTAAATTTTACAAGTGACCTTTTTTTTTAAATTTGAATTTCGTAACACAATAGAAATGTAACACTAGAAAATCTTTTTAACAAAGTAAAATAAATTCCTGAAGATTGAAGCAATATTTCCAATCTCGTGTGCCTCTTTTGGAGGAACTAGTTTTCCTAACATTTAAAACATTAGTGTCTAACTGCTCTCATGGGGAGGACAGTAAATAACTATTTTAAAAAATTATTTTCAGTTTTTCTTTCTTTTTAATAATATTGCATAAAGTTCCGTTTTATGATAACACATCTCTTATTCATTTCTAAAAAAAACAAAGTCAATGTGCGTTGCGTGTCCAACCTGCAAAGGGTGGTCCTTCCGAAAGTCGTGGAAAGGTTGAAAAATAAGAAAATGCCTTTTGGAATTACCACCTCCCTATGTTAAGAACAGCTTTCGGAATAAACACCCTTTGCAGATTGGACAAGCAGCACACATTGATTTTTTTTAACACAAGCTACACTCTAAAACTTTGACGCAAAAATTTAGAACAAAATTTGAAATATCTCACAACACAAATAGTTGTATTTCTATTTTGTTTACTTTCTGGTTTAAGAGAATATTAGAAAAAAAAAAAAAAACGAAATAAAAGTAGCACACAGAATTGTAAAAAATAATATTTAAAAAAAAAAAAAAAAAAAAATTGTGAATACTTTTTATACGAATCTAAAAATATATTTGCAAAAAATAACCTCCTGACTGAAATTTGTGAGCAAATTCATTTTATTGTTAATTTATACGATATTTTACACTGACAAACCCAGTAGCAAGTTCATTTAAAAGTTGCTTTAATAGTAAAACAGCAGCAGGAGGAAAAGATCATACATAATTAGTCGTACAATTTTAGTAAACCCTCTTACGTACGAGTAAAACCCAGTATGACTAATTGTCCGATTTGGCTGCTGATGATTCAAACAACTTTAAACGTTATTTCTATATGATAAACAGCAGGAGCAGTCAGTTGTACAAGAATCGGAAATAATTTGATCATACATATTTAGTAAAACCAATTAAAAGCCTACTCAATATTTTTTCCAATTTTTTTTTGTGAAAAATCTTATTTTTACATATGTAAATAACCAGAGTTTTTACTTGACATGCAATTTTCACCTGCACCCAATACTATATAAGCACCATTTTTTATACAACTGTATAAAATATATTACAGTAAGATTAATATATTTAATAATCAAGTATCTACAAAAAAAAAAAAAAAAGAAAATTTTTAAATACACTTTGCAAAAACAAACTTATTTAGAACTTGTACTAAAAATATGTATCTGACCCTATATTACAATTATCATAAAGCTTTATAAACAAGCAAGAGTGGATTAACATTAAAAACACTTTAACTGTACAAAATAATTTTCATGGGTACATAATTTTAATAAACATTTGAATACTGAGTGCAATGTCATTATTATTTATTGTTAAAGTTTTTTTGTTTTTTTTTTTAACTTGTATTACTAAAGAAAAAAAGTCACAACAAAGGGAAACCAAGAAACACTTAAAAACTATTTTCTTCTCTTTTACTCTAATTTGAGGTTTAAAACATTAAAAAAAAAAGTTTAAAGGCGGGGGGGGGAGGAAGCAGAGAGATAATTAAAAAAAAAAAAAATGAGACGTCTTTTGGATAATACTTTTCATAGTAATCGTCAGCAATAAGAGCCATAAAAAAATAGAAAAAATACCTCAGTGATCAATAATAATGACGGCACTGCGTACAATATTATTCAAATGTTTAATAAAAGTTGTTATTGTATGTATTTACGTATAAGATACAAAGTAAGACCCCCCCCCCCCAATCTACTTAATATATTTTTGTTGAGTTTACCAAAATATCATAAAGGCATGCCGCTTTTCTAACATGTTCAGTTTTATTTAAATAAAAATCCTTATGAAAACGTTTTAAATTATACTTCTGAAAATAATTTTGTCTACTTTTAAAAAAAACATTTTTATACTTTTCTATCTTGTACTTTTCAAAGCAATTGCTTTATTTTAAATCATACAAAATGTTATACAAGAGGATATATTTTAATCAAAATGGATTCAGTTATAACAATTTCTTTTTAATAAATAGACTTAAAGAGATGATTGGATTCCACGTGTACTGGTTTATCAGTAAACAATATCAATTAATTGAGTATAGACAGTGATCACCGCCCTGTAAAATGATAGCATGAAAAGAATTGTATGATGTCTAAAGGAATTAATGAGGTTTAGAGAGAAGTGGGCAGAAGAATTGAATGTTAAGCAGAGAGAAACTACCTGTAGATTTAGTTGAGAATGATTCAGATCTTCACATAAAGCAAGGACATTTACCAAATCGAAAATGTTTCACTGCCATCAAGATTAAGTAGAAATTTTCAATATATGAAACAAAAATCAATCTTTACTTCATTTTAAGTTACTTCTGTGCAAGTTTTTGATGAAATAAGAGATGTGATAAATAAAAGCACAGACTGTCCACAATAAAGAGAGTGAGTACTTAGGTTCTATTTCAAACTTTGCTAACTGTAAGACTTTCAGAGGGCAAGATGTTAATATGATACTGGCTAAGAGTAGTTCCTATTTCTAAGTTCAGATCGTCTTCTTTTTCTCTTTTATGACTGTTTCTACAATAATGATTATGACACTGCCATTGTCTACATAAAATATAAGTATCCTTTAAAAAGCAATGTTTGCGCTTTCTGTAATAGATTTGACACTATTAAGCTACAACCCCATTGCCGCAATGTTGCATCCTTTTGCTACTTCTACAAGTATTTCAATAGAACATGTTTCAACAAACATGGATCCCGTCAAATAAGGAAATATCATCAAATAAGGAAATATCATCAAATAAGGAAATATCAACATGCAGAAATTTAAATGTAATGTGAACAAACATCTTGCTGCACAGCTCTCTGTTAAAAAGTCATACTAAAAGTGGCATACTAATTCATAGTAGCCTTTTATGCTTAAGTGTTGGGGATGAATTAAAAAAAAAAATTTAAATAAGAAACATTTGTGAGTCATGAATGAATATGCTGGACATTATTCTCATAACATTTGGGTCAATGTAACCTATGACCTTTACACGCATCTTGTCAAATCCAGGGGAATCTGAACAGAATTTCTAATGTAACCTTTTATTTAATATACATAAGCCATGATCAACTAGATGTCTTAAATAATTCGTAATTATATTACTAGTATTGTTCACATTGAGGATTGGACCTTCAACCTCCAGAAGACTGTCACTTGGCACATATCTGTTACACTATAGACCTTGAGGAAAGTTGGAAGTTACATGTCGAAACATTATGAGAACAACATCCAACATAAGAACAGTAGTCTGAATAATCCAAATAATACAAATTATCAATTCTCAGAAATTTCAAACCATATATTTTTCAACTTTATATATAAAAACAATTATGTGACTAAAATATTTAATCATCTTGAAGGTTTATAAAAATTTAATTTTTACATCTTTTTATTAATTTTCAAAAAATTAATATCAAATTTTTCATTCAACTTTCTTACTGGATATATCTTCAGTTCAATGTTCATGGTTTTGTTTTTAATAAACAACAATAATTTAAAATTTGTAAGTAAAACATGATAAAATTGAATGGCCTTAAGTATTTGTTCTTGCTTTAGAAGATTTGTTATTTTCCACAATTATCAGCAAAGAGTACTTGGAAATGAACACACAGAGTTAGTAGAGTTAGGAAGCAGTTGTGTTCTTACCACAAGACAATCTTCTTTCTTTAAATTAAAAAAAAAAAAAAAAAGTTTATTACGCATAGAAACAATTTGAAAGACTAGCATAATTTTAAAATTCTATGTAAAATTAAACCTAAAACAATTTTATGAATTATGTTTAAGACAGCCATATTGAAAATAAAATAAAACCTGGTAACAATATAAAAGAACAAATAATGAACCAAAAAAATGTAACAAAAATATTTTGTATAAACTTAATGAAGTTTCACTGGAGATATATTTCTAGGGATTATATGAAAGCATGTACCTTTGGAGGTATACATTCCATAAATTATATTTTGAATTGTGACAAATATTAAGAGCATGAATACCATTAGTTATCAATCCAAATGTAAAAAGATGGAATCAAATCACACTCCCTAATTTTTTTTTTTCATAGGCAGAAACCTAAATTTTCATTATACTATAAATACATTAAGCATCTGCCTATTAAAAACATTTAAAAAAATTCATGAGTAAATTGATTCCATCTTTTAGCATTCGGAATGAAAAGTGTGTGTGTGTGTCTCTCTCTCTCTCTCAAGTTTTTTGTTACTTGGTTTTATTTATTTTCCGCATATGCATTTATATGGTTTTCAACAATGCTTCTATCATACCAGAATATTTCAATAACTTTGTTAATATAACAAAAACTGCTACTCCAACAGCCATTGTAAATGTAAAAGTGTGATAGATCAACAAAAATGTTATTTTCAAACTTAAACATAACAGATTGACAGAGGTTCTTCTGAATAAATCTAAAATAAGAGCATTAAAGCATTTAGCAATGGCAATGCTATTTCAAATTCCAATGCGACCAATGGACAAAGCCTCTCAGATTACAACACTAGATGTAAATAAACTAAAAACGTTTTATGCGAGCACATGTTTTTATCAGATAATTTTATAAAGATAAGAGTAAGAGTATGATTAGGTTCAGGAAGTGACTCAGTTTTGTCCTATTTCTTCTTGGCTAAAATGCAATTAGTGACAGTAAAACTAGTTACAACAGTGAGGTCACAAAATTTCCTGTACATTTTTTTAATATTAGTTGCATGGTATCATATCTGCAGAGTTATTAAACTGTATATACAAATACTCATCCAAGGATAGGTATTTGGCTAGTTAATAAAATGAACAATTTCACATTACAATAACTAAAATCAAGATTACATAATATATTACATCTAGAATCTTTCAATTTTAATCCGAATAAAATGATTTTAATTCTAAAAAAATTATCTAAAATCAGGGTCTTAGACTTAAAAGGTCTTAATAGATTGTAATTTAAGGAATTTTGTTTAATCAGTGTCTTTGAGTCAAATTTCATATAAATCTGAAATATTTTGATTTTCAAATGGGAGATTGTGTTCTTATTATGTCCCCTAACAACCTTCTAAAATACTCCAAAGAAATTGAAATTTGGAGAATATTAATTGATACATAATATTTATGGTTAAAATTTCATAAAAATTCTGAAATTTAAAAGAGCTTTCAGCCCACTGTCCCCTTTACATAAACTTTATATATATATATATATATATATATATATAATGAAATGCCATAGGGTTACAGATTGTATAATACTGTATACTTAAAGTTCAAATAAATATCAGTATCACTATTTATAAAGAAAGCTCAATATACAAGATAGAGCAATAATATAAATGGAAATTGTGAATTAAATTATGTAGAATTTCAAACTTTATTGTTTGACAAAGAGTATAAATAATTTTTAAAGTTTTTTCCTTAATCTATGGATTTTCAATGAATGGCTCATCTCATCGGAGGAAAAGTTATTAGCAAAATAGATATCGGTAATTATAAATTTTGCTTATAAGAATAAAAATTAAATTTAAAATGATAGTGTAAAAATAGTGTAAAAAGGATATGTGTGTTTATCTTTAAAATCTGATCAAAATATAACCCAAGACTTTTCTTAGTTCAGCAAAAGATGATTAAAAAATATATAGCATTTTCATATAAAGTGTATTTTTGTATAATATATTTGTTATATATGTGTATAGCAAAATTCATGCAAATATATTTAAAAAAAAAAAAAAAAATGGTTATTTAACATTAGTGTGAAAAATGTCCCTTAAAAGACATCTGACAGAAGTATAGTATCAGTAAACAATAACATTAGTATTCATAGACATACAAACAGGACGAATGTCCTAATAATTGTCAAATAAACAATAGCTTCTTCTCTTCAGTGTTAACTCTGGTCTTTCAACAGAGGTCATAGCTGATGCAGGTAATACAATACCAAGTTGAAAATCAAGTTGTCATAATCTAACTTACCATCAAAGATGTCATCTTCAGATGCAATAACTGGTGGTTGGGGTTGATCTCCAGGACCTTCTTCTGCTGGCGTTTGCATGGGACTTGTTTCACCGGATGTGACAGATTTCCTGTAGAACAAACAATTAAATATACAACATTTTTCCTCTAAATAAAGAAAATATATTAAAAGATTTACAAAATAGAATAAATGAACCAATAATAAAATGCAAGATTCCACCTATGACTTAAAAATATAAATAACTCAATTTAATTTATACTAGCAGGCCACCTGCCATTGCCCGGTAGTAAGATATGCTTAAATATGATATTTTAATTCATGCAGATTGTGTCTTTAGTATTACAGGGACAATTCTCTTTCGAATTTTATATTGAACCTAATATATAGCGGCGAGGTCAAAACTAAAATATGACTTGGGTGCCATCAGCTAGAATCAAAACCAAAATATACAACTCTCCACCCTCATTCCTTAGCTTCTAAGCCACGCCCATATAATTCACCTGTCATCCTTTTTTGAAAAGATCAAATCGTCCAATAATCAAAGATTCACGCAAGGGCACAAGCTCCACAGAGTTTTATAATTATATAGATTAAACAGTTATGCAATTTTTAAATTATTATACTTTAACACCAAGAGGAGTATGCAATTAAGAAAAGTGTACTCTTCATTCTTAGAACTGCACAGGACTATTAGAGCTGAATCCAACCACACTCGATTGACTGTGTGACTTCTCATGGTGGGTTTGATTCTAGATTCTGATTTACTTATATTTTTACACTATAAAAGAGACAAAAAATTCAATAAGATTTTTTTTCAACATAAGCATGTATTTTGTGGAAGTTATTTTTTGTTCAAAATACTTTGTATCTTATTTACCTCATGAATAATCTAAAATTTAAAAACAGAATTGAGCATTTCATTTTAATAGTGAAAGGAGCTTCACAATTTATGTCAGGAAAATGCATAATGAAAATTAGTCTATTTTAATTTTTAAAAAAAAAAGTATTTTTTATTTAAAAGATTCGAAAAAAAAAAAAAAGACACATTCATTACTGTTATTTTGAAATAGTATTGAAATACTCGAGAGAAAACAAGTATTTTAGAAAATATTTAAATATAATGAAAAGCTAATAATATGCATGTTCTAGAAACTAATAAAATTAATATACTAATGACAACATACATAATCATAATAGACGTTAATAGTTAATCTCATTCTGACATGCAATTATATAATCGAGATCTAATAAATTAGCTATATAATTGCATATTGAATATTAAAAAAAATTTACTTTTTTATATAAGCAAACATTTTTGGTAAGTTTACTAATCATTAATAGACACTGCGTTTCAAAATTAGTTTAAAATAATTACCAAGTTCATATAAAAATATAAAACTTTTACAAATATGAAAAGTTTTTTATTAAAACTTAATAATAAAATGCACAAATATTGAGTGACAAGTAAAAGAGACTCTGAAATGCACTTAATTTTAATACTTAAAATTGATATCTGATCATTTACTCATTTATTTAAAATGCAAAAATTTCAAGACTTTAAAATTATAATTTAGACATTTTTGCAAATATTAAGCTGTGCATGCATAACATATTTATGTGTATATATTTGTATGTACAGGATTCATTCTTAAACTAATTAACTGATCATTATTTTTTTTGGAACATAGTTGCAATACATAAGAGGTCCAAATATGATTTCTATTTAGTTTTATGTAGATGGGATGGAAGTCCATTATAAAAATTCTGATACCTCCAATATTTGTAAAATCTAAATAGGTATTAAACACAAAAACATATATCCTAAAAGTTAATTTCTTTAGTTTTTAAAAAGGCATAGAGACAAAAATTCCCATTTGAAAATTCAAATATATTAAATTTGAATTGAATAATAATCCCCCCACCCACCCACCCCCCACACACACACTTAAGCTTAAGCCTTCAATTTTAGATATTTTCTAGAATCAAATTTATGTAATGGATTTTCATCAGAATTGGAACAAGGAGTCTAGGTTTAATATCATATATTCATTATAATCTTTGCTAGAGAATATTAAAGTGATGCAAAACTGTTCTGTTTAGGGAATTCATTTTACTTGTCCTGAATCAAGTATTTTTCTAGTTTACTATAAATGTTGATATGCAAATGTTAGAATGCTGTTCAAAATAGAGATGAAAAATATTTGTTTAGATTCATTTAAAATGAACGATTGCCACTTGCTATTTTCATTGAACTAATCAAAACGAATTTGCAGATACACCAATAAGATTACACCAAATTACAAAAACGTGAAACTATAATTATTTTACAAATATTTTCTATCATTATGTCTTTTATCAATGCTCTTAACAATTTTCTATAATTATATGAATTGTAAAAGTAAAAATTTAAGATAAAAATTTAGTTGTCAAGTTACAGATTAATCAATTGATACACCTAAACATGCAGAATGATGAATACTCAGTGCAGTTGCAATGCATACAGATGATGGTTCTGTGAAGGGTTTGACTACACAAAATTTGATTTCTTTAATTGCTTAAAACAAATTTCTATGCCACTTTAAATACTACAGAATTAATGTTTACTCCAGATAATAGAGATCCTGGTCAGTGAGTTTTTATAACCATAGATTAAACAGCTGATAGTTCTCAAGTGATCTTGCTTTGTGGCCTACCTAAAATGATGAGATATCTACATATATTCCAACAAAACGAGCAGCGAGTGCACTTTGATTTCTATTGGTCAGAGACAGAAGTGTCTTTGATGCTTTAAACAGAGGGATGTTTGATTGGAAGAGATGTTTATCCTAATTGCAAGTCAGTCATTCAGTAGAGATACCAAGTATCACTGTAATGTCTCAAAATAAAACATTGTTACTTGTTTTAAACAAGAGTTTTGGTTTTATTTGGAATGAAAATATTTTTATTATAAAGATCATATGACCAGTGTTGAAATCAAGCACCAAATTTGAATGAAAACAATGAGCAGACAATCATGGCTTGTGCAGTGAATGTATGCAACCAAGTTCACTTGCAATGATATTCAATTATTTACACAAAAAAAAATTCAAATCATCACTTATTCTAATCTTCAAGATATGAATGATATTAAATTTATTTAAAGCCTGACAAGATGCTTACATGTATTTTATAAAAAAAAATATGCATTTTTCCTGACAGTAAATAAGGTTCTGATGAAACTATTGTACAAGTCAAAATATAATCAATAAATTTATATCAAAACAATGATAATAGCAATTGTGGACATACTCAGAGGTTGTCTTTGGTGATCCAAATCGATATTCTTCAGCATCATAAAAATCTTCATCTTCACTACTGGAATAGGAGATGTCAGGCACTTGTGCAGCAGACACTTGGTTTTGACCGGCATCAATTCTATTCATATTTAGAGGACTGCAGCCAGCAGGAGGAATATTGCTGCCATTCGAATTAGACACAACTGAACCTACACAGGTGAAAACTAATAAAATTATAGCAACATTTTTAAACAAAACATGCAAAAACTAACAAATATTAACAATTAAACAGAATTTTTGACTGAAACAAAACTTTAATTTCACTGACAAAATTAAAAAAATAAAAACACACAACAGAAATTACTATTTTCAAAACTCTCAAAATCTTGAATTTCTTCTTTCAAGATACAAACTGTCACTCCCCTCTTGAGTGATACCATTTAAAATGTGAATCTTCAAGAAACTACACATCGTAAGCAAACAAAATTAAGTAGGTTTCATGTTGAACAAAACAGGGCTTATTCATTAAATTTCAAACAAAAATTTCAGAAAGATCTAGCTCCATAAACATTAAATATACACAATACCCGTGGAAAAAACAGTAGTCTATCACTTTACAAACACTGTAGCAGGATTTGCGTAATAATCACAAGTATTTCAGTGATTCCTGATTTTAGTTGCTCTTGGGTTCTAGGAAGATTGATGGCAGTATTTTCATTAAAGTAGCTTCATAAAAAAATATAAAATAAATAAAAATCACAAAAGGTCAAACTATTTGTGAAACTTTGTAAAATCAGCTATAAATTTCTCCAAATTTCTCGTTCAAATTTTAATGAATAAATCTTGTATGAAGCCTATTTAATCATATCCATCTAAAATATATAGCTATTAACATATTCAGATCTCAAATTATGTTTTCAGAACAATCTGTATAATTAGAAAATTACTTTTCAGATTTTTTAGTTTTATAAAGTCTTTTTAAAAGATGGGATCGTTTAAACGAATAGTATCAAAAACTTAAAATTTTAAATATTTCCACAAATGTTATTTTTAAAAGAAAATTTTTTAGTGCAGTGCTATAAATTTTTGAGGCATCAATTACTAAAAAATAAAGAAAATATGGAAAATCTAATGTTAAAAAAAAAATATTGATTAATGCTATTCATTAGCTTTGTATCAACTCCCATACAAACAAATTTCATCACATTTTATCTCATTTTCACATCTATAGGTATCTCATAAAAAACAATATCTGGGAGGACTCCCCTACATACTCTTAAAAACAGGAGATAATTCTTGGAAGGTTAGTCTTATGACAAAAGAATCAATATTACTTTACCCATTAAAGATATTCAGATATGATAGGGGTTTTTTTGGGGGGGAGGAGGTTCATTTATTTAAAAATGCCTAGTCACAAAACATTATTTTCTTATAGTTACTTGGCCTTTTGATTAAGATCAAAGAGTATTTATTCTTCACATCTCAGCAACATTTGATGTTTTACTAATACCAGTATTTATGTAAATTATCTCCCTTTAAAATAAAATTCTAAAAATGTTTTTAAAATGCTATCCTTTCTAAAAATTTTGAGGAGGATGTTGTAGTTTGCTTTAAGTATTAGCCATAGTGTGAAAGGAGTTGTGTTTGAAAACTATGACAGTGTAGTTTTGTGTGTAATATCACCATGGCCACAAGCCGTGGAAGTAAAAGAATGAAAATATTGAAGGAATGTTTTTTTTTTTACTTTTTACCAACATTTTCACACAAGATGGTTGTGAATTTCCCAATTTTTTTTAGGTAAATGTTTTGTCATGGGAGAAAAAAAAGAAAGGTATACAACTATTCAGCTAGGGCTTTCATGTTTACATCAGTAGCTGGAAATTAGAATTAGATATTAGTTACACAGCCGGGATCGTTTGTATATTTATTTAATTAATTTCTGAAATATGGCTTGTGATTAGTGTAAGCATTGTTAGAAATTATTATAACCTTGTTTCATAAATAATACTGGGCAACATTTTTTTTACTTTTTGAATGTTGTCTAGATTTCTAAAAGTGATTTAGGGCATTTTTGTACTGCTAAACAGTAGCCTCTTACTTTTCAGTAACAATATGCCTTATTTGGGTTATATTTTTGTTTTACCAAAGTTCAAAGGGATAATTAAGTGGTCTCATATTAAAAACTTGAAGACAATTAAGAAAGTCATAATCAACAAGCAATGAGCAGAGCAAAAAAGTGCATTAAACTCCAAGAAGTTATTTTTTAGGTAGAAAACTATGGCGTTTGTTAGAAAATTATATCAAAAAGCGAAAGAATGAGAGAGCGAGGGAAAGGAAGAGAGAACAAGAACAAGAGATGGAAAAGAGAGAGCCAGAGAGAGACAGGTGGAGTGCTAATTAATTATTGACGTGAGAATGTATTTGTAATTAAAATGTATTTTATTAACAGTAATGAAAATGTATTATTGAAGTAAAACAATGTATTAAATTATAATTTTATTAACAAAAATTAAAATTATACTAACATTTCAGAAATTATTAAAGTCATGAAAATAGGAGGATCAGAAATATAATTTTGAGACGCACATTCAATGTTTAAAATAATACCATGTAAATTGCACATCAATAGTAATTTTATTTTAATCAGATTTTTCATTCAATTTTATAACTGAACACATCTTTATTCATGTTATGATGGTTTCTTTATTTCTAAACTTAATGACTTTGACATAACATTTCTTTCAATTTATTTTTATTCTCCCATTAACGCTTTAGCAATTGCCCCCAGCCCAACTACATAGCTTTCTAGTTTGTTTGGGGTTTTTTTGAAAAGTAAAAAATTTTTTTAATAGAGTAGAATGTTATTTAAAATAGTAGTTCTAACATTAAATACAGACATGTTCTTCTTAAAAAGCAAGACAGCTGACCACTCACCTCAGCCAAATTAAATTCACCTCCCCCCCTCCCTCACTATCGTTGCCCTTACTAAAATTTTGTTTACGTTGGATGAAAACTGGCTTCATATGTGTTGGTTTCAAATATAAATAACGAATACCATGTCATTTGAAATGACATAACATTGAAAAATATCAATATTTTTGACAATTCTAGTTTGTTTAAAATGGATTTGTTTAAGACATCATTCTTCAGTGCAAATACTGAATAAAAACTTTTTTTTTTTTTTAGAGGAAAGCAGGATACCCTCACTAAAGAAGTGTAGATATTTTTTAGATATAATTATCCACAGACAAACATTTCACCAACATGATACATTTAGTGATATTTGAAATAGGAAATACAATGAAGCCCAACTAAAGTATTTTAAAAGTTTTCAGGTGGTTATTATTTGGGAACAATTTTTCAATTGAAAAATCAAATGCTTTGAATTTGATTCATATTTGTTAGAAAACTCAAGCAAAATTTTCTGAATTTCAATTTTTATTTAAAACATTTCAGCCTTTGATTTTATACATTTTCTAGGTTCAAAATCAATTAATGGATTTTAATCAAAATTGGAATGAGGATTCTAGACATTTAGTATCATTACATAAATTGTTTAAATCTTGTGTCCATCAAAGTCAAGCAGCGACCCAATTTTCTTGCTTCCATTGCATTACGTTAGATTATATATGAAGATTATATTGTTTTATATATTAGATGAATAAAATAGAAACTGACATTCTATTTATATTTAAATAATGAAAAGTTACTTTGTCTCAAAAGACAAACAGAATTAGTGAGATTACAGAAACTAAGGTTTTTTTTGAGAAATTAATTAAACTTAAACACATGATTGTATTTCTTTTTAATTTTTTCGATGTAAACGAAAATCTTTTGTCTTTTCCTAACATTTCATTGTAATAAACAAATAATCGTCACAACATAAAGTTAGCGAATTTGGTGAACGTGTATGACGCTGTTGTTACTTAAATATCATTTTAGGGGCAGAAGATTTTCTTTCTCATGTATGTATGGAAGTTAAACCTGGTCAGTGAGGGTTGAGGACATGCATTGCATGGGGAGAAATGGGGATATATATGATTGTATTTCGTTTTAAGTTTTCCAATGTAAATAATGAAAATTTTTGGTCTTTTCATGACCAAGTGACTGAAACCCGGTGCCCTATCACTGGTTGATGTGGTTGTTTTTGTTTTATGGTATATCAACCTTTTTCAGGTTATTTAATGCCGAATCTAGTTATTTTGAAAACGATTTTTAATGGAGTATATTTTTTTTTTAAATCAGATTCTATTTAACCCATAATTGGGACCCTAACAGGTACTACCACACCGGGTCAGAGTGGACCTGAGAGCAATGGCAATTAAAGGGTGGCTCCACACTCCCCAAGGCTCGCAAGGTGGGGCCTCACCATCGGATATAGTTTTAGGTCATATCCAGGACCGTACCCACTGGGTCATGAATACTCGCTAGCAGTGGAGTGAGTACATCACATAAATGCTGTCATTTGTTTATCACTTGTGTAATATTGATAAACGAACATATTTAAATATCCTTTTAAAGGGAAGAATTTACCTAAATGCTGAGAGAAAATATCCCTAGGTTAATTCACAATGATGAACCATAGGCACCAAAATAGATGTCCATGAATAATTATATTTTAGAGTTTGTTGATTTTAAAGGCGAGAATGTTTTTTTTCAAGTCGGTGAATTCAACATTTTTTTTTTTTTTAAACAGAAAAACAATCTAAATTTAATTGTGATGAAAACCGGGAAGGCTTTAGAGTCTGTAGTTCAATCGCTTGAGGCTAGCTAAAAAATTATAAAAGGTCTGGCTTCTAAAATAATGAATTCGCTCTAATGTCACAAACCTGCTTTTCAGATGCACTTTCTACAATATATGAAATTGTTAATGGAACTTATATGTACCTACCAGAAGTGATACTGATATTAGGCATTGATTGACTGATGCATACATCATTTTCCAAACATTGGGCTTCAGTAGCAGTCTCCACACTGTCATGCAGGGAACCCTCTTGGTCTTGCAAGGAACCTAAAAAGATAAAAAAGAAATTTTAAGATGCAAGACGAAAACAATTTAACAACAAAATCAATTACTAGAGTAAATAAAATATTAAGGATACAATAATCAGAATGATTTGCTCAATAAAAAAAAATTATTTTTTTTAAATAAATAAATAGTATTTAGAGAAAATTAAAATAAACATTTTTTAACTAGTGTGCGTGGGATGGGGAGGGGGAGGGGGCAAAGGGCAGTCTTGTCCAGTCATAAAATATGCTTAAATATATTTGAATTCATACAGATTTTTTATTACTACAGAGCCAATTCGCCATTAAATGCTATATATATATATTAGTATTGATTTCTCGCCAAATAACCGAAGCAAATGTTAAGCAATGTTGAGCCTGACCAGTACCAGATGGGTGAACATTTGGGAAGGCTAGGCACTATGTACCTTTTGGGAAGGTTGGGCGTAGGGCCAGCACCCTCACCTCGAAAACGATAACTCCTCGCTACAAAAGCATCTACAAAGTTGTGGATGGCCTATGCTTCTCCAGAGACTCAAGCTATGGATGGATGGATTGATTGATTTCAAAAGTAAAAAGACTTGGGTGCCATCAGCTAGAATCAAAATCAAAATATTTAGTGCTCCAGCTACATTCCCTACTATTTGAGCTTTTGACAGATAGATGAGAACGATTTAAAATTAAACCATTTTAAGCTTCGTTTGAATTTGCGCATGCACAAAAATAATAGAAATGTCAGTTGAAATGAACACTTTGTATTTCAACTTGATGTATTTCTGTACGTGTTATTAATCCATCCAAAACAAAGATTTTACATGTTGTAAACCATCATTGGTGTACAATTACAGTTATCAGTTAAATATTTTCCCCCCAGGCACGCACACATTATATATATATATATATATATATATATATTACACACACACACACGTCTACTGTTGTATTTATATAGACATGACAAATATGTTTGTTCCAATAATATATCATTTTGGTGTTAGAAATTAAAAATGAGCAATGAAGGAATAAACTGGTTTCTTAAGTGAAATCAAGTTTTTTTGTTTTTTTTTTATTTGCTGGAAAAAAAAAAAAAAAAAAAAAAAACATCCTGATAATTATGTGTTCATTCTTGGTTGTGCATGTATGAAATAATTGTCAAGTTACATTGAATTATTTTGATATTTTGAAAAAAAAATAAATAAAACATGATTATTAGAATTTTACTTACCATTGCTAAATTGTTATAAAATGTGCTTGGCATTAACATTTTCTCCAATTGTTGGTTGTTGCTAATTTCAATGCAACTTATCTTTTAATGTGACCATCAAGAAAGGAAGAAGAAACTGATTTGCTTTATCATTTAAAATTTAGAAATAGAATGCAATTTGTTGAAAATAAATTCAGTTTCTTTAAACATTTGAACACAAATGCTGAATATCTGTCCAGGAAATAACAGTATTGCAAAACTTTTTGTATTATATTAAGACCAAAACAGTGAATTTAAAAAAAACTTCATTAACAAAATTAACATTTTTAAAATCAATATGCAAATTAGTTGAACTTGCAACTGATATCACATACATAAACAGTGTAGAAAATGTAGGGCATTTCTACTGCATAAAGCTTAACATTTTGACTTCATTGTTAATGTAAGAAATGGTTCAGACTTTTGAATACATATATATACACATACACAGGGTGCAATGATAAAATTGTCACCATAGAAAAGACGACATGATTCCATGATCATTTGATGAAAACCGGTTTCCTCTTTTTTGTTGCATACCATCAACTAGTTGGCCAGTTGTATACAAATCCCAAGACTTGAGGGACGTGCTCAGGGTAATGAAAAAAAATTTCCAGCCACGGTTATGGTCTTTGGTGTGATTTCAAGTGAGGGCCACATCATGCCACCTCACATTATCGAAGTCGGCTTGAAAATCAACACCAAAGTGTACCTCGATGTGCTGAAGAGTGTGGTGAGCCCCTGGTGCAATCAGGTGGCTGCTGGCAGACCCTGGGTGTGGCAGCAGGACTCAGTGCCAGCCAACAAGTCCAATGAGACCCAGACTTGACTTCAAAAGAAGTGCTACGACTTTGTACCCATCTCTCATTGCCCCACCTCCTCCTCTGACCTGAACCTGCTGGAATGTTTCATTGGGTTATACATTGAGAACATCAACATGACCTCCCACAACACCAAAACCAGCCTGATCGCTGCCATCTGCCGAGCTCCAGTCTGTGCTTGTGAAAAAGGCATGTTCCTAGTTTCAGACCCATATCGAGGCAGTGATTAAGGTTGAAAACGCCTACATTGAATAGATGTCGACTATACTACATAATCAAGTTATCTGAATTGATTTTTTCAATAAAAGTTTTAAAATAAAGCTGTAGTGTTGTTTTATTAAGGGCGACAATTTTATCGTTCCAATATATAATTCCTTTGTATCTAATCTAATATTAAGGGAGGTATTATATTTAGTTTAACATCTTTGTTTCATGCATTGGATAGCTTTTAGAAATTAACTTCCAAACTAATCTATCTCTGGCCAAATATTTATTCTTTCAAATTCATCATCATCACTTCCTCCATTTTCCTTGGCCTTCTTCTGTGAGCTGACCCTGCTATTTCAACTATTCTATGTCTACCATCTCAAGAACTCATCAAATCTGTCAATATGGCCATATTATCAAAGTTTTCTGCTTTGCACACTATACTAGCCATATTTGATCTTCCTCTGTGGTCATTAGATCTAAGTCTTTAAAACTCACAATACATATATCATACTTATTTTTCTCCATACAATTCATGTTTTCAACCCTTACTGGCTAGGTTTCACTGCCATACAAAGGTAATTCAAATGACCATACTGTATTACATCTCTGAATTTTTGAGATGAGGATTAGTTATTCGTATCATTTTGATTATTTGTAGTACTGTTCTTATTTTGAGAATCATTTTAACGTTTCAGAAGATGCAACTTCTTCAAATTCAACTTGTCGAACTCATAAATCTGCACAGAATTTCTTTATAAAAACATGTAAAAATAATGGGAGTCGGGGGATCCTCTCTAGTAACTAATAACTTTTTTCAATTTTCTTATTTTGTTCAAGCTGGGGATGGAGCATCCTACTGGATGTCAGACATTCACCCGCAATCATTCATGTCGTACAAAAAACCATGGTATTTCGTTATCTTTTCTCCCGCAACCGGAATATTGTGAAAATGGTACTTAAGATGATAACAGTAGTCTGTAGAATTGAGATGATACACATAATTCATTAGTATTGTTTTTATGCAAACAAAATGACAACTTATAAAAGCTGTAAGTTGTGACACAAAATTTGTACAGTAAATAGGGTTTTTTTTCACAATGTTTACAAAATATGTCCTTTTTTATGTCGAGTAACTTCTGTACATATAAATATTTGTAACTTGTACTGTCAAAATATGTATTTATGTTGATATGTATTCATCAAATAACATTTCAAAATCATTTAATTTGAAGTATTTTTTGTAAACACAAAAACTATTTCTAAGTGATTTCAATTGTACAACTTATAAGTTGGGATGCAAAAAAGAATATAACATTATTTTGACATGATTAGATGACTTCATCAGCACAGAAATGACTAAAATTTTTAATCATAAAAAAAAGAAACGCGTTTTATTTTTAAGTGCATGGCTAAATCATGTTAACATCAGTTTCTGTCAGATTCCCAATTTTGAGTTCAATTAGTACTTGCAATGGATGGTCATTTGGGAATGCTAGGGTCTGTAGGAAAAACACTTAATCCAGGTTTATAAATATGTAACAGCTTTGCTGAGAGTAAATCTGGCAACAGACTAAAGTCTTAGACCATTTTTTCTACCAATCCTATAAGGATTCACATTACTTGTATTTTGTTTGTTTTGTGGTATACTAAAAAGGTGTATATTTTATATACAGAGTGAAATTTAATCACCTTGACACACCCGTTCTCATTAGATCAATGAAATTAAGTGGCATTGAGTCTAGCGAGTATCAGATAGACAACCATTTGGAAATACTAGTTATGTTATATCCACTCACTGGGGATATGCATGCGGTTGAAGACTGCTTTTTATATTCCCTAGAAACTTCCATCTTTGGTGGAAGCTAGCTCAGCTCACCCAGGATGAATGTCGCATTGGGTATCATGCATAAATGACAAAGAGGCAGTGCAAATCTCGATCAGTAGGCTGGGCTCCACCATTTTGATTTTATTTCTCAATTACAACAATTTCTCCATTTTCTCTATAAATGATTATACTGTGTTGAGGGAAATATTTCCTGGGAGTTTGATGTTTTTATGGGGCATGAGATGGCTGGCACAGTCAACAGATTTAAACCCTGATTACTTTTCCCTTTGGTTGTACCTAAACGAAACGGTTTCCAACATCATCCTTAAGGATTTGAAGAAATAGATCTGAGAGGAATTAAACATTTTGCATCATTAATTATGCATGCAGTAGTCATACTTTGTAAAAGATTTTAGGGTTTTTTTTTTCTTTTTTGAATTCAACTGAAGAAAAGCTTCTTGCTTCCCCAAAAGATCAATTTTTAATATGGAAAAAATTTAGCTCCCTAAAAAGGGGCAATGAAACATTTCACCCAACCTATCTTCAAAAAAGATAATACCAGGGAGGATAGCATCCTCAAGCTGAATAGATACTACACTTTAATCTTATCCAAAAGTCTGAGAAAATAACTGCAATTGGGATATCAGGATAGTTGGAAAATTTTCCCACTTTTACTTGGCTTTGCACAGATTTTGGATACAATTAGTCTGAATTAAAATTCACACTTATTTTTGTTAATATTGAGAATCAAACTTCACTGGCAGTCATGATTTTCTTTCTTTTTTTTTCTTTTTCTTCCCTCCTCCCCAATTATTTTTTTTTCTCTATTTAAAAAAAAAAAAAAAAATCTTTGCACATTCTTATAAAACAAACGAAAAATACTATTTTTGGCAGAATTTAATAAATATCAAAGTAAAAATAAAAATATTGATAATTTAAATATAATTTAATTTATACTAAAGAAAATAGTCATAAGAAAACCGGAGATGAATGTTTGTTTAAAACATGAAACTATTTAAGTAAATTAAAACTTTATTTCAGGACAAAACAAAAATCTGTTTTAGCCAATGTGTGGGGAAATATCAAACAAAACAGGCAAATATTGAATTGTTATTTTCCTACTAGACTAACTAGTAAAGGCAAGGTAAAAATAAAAAAAAGATCAAAGTGTTTTGTCCAAAATCAAATGAAGAAATACTCCTAAACCGAGGGAATTTTAATTTTTGTACAGTGCCCTTCCCTATCCCCCTTTTTTTTTTATTGCGATTGCTCCAGAAACAGCATGAAGTCACTTGATGTAAGAAAGCTAAAAAGAATAAACGATTATCACAAAGACGAGAGATAACTACTATTCTTAGACAAAACTATATCTGCCCTTGTGGGGAGGAAAGTAATGAGGGATTTTTTCAGTTTTGTTTGAGAGTATGTGTATTTTCATCTCGCAAATAATTTGCTATTAGTATTAGCATCTATTATGACTATGCAATTTATATAATCATGTACTAAAAAAAAAAAAACGAAGCTATAAAACTTGACATAATGATATGGGACAAGGAGCAACCTTAGAAGTTAGTGTTCCTAATGATGCTGGGTTACAGACCTGAGAAAGAAAAGATAAACAAATACCATGGTCTTTTGTACAACATGAAAATAAATTGGCATATTAGGAAACTCTCCATCATTCTAGTAATTATAGGAGCAACTGGACTAAAAGAATTTCAAAAACTACCTAGCAAATGCACCCGGTGAACCAATTGTGAGAGAGTCAAATAATTGGACAAAGGGATGGTTAAAATCTTAAGATCTCTTAGTTAAGATTGCGGGTGTCAGACGTCTGATAGGATGCTCCATCCACGCTTGAACAAAATAAGAAATTTAAAAAAGTTATTCGTTACTAGAGATGACCCTCTTTTATTATTACTTTTCGACTAAAAAGTACCAATATGAAATAACGAGCTGTACCTATCCGATGTTGCCCGGGTTTTTTCTTTACTTTCAGTTTTGCTTCGCTTTTTCTTTTAAATCTCATAATTTACGATCATCCCCCCCCTTTTTCTCTCTTTAATTCATAAATAACTGCCACAGCTATATATTATTATTTTAATAAATATTCTGTATAATTCTATGTGTGCACGCTATGCTAGGTCAACTAAAGAGAAATTTGAGATTTGATGAGAAAGTGTACATATAGTCTAAAAAAATCTGGCGGTAAACAAAAAAATTGTCCTTAAAAACGCTTTCATATCAGAAAGTGGGTACTAAAACTATAATTAAAAAAAAAAAGCACCAAGTTTTTTTTTGTTTGTTTGTTTTTTTCAAACACTGAAAACGTTAAGATTTTAGGGTTTGTATTACTGTACCACATAGATTCGAAAAAGTTGTCAGAAAACAAATATATAACAAATAAATGTTATCAAAGGCAAGATAAGTTACTCCATCTTGAATGTTCCAATACATCGGTAAACACTGTATGGTTTTCGAGCTAAATAAACATGTTACATTGAATAAAAACACGAAAAATATATTCAGTTTGGTAGCAAAGTAACTTATCTTGCCTTTGATAACATTTATTTGTTATATATTTGTTTTTTGACAACTTTTTCGAATCTATGTGTACAGTAATACAAACCCAGATTTTATTTTCCTGCAAGGATAGAATACCACTTATTTTATCCACGTGTATTTATTAGAGTTACGTATAAGCAAGAAACACACATATACGGGATCTTGTCTGACGTTTTATTAATACAGAAATATGAGGCTAAAAATCATGGGTATTAAATCAGAGAACACTACGATAGCGTGACTAATGCCGAAAGAAATGGCCACGTATTCCCTGGAGTTCAGAGAGGGGGGGGGGTCCATCTCTTTCAACTATTTTTTTTTACCTCGCTGCATTTATTATTTTTTCTTAATCTGTTTTTTTTTTGTTTTTTTTTTGTACTAAATTGAATATTTGATTTTACTAAATTGGTAAAATATTGTGTAAGTAACGTAGTTGCGAGAAACACAGACACGCGAGAATAGGTCACACAAGTTTATTAATATAAAGAAATTGATGTTAAAAAATCACCTGTATGATTATCTTAAAAGGAACAAGGTTGTAAAATTGAAAACTTAAATTATAAGTGATGACGTCCAATGATGTAAGAAAGTAAAAGTGGCGTGATGAGAAAATAAACTCGGCCCAATCTCGATGTCGTCGTCGTCAGATGTACTAATGACTTATTAACACCAGCAGCCGAAGTGGGCGGTGCCCGATTGAATTTCGGTACTTGCGTTGTGTGTGTGTGAGGTCGATCAAAAAAAAAAAAAAGTCCTTTTTTTGTTCGGTTAGGCTCACATTGAAAGAGGAAGGAATCAAGTGTTCAAAGAAAGCAAAAAACACCTGTTAATTAGAGTGTGAATGAGCGAGGAAAAACAGAGAAATGGGGGGGGGGGCCAGTAAAAATAGTGTTTAGTTAAATCTCAAAAAGTAAACATGGTATAAATTGAATTATTGCACCTTCTGACAACTATTCTATCTGGTATTAAACACTATAATATTTTCAGGCAAAATTGTATACTCAAAATTAAAAATGTTCTGTTACTTTTTAAGAATTAAATATCAAATAAAAATGAAAGTTTTACTGAAAATCAAATAATTCGAATTAAAACTTTTCAATTTTATTTTTTAATCATTTACATCTGTTTGAAACCGTTTAAATTAAACTTAAAACGTTAAAAAGTTTATGATATAAGAGAAACTGTCTCTTGATAGCGACTTATTGTTAGAAATTCAGAATAGCCGTCACAAGGAGAAATAATTCAATTTTCCCATAAAATAACGAATATGTTTAATACTGTTTCGTTTTTGAAAGATAAGAATCAGCTACCGATTCAATCACGTGGCATCTTCTGAAAATGATAAACAAGTTTTCTTTTATATTGTTATATCATTTCATTTGTGATCAAGGATTATTCTGAAGGTTCTTTGTAAATTGTATTAATATACGGAGAATTTTTTTTTTTTTTTTTTTTTTTGTGACTTAAGCAATTTCGACTATCAACTAAGAAAGCGGAATCAAGTTCCAAGTTTTACCGAAATACAAATAGAAATGGCGTTCTTTATTTACCAAACATTATATATTAATCAATTAGAAAGCTCAAATCCTGATTTTCCACCCCTGATGTAAATAGCCTTCTCCGCATAATATTTAAATCTTAGCATGTTAGTACAGTCAGCAAAGTAGGAAACAAGGAAGGAATTCCAAAGTTTAACAGTTTGAGCAAAAAAAAAAAAACTATTACGGTTTTCCGGCACCTCTACAGTCAAGAGGTGAGATTTTGCTGCTTGTCGAGTTAATCAAAGAGTATAAATACCTTGTAGAAGTACCTTGACACCATTACAGAACACACTTAAATACAAGATATAACCAATGGTTTATTTCGTTAAATAATCTTTTGGGGAAAAAATCGATATGTTCGTTAACGTTTGCAAGTCTCTCCTGTAAAACTGAATTGATAACGTTGATGTAAGTACCGAAATTTTCTGGGATACATAATTCCTAAAAACTACCATACAGGCATCCACATGCAAATTAATTCTCTTCTTGTTTTCGTTTTAGTAGATTTCTATAGAATTAATAAAGCCCCCTTCCCATGTTAATAGCTTTCTAAGTTTGTTTGGGAATGTTAAACTGCACAAGTGTTGAAGTGCCTTTTTTCGTTTAAGGGAGAATGTACTTCAGCAGTGGGACTTTCTCACAAAATTAAAATGCATATCACTTTGAACGCAGGACTTTACAAAGTATTTCAAATAGAAGCGCACACTCCTTACATTCAGCCAGAGTGAAACGTAAGCAACATTAAGGGAAAGAGCATACTTTTTTTTTTTTCGCTTGTTTACATTAAAATAGTAATGCTTATTACGATGAATAATATAAAGGTTTTAGTTAAACAGAGTAAACGAGAGAATGCTTAAAATGACAATAAAGAGAGTCGCCAACATAAGTCCGGGACTTATTATGTTGGCGACTCTTTTTATTGTCATTTTAAGCATTCTCTCGATTACTCCGTTTAACTAAAACCTTTACTCCCGCACTGTCAGACTCTCTCCCATCGATGAAATGTTGTATCCCTTTGCCTGTTTTACAAGTATTTTAATGGTAGATGCTCCGACGAATTTGTACCTCCTCGACAAACATAACAAACAGCAAAATCCCACCTCTACACAATAAAGATCGACAGATGCCAAAAAGTCTTGTACTCTAATAGTTTCTTCCCTAGAACTGCTAAACTTTGGAATTCCCTCCCGGGTGTCTGCTTCCTTGATGGTACTGACGTGCAGAAGTTCAAGTGTAATGTAAACAGACATATCAACTCCCTACCTAGTATTCCTGCAAACTATGTCCCAGATAGTAGCCCCTTTACATCAAAGCGATGAAGGCATGAAATTATAAAAAGGGCTTGTTTGCTTACTAGAATAGTGGCGCCATGGCGCAAGCTAAACAGATGTTTTTTTGAATAGGAACACAAATAAAACACAATATTTTTGTCTATTAAACTAATTAAAAACTAAGGTAAATTTTTACTTACTTTCCACTTTAACAATCGCCTTTAAAATGACGACTTTACGAGGTTTTCTGGTATGCTGAAACCGAATATCGCATTTAAATTTACCGCAAACAAGTAGTTTTCCTGATAATAAGCAATGTAATTCATTGTTATATACCTGGTGGCCATTTTTGTACGCGCATGCGCGCATATTTTTGGCATATTCGAAAACCTATAAAAGTCATTTTAAAGGTGATTGTTAAGATGGAAAAAAAAAAAAGTAAAAATTTACCCAAATCATTTTATTTTTTTAATTGATAGTTTTTATTCAAAGCTTTAAAATCACATGTGTCGAATATTTCGGACTTGATTTAAAGTGTAGTACATATTCTATTTTCAGTCAGAGGAGGAGAAATCCTCTTCGACTGGAACAATTTCCATTTTTGTCTTAATGGAGAACTGACCTATTTTGGAGAGATGGATTTTCTTCACATTAAAAACTGACCCCGTGTCTAACTTTGCCCTCGTGGGAAGGGGTAAGTAAATAGGTACTATGACGTAAACGGTGTTTACGGCCCCATCTTCAACCTCTTTTCAAGAGCAGCAGCACGATCGTTGTGAGAAAGTAATCATTTCAAAGCTTTTATATTGCCAATTCGAAATTAGAATGAACGGTTATAGGTCACCGATTCTGGTGTTTTTTAAGTACGTAAACCAAAGGAAAACGGTACTTTTTAACCGCGACACTATTCTAGCAAAGAACCTTGTTTCTCAAAGAAAGAGGAAGTATGGTTTCGTTATTTCATTGACATTTCAACAGATGAACACGAGAGAAAGAAGAAATCGACAAAGAAAGAGAAAAAAAAAAACGAAGAAATTTAGGCCGAAGAGAAAAAGTTGGAATAAAATGGAAACATTCCTTCTTTAGGAACTGATTGTTCTTATAATAATGCACTCACAGAGATAGACTGTCATCTAATAATAAAAATTATATATATATATATATATATATATATATATATATATATATATATATATATATATATACCAACCACAAGTAAAAACTGAAAAGTCGATACTAGCGATTATTTGTAGACTTCATTTTAAAATAAACATAACGATAGAAAGAAGCAGAGAGGATTAACCGGAAAGCCAAAGAGGCAAGCCACGACAGGTGGTTGTTGTTGATTTGGGTGGGAAGAGAAGTTTGGCGAAAGTTTATATATATATATCAACATTTACTTACTATCGACATGATCATGCCAGTAGGGCAATACTAATAATCAGACAGTCCATTTGTGAATGATAAAGTGTATTTACACACACAAATTCAAAAATGTATTGCACACTACGAGACTGTGTGTGCGTACACATGTCCGATTGTCAGCTTGTCTCCTCGGGCGAGTGCTGTGAAATTTATTTTTTTTTTTTTAAATTAAAAGCTGCCCCTCCCCTCCACGCTTTCCGTTGTAAAAAGAAAAAAATACAGGAAGTCGTGACTTCACCGGCGATTTCGTCCCAACATTTGAACAATTATATCTATTGTTTAGATTACATAAGACAGAGAAATGTGAAATAATAATCGGAACTTAAAAAGAAGTGGTTACGGAGACTCTTTTGGTTACTACTCGTAGATTATTTTCAAATCATTAAGATTTTGAACAGATAAATAAACAATAATATACCTTTTCTTGATAACATTAATAACACAAGGAGTGTTTGTTTTAAACTACAATCTATCTATCTATATATCTATAAAAGTGAACGTGTGTGTGTGTGTGTGTGTGTGTGTGTGTGTGTGTGTGTGTGTGTGTGTCTGCGTACATTTCCCTACGCAATAACTCTGTCAATTTAAAGTCTACAGACTCGAAATTTGATATTCAGGATAGTGAGATTTGGGAAAATCGATGTGATCGGTTTTCGGCCAGAATTTTCGCTGTTAAGGGGTCAAAGTTCAATGATTTGACCTTTGAGAACTCTACCAAACTCCTCCGACAATTTTGGATCTACACACTTAAAATTTTAGATATAGGTTCCTTGGACATGTATCTAACTTAATAACTTGATTTGAGCCCAAAAGAATAAATGTTAAGGAGTCATAATAGGGATAAAAGTTGAAAATTTTTTTTTTTTTTTTTTTTTTTTTTTTGCTCAGCATACACATCCAAACACCCGGGCAACGCCGGGCACTCATGCTAGTATATCTATAAAAGTGAACGTGTCTGTGTGTGCATTTCCCTACGCAATAACTGCCAATTTTTAGTCTACAGACTCGAAATTTGATATACATGGTACTGAGATTTGGGAAAATCTTTGTGATATGTTTTCGGCCAGAAATTTGGCTGTTAAGGAGTCAAAGTTCAACGATTTGATTTTGAGAACTCTACCAAATTCCTCCGCCAATTTTGGGTCTAAGCACTTAAAATTTTAGATATAGGTTCCTTGGACATGGATCTAACTTAATAACTCGATTTGAGCCCAAAACAATAAATTTTAAGGAGTCATAATAAGGGTCAAAGTTTTTAAAAAATTTGACCTCTGCGGTCACTACTAAATTACTCAGACAATTTCTGGTCTAAACATTTGAAATTTTACATAAAGGGTATTCAGATATAGGGCAAGTTTTTTTTAATCGGTTTGGGTAGAAAATTTGAACTACAAATATATAAATATATGTATGTATGTTTGCATGTCTGCCTAAAACTTTCGACAGAAGCAACAGATTTTCACAGGATCAGTATCGTTTTGAAGCTGGACCCTTCAGACAACAAATACCGAAAAATTGGCTAAAAACATTAATTTCTTCACCCTCAACTGGGCACTTTTCTACAGGGAGAGGTCGCTTTTTTCGCTGATATTTGCGAAACTCATCCCCTTTTTTCGATTGTCTAGCCTTAAACCCACGTCACTTCTGGTTTGGCGGTGGTCGTAACAGCAAAAACGTCACGTTTTTTTCACATTCTTTTCTTCCTTCGCGGTACGGGTTCAAGCCTGCCTTCCTACTACCACTTTCTTTTTTTTCTTTTTTTTTGCTTAACATACACATCCAAACACCCAGGCAACGCCTGGCACCCATGCTAGTCCCAAAAATATTAAAAATAGAAAATCCAGTTTAAATTACCTCGCCTATTTCGCTAGTAGTTAAATCCTATTCCAGTCACCATAATTATTTAGAAGGGAATCCGTTTCGATATTACATCCAAAACAATTTTTAGTACTTATACACTTTTGTAATCGTTCTGAAATAATATTTAGAAAATCATTCTTAACATGGGGAGGGGAGTCTGTTTTGTAATTATTCTGTACTTTCACCTAACAATTTGCTAAAAAAGATATAAAACTTGAAATACTTTCTTTTTAAATAGCACGGTAACAAAAGTGCAAAGCATCCAACTTTTTTTTAAATTAAACTACGATTTAGTTTAATAATAATAATAATAATAATAATAATAATAATAATAATAATAATAATAAATAAATAAATAAATAAATAAATAAATAAATAATAATCCGTAAATTATAGCAAGTTAAATTTGTAAACGTGACTGAAACGGTGAACTGAAAACTCAACCAGAAAAATATAGTTGGTCGCCATCTTTATAAACAAACTGAGATCGATAACTAGAGTTCATAATTTTATACTTTAACAACAGTGAACCATTTTTGATGGGATAAACACAATAACAAAGGAAAACATTTTATTTTCTCAGGTGAAAAGTTTTTCAGAAAAAAATATAAAATGGGACTTGTTTTTACAAAAAGTGGCCAAGAAATAATATATAAATGTATAACAAATAAACGTTAGCAAAGACAAGAGAAGTTACTTTTCTACCTAGTTTGATAGGTTTTTAGTGGCTTGATGTAAAATGTTTCGTTTTTCTTTAACAAAAACATGTTTTAAGTAAAATGAGTCTTGCTCAAATCAATTTCACTCTAAATAATTTAGGTGACTGAAATAAGAATTAACCTCACGATGTATTCGCCACAAATCTTGGATAAAATCGATTATGGAGCCTTTTTGTCTTGAAGTAAAATTATAATTTATTTTTTATATATAAACTGTATATAAAACTGAACTTTTTATACCAATTTTCTTTCATCATCAAAATCCATTTTCTTTTCAGTTAATTATCGACTAGTATTTCTAAATTTTTGCTTTTAAATTCGTTAAAACTTGTTTTGTGTAAAAAAAAAATGTGTAAGTTTTAGTTTTGTGTAAAATTTTTAAAACAATAAAGATAAACATGGCTGAAGTAGAAAAAAGGTTTTATTGAAATCAATAATCGAGATAATTATTATTATTAGTCTCTAATAAACTTGTAATCTCTTATAAAGTTTCATATTTAGGTCAAGCAGTAATCATCGTAACGGAAAAATCGATTTGCGTTTTTAGAGTTTAAAAATAAACTGCCCCCTCCCGCCACCCCACTATAAAAATGCTGAAATGAAAATAAATTTAAAAAATAAAATAAATAAATAAATAAAAACTTTCCTCAAAACAACATGACGTTACAAGATTAAAGATTAAAGGATAATCCACATAAATGTTCCTTTTGATTGTATCCCGATGTTGCCATAAAATTGCTGACTTCCTTTAAATTCGAATTTGATTCAACCAGGCTTCAAGAGAGGATTGAGATATATTTGTTTTGTCTTCAGTCAGATTAAATAAATCCTAACAGACTGAGGCAATATTTAACTTTATCCCATCCAAAATGTCCCCCCTTTTTAAAGGGCATTCAAAATTTGATTTTGACCTTATGGGGAAGTAAGTAAATAGGACCGAGTGAAACCCTTCATTTTATGTAGAATTTTGCTAGAATTTCACCTGCATTACAGATTTTGATTTTTAAAAGTTTACAATATTTTAACAGTAAATTTAATTAAGGTTCAAACGAATAAATTAGATAAATAATCTTTGAAAAAAAATGAAATAATGGTCCAGAAAATAATTTCAGATTCTGTTTCAAAATATTTGTTTTAGATTACTGGAATTAAACTATATATTCTTCAGATGAAAACAGCTTTAACATTCTTTGCCTTTAGCAACATACAAATGTCAAGCTAATCAAAAAACTCGATTCCAGTAAAGCAACTGGCCTTGACAGCATTCCTATTATAGTGCTTCAACCAGAACTAGCTCCCATACTTACAAAGCTGTTTAGAAGTTCAGGTGATCGGTCATCTCTCTCTCAATACAGACCAATCAGTCTCCTGTGCATCATGAGTAAGTTGTTGAAATCTGTGTTAAATAAAGTAGTCAATCACCTCAGCAAAAAAAAACCTCCTCATTGATATGCAATATGGTCTCCGTTCTGCTAGATCTACAGCAAATGTACTAACAGTTATATTTCTTAGGATTAGCGAATGTCTCGATGGAGACTTCCTTTCTAGGGCAATTGCTAGACATATCAAAGGCCTTTGATAGGGTATGGCATAAAGAACTACTCCACAAAATCTCGAGCTACGGTAAAGCTGGAAATGTCTTTTCAATTATTAAACCATTTCTCTCCGATAGGTTCATAAGAGTAGTGATTGATGGGCAGAAATCAGAAGCTTACAGTATTTATGCTGGAGTCCCTCAGGGGTCCATCCTAGCCTCAACTCTCTGATCTACATCAATGATCTCCTAAATCACATCCCAAGATCATTCGTAAACATTTATGTTGACGACACTACCATCTAAGGCAACACTTTAAAGGCCGTAAACGACAAAGTTCTCTCTGATACTCTCTCTTCTGATCTTGATCACGTGGTGCAATGAAGAAAGAGGTGGCTGATTAATTTTAATACATCTAAGTCAATCTTCTATCTTTAGATCATCAACGCTCTGATCCCCATCTGGCATCAATTAAAATGAATGGCTCTCATCTTGGGTAAGCTCCATGTTTTGACAAGCTTATGGGTCTGACCTTTACTTCTGATCTGAGATGGAACACATACATCAAATCCATTGCCAAGGTTGCTGGAAAGATGGTGCTCCAGTAGATATCTCACTGCTGATGCAATTCTCTACCTGTATAAGAGCCAAGTACATCCAAGAATACCACATCTGGGCAGGAGCTGCTAAAAGCACCATATGCTGCCTTGACAGAGTTCAAAATAGACTAGTGAGGGATGCCCTTTGCAACCTCTTTTCCACAGAAGAGACTTGTGAGTCTGTCTCTGCTTTATTTTTATTTTCATAGGAAATATTCGTCTGAGCTCCAATCTATGGTCCTCCTTGTTCTGACTTTCACGAAAAACACTCAACTAGCTGAAACCAAACCACTATCAATAATTTCACCCATTCTTTATCTGTGCCTAAGCCTAAATGTAGATTCCATGAACAAAGCTTCTTTCTTAGAACTGCATGCCTGTGGAACTGTTCTATTTTCCTGCTTTCCAGCTAACTACAATATGGCTGTGAACAAGTTCTGGATGAGCCGTCCCCTTAAGTAATTCAATTTACCAAATTTCCACTACTAATGATTATGATAGTTTCTCATTGACTACAGTAGACTCATTAACCTTTATCCTCGAATAGACTCCGGGCCTTGATAAGCAGCGACTCCTTAAAACAAAAAAGCTGGGATTGACGTTTAGTATCTGTTCTGATGCTACATTTAGTCTTTTGTTTGTCCTCAATCAGTGTAGTAGAAGACTGTAGACTGAAGCAATTTTTATTTTTGTTTCGGTGCCCCTTTCTTGAGGGCTGCCCCCCCCCCCCAAAAAAAAAAACACACATTGTGTTTGTAACTCTGCTCTCGCAAAAAAGCAGGTAAATAGGGAAAGCTTTAACTTTTCTTTGTACAAACATTTCTAAAACACTAAGCTTACAAAACCATTTCAATAACAAAATTTATCTTCTTTTTTTTTTTGTTGCTTGCTTGCTGTGCGACTTTTTATACACAATAAATACAATTCTGAAACCCAACGACAATTACATTTGATATTGGGTGAGGAAAATTAAAAATATCTGTGCCATTAGGGATCAAATTTCTTCATCGTCTTAAAATATACTTCAGTAATTTCATACCCTAATTTGAAATGAAACTAAGGAAAATTCCATTCATTTTTGTGTATTGATATTCATATTAAAAACACTTTTTTTCTTTTTTATTTAAACAGGAAATACGACTTTGTTATATATGGGCCGTGGAATTGCTTTCATCTGCAAAAGATCTAGCTAATTTGTATATTCTTTTAAATATTCATTTTAATTAATTCTCTATTTTTTTTTTTTTCGGTTTTCTTATGGGATGATCATCTTTAGTTAACTATTACGTATAATTATATTTATGCAGATATTCTACATGATTTATATTTGTATAATATTTGCATAAAAAGGTTATAGTAAAGTATTTCTATAATTTGTGTGTGTGTGTGTTTGTTTAAAATATTTTGCTCACCAAACTCCTGTCAGTTTTTGGTCTACAGATATCAAACCTAATATATAGGGTATTCAAACCATGCAAAACTTTATATTTGAGTTTTAGCCCAGGAAAATTGGTGCAAAAGTGTGAAAATTGAAAAAGTGCAATTTGCCAGGTGAAGGTTTAATGACAGCATTACGAATACGCATGCGTAACATAGCTATCGGTTCATGTTTTAATTTTTAGCCTTACAGCAAACATGTCTTCATACCTCAGGCATTAACGTCAAAGGAAAAAGTAAATTGTGAGCTAAACGTTTTGGTTTCGATCCTTGGTGGTGGCATACAAGTCATTTGTTTTTTTTTTTGTTTTTTTAAACTTTTTAAATCATTACTATACATTGACTCCAATGTAATAATACGAAATCTGCATTAATCAAAATTTCATATTTAAGCATATTTTATGACCGGGTAATGCCAGGCGGCCTACTAGTATGTATATATATATATATATATACACACACACACACTACAACATTTAAAATTTGTTTCTTTAAAGAATCAAGTAATATTCTTAAACTAGCGGGGGGGGGGGGCTTGCTGGATCACAAAATATGCTTAAATTCATTTTAATTCATACAGATTTCATATTTATATATATAGTACTGATTTCAAAAGTTCAAAAAAAAAAAAAAAAAAAAAAAAAAAAACATGACTTGGGTGCTATCAGCTACAATCGAAATATAACATTTAGCACTCCAGCCATGTTTCTATCAATGTAGCTATAGAGAGATAAACAAGATTTAATATTAAACAACTTGAAAAAATGTATTGAATTTGGGTATGTGCAGAAAGAAATAGAAATACGTTGGCCAGTTGAAATGAATATTTTGCATTTCAACTTGCCAACATATTGCATAACAAATGGAAGCTAAAGTAGAATAGTCATTCCACAAATATCTTTAAAAACAGAATTGTTCTATTATATATGGCAATATATCAAAATAGGTGTAGATTTGTTGCCAAATTTAATTTTGGTCTCGGTAATATTTGAAACACATATTCATATTTGGTATGCCTCAAACGGTCAAGGAATATACCTTAAGATTAGAGATCAAATATATATACACGAATACTCAATGAAGTTTTTGGTATCAAAAAGATGCTCAACTATGCAAAACAAAAAATAACAACAATGTAAGGAATATGAAAAGTAATTAGTTCTTTGAAATATAATAAACAAAGAGAATAACTAATTAGTGTTACTTCCAATTTTTATGCACCTTTATTTTATGTAATCAGTATCTTCAGCCAAGTTTTAATGATGCCAAGAACAAGAGTATACAATAGATCAATGGTTATTATTACTACTACTATTGTACAAATTGGGTCGTTTAAAAAGAAAAAAGTTACCTAATCTAGTATATGTTGTCTATGTGACATTGTTACTGAGTGGATATCAACGCAATAGATGTCTGGCTAGTAATGAGGTTACAACAGAGTAGAGCAACCATTTTTTTAATGTAACAATCAAATATTCAAATTATCTCTTTTCCGGACCAATGTTCGTAGTGATTTCTTAATACTTTGTGGATTCCATTGGACAAGGTCTATAATTAAGAAATCACAAAGATTCTACACAAAAAAAAAACGTTAGCCTTGATATGCAAGTTTGGTTTATTAAGTGTCATAACAGTAGATCTGTCATACTGGTCTGTTTAAAAGAATAGTTAGTGTTTACTAATTGACCAGGAGGACAGAGTTCCATCCTTGGTAAAGTCATAAAAAAAAAAATTTTAAATCAAAAATATATGGTGCCTCCTTGCCAACAATTAGCATTAGAAGTGGAGGAATCTAGGAAAAGGAGTATAACTATCCCAACCATTTTGGTTTGGGTTGTCTGCGAATATGGTTGATTCATTTATCTTTAATTAAATCAGATTTATCAAAAAAAATTTCCATCAATAAGCAAAAAATATGTTAACACAAAACAAAATGTCATATCATAGGAAGAATAGAACCATTATGACATACCTCCTTCAGTTTCTGCAGGATGGATTTTAATTCTTGGTGTGGCTGGCACAAGATCATATAATGTACTATTTACAACAGGACCTTTTAAACTCTCCTGAAAAGAACAGACGACAGCCATTTTATAGAAAAGAAAAAAATCCATAAATATCGACATGATTATCATAATATGCAAAAAAAATTGTTACAACATGGATTTCATCAAATTGATTTCACAGAGTTTAATTTTTACTGTGATCAAAAATGAACAAGGGTTGAAGTTTGCAGATAACATCCTGCCCAACATGATGATAATGGTCAGTCCAAATATTGGCCATTGTTCAACAAGTTTGGGTATTGAAAAGAAAAACTGCCACCCACACTTGACTGAACGAAAAGTAAACATTTTGGCATTGAAAGAAGAAATCAATTATAAGAAACGGCAGATGAGCTATTGATACTAATCGCTAACAAATGTTTCCTTTGAATAAAATAAGCTGAAATTAAAGAATATCTACCAAGTCATTACAAATAGAAATAAACATCGAGATAATAGGGGAAAACACAAGAATAAACAGGTGTTATTGATTGTTGAAACGTACACTTTTAGTCTCTGTATGTCCACATCTTATCCAATTTTCAGAGTAAAGTTTTACCAAGAGTAAGGAATCAAATGCTGGAATTATTTTTGTTTTAAGGTTTACAATGATAGTGTAAGTATCCGTATTTGACTTAGTGTAGAAGAACAAATGATTGAGATTATATATATATATATATATATATATATATATATATATATCTTAGTGGCCTAGTAAGGCCACAAGGGAGACAACCGAAGCACCAAAACTCAAGCTAACCTGCAGGATATTATATATACAAATGTAGGCAAATTTGGGCATTTTTTTATGGATTTGTAAATATAGGTTCTTTTTTACCAATTGTCATAAAATTTTAACTTTAAAATATTATAATCTTCAAAAAGCCTGCAAATTTTCATGTAGTTTTGTCCCATAGAAACAAAGATATGAGCATTTCAATATTCAATCTCACTACCAATAAAAATATATATATATATATATATATATATAATATATAATATAAAGCTGAATGCGTGTGTGCGTGTGGTCACGAATAGGCTCCTATATGGTTGACTATTTTAAAAAACTGATTACATATAATGATAGAAGATGTATCGAGACACAGGAATGGGTATGTCTGATCTCGCAGAACAGTGGTTCATTAAAATTGTGGGGTCTGCATTCGCGCCTGGTCCATAAAGTATGGAAATACAAAAATTAAAAATTAAAAAAAACGTTTACAAATGTTTTTGATATAGACGTACATAAGGATACTTTGATAAGTATGTTTTAATTTAAATAGGGATGTGGGGTCTGCGTTCGTGCCTGGTCTCCATAGAATGAAAATAGGCACAAACTTTAATAAAGACTTTTCATATCTATCTGCTTAAGTATACTTTGATAATTATGTTTCAGTTTGAAGAAATATGGTAAAATAAAATTATGTGGTGTTCGTTCCCACCTGACCTCCATAGAATGGAAATATGTCACAAAGTTTAACAAGTTTTTTTTAATATAGATCCACAGAATATTGTGATAAGTGTTTCAGTATAAACAGGTATGGTATAATAAATTGTGGGATTTATCCATTTTATTTTTACTTTCATCATATTTTGCTTTGGTTTTGATACCTCCAAATTCAACCCAAATTTACAACCCTTCCTTTTCATAACCGATCATACTTTCATAAATCAAAGTCCATTTTCTGTAGGCTGTTTTTGAACCCAGTCAACAACGGGTACTTTTGCTAGTATATATATACAAACATCTAAATGACTATTTTAACCACAGTTCCTGATTTCAAAAAACGAAAAATTAAAAGATTCATCTGCCTTACTTTTAATGCTAGATTTATTTATGGTGTCTTTTAAATTCAATAAAAACCCTTCAAAATTTGCTGATGAGGAGACCTTGCTTATCAAAAATCTATATATAATGATTGTACATAACTTGATGTATACCACAATAAAAAGCATTGTTTTCCGAAATGATCGTACAGATAATTGATTTTGTTGTTGTTCCTTCTTATGAAACTAATTTTTAAATTTTAAATTATCAATCACATTACTTAATATATATATATATATATATATATATATATATATATAGATAGATAGATAGATAGATAGATAGATAGATAGATAGATAGATAGATACCACCTTTTTGGGCAATTTTATAAGTTCCAAATCTCAGTGACTATTGATCAGAATTTAACAAATGAAGGCTCATTGAAAAAGTTAATGATCTGATTTGTGTAGTGGGCTATGTGACATTTGCCCTTAAGGTAGCACATTAAAGGGGTCATTCATCATCCAGAGCCTATTTTTGTTTTTTGTTTTTTTTACAGCCATGAAATGTTTTAGTCATAATCATCTGCTTTTTTAGTTTTGCATATGAATTACAAAATATATTTCCCCAAAACCTCTGGCCTTAATGGAGGGGAGACTAAAACTTACTGCTATGATTTCAAATAATCTGAAACAACAGCAAGGGGAGACTTGATTCCAAATATTTTTCATATGTTATATCTCCCCTCTTTGGTTTTCATATATAAAGTAAATTTCACAGTGTATAAGGATTATTTGATACTGGAGAAAAAAGAGGGGAGATATAACATATGAGAAATATTTGGAATCAAGTTTCCCCTTGCTGTTATTTCAGATCATTTGAAACCATACCAGCAAGTTATTAAAACCACTTCCTCTCTAAAAATTTTCAAAAGAAAAAACATGGGTGTTTGTTTGCGGTTTCAAATTGGCTATTTTATAATTTAAAATAAAAGTCATATTGAGAGGAGTCTAAGTATTTTTTTTATAATAGATTCTTTTTAAAATTAAAAAAATGTAAGTGAATTGATATCTGTTTCTTTATAATTCATCTTAAATTATTCAGAAAAAAGTTGTTGAATTTTCATTGAAAAAAAAAAAAAAGTTAATTTTTTTAATGAATTCTTTTAAGCTTTAAAAGGTTAAAAAAGAATTTACTTAAAAAATTGTTTTAAATTCGTTATTTGTTTTATTTTTTTTTATTCATTTTATTTATGTGTTTTAAAAAATTTTAACTACCACAGAATTTTCCTGAGTTTTGCTAATTTAGATTATTACAACTACTGTTCTTATCTTGACTTATTTTCACATTTCAATCAATATAACCTCCGACCTTCAGGTGTATCTTGTTGAACTCTGAAATCTTTTTATCAAACTCAAAAATCTGCATGGAACTTTAAACAAAACTTTTATTTAATCCACACGGGTAGCATGCTCTTGTTCCATCAGGCATGGCTAAGTAATTTGCAATTGTATTTTGATGTTACCCGTAAAGTTACACTCTTCTTGGGGTTGAAGGTTTAATACTCAGTGCGAGTAACAGTCAAAATACAATTGTGAATTTCTTACGACCTCTACCCAGTCATGACTGATGAAACGAAAACATGCTAACCCCATGGAATAAATAGAGGATCCCATTCAAAATTCTGTGCAGATTCCAAAGTTCGACAGAAGGAATCTCAGAGTTTTCCAAGATACACCTGAAGACGATCGGAGGTTACGTCAACAAAAACATTGTGAAAATAAGTTGAGAACAGTAGCATCAAAATAATACGAATAATCTTCAACTCAAAACTCTAGGAACATAATATTAAAATCAGTTTTAGTTTTAGTATAAAAACTGGTTTTGAGCACTAATATCTATATTTTTATCTTGTTGGCTTGTCATTTGGCTGAAACAAGCCCAACAGAGATTGAATATCAACACCTGATCTGCATTGTGAGACCAATTTTATGTTTCTACATGCATGCATACAGGCTAAGTTGACCTTTATATCTACCTGTTATTTCTTATGTATTCTGTAACTCCATGTATTGATTGAGAAATCATTAAAACAGGCAAGTTCTTTTTTTTTTTCTTTTCAGTTGTTAACATTATCAATAACTAGCAGGGAAGTCTGACATTGCCCAGGATTGAACAAGGATCAACAAATCTTCCACCATCCCATACTTTTATTGTCACTGAAATTGGTGAAATCACTTATTTTTCCATCTAATTGATCGATTGCCAACTCTAGTTGGTTTGATAAAAATGATATTCTGATTGATTGCCTGCTCTAGTTGCTTGCACCATGGAGTATCAGGAGGAAACTTCACATGCTTCCCTGCAGTGACTTAATCCACAATCAATTGTAGTAGACATGACACTGTATTGATTATTATTTTGTTTTTTACATAATGGCTTGAATTAAAGTCAAGGATCATGGTTCAACATTCATTTTGAATGCACCCCTGTCTTATCAAAGAACCTACTGTTCATTTTATATGCTGGGCACTTCCGATTAAGAGGTGATAAAACTTCTCAAATGCACTTGCGATGTTAGGCTGTATAAGGTGTTAACTTTCATTAAAATTGGACTTCCTTCTTTAATCAGATTTTTTAATTATTGATTTTTTATACTTATCAGAAGTATTCCAACACAAAACCTATCTAAGAACACTCCCAGACAAAAAGCACATTTGTGTGAGTGAAAAAAAAAAAAAAATTGGGCCAGCCATGTGAGAGTTCATAGGCAACAAACTCACACAAAGTGCCTTTTATATATAAGTAGCGATAATAAAAATTATTAAATAAATGTTGGAGACACACCTCTACTGCCTGGAATAATGAACTCGTCCATTACGTCACTTCTGGGTAACAAGGACCAATTGACAAAGTGAGTTAGAGACAGACACGCAGAGAACATGGTCGTCACCAACTAGTCCAGATAGATATTGCTTAATTTACATTTTTAATGTATTTTCATTAATACATATTTAACTGCTAGTGCGTTCCCCCTCGTCAATTATTCAAATACTAACATCATAACAATAAATTTATCAGCCTTTTTATTGCATTTGTATCCTGCTTTTCTTTGTTAAGGCCATGGTTGTAGAATGTACATTAAGTATCATGAAGAGAAAAACTAGAGTAATTTTACATCATAAAAAAAGTGAATAGTAAATCAATAGCAACTCTATTTGTGAGATGAAAAGCTAATTCAAAGTAATAATAATTATAATATCATCAGCTGAATAATATATATAAACATCTGTGCGTGTCACACACACACACACACGGTGTATTTTTATGCCAGATTTTTCTTGGCACTCTCTTTTGCCAAATATCCATTGTGTTTATGAACAAACTTTAATTATAGAAAATGCCCAGTCAAACTGATTAACTTTGTTATTTCAGTTAAGCGAAATGATACCACCTGTAATAGTTTTTAAAATATTTAAATACATTATATTGTGTTTCTGTGTCTGTTCGGAGGACGCAATTGAAAACAAAAACTATATTACATAACTTTCTGAGTAAAAATTTATGACAAATTCAATTGTGGTGCTACTTTTGTGTTCAGCAATTTTACAATGTTGTAGGTTCTGCATTGAAGACAAACATCCGTAATAGAAAACTTTATTTTATAAGTTGAAAATTATAGAAATAATAAAAATTACAATAATATCATGGCTAAGAGATGGCCTGTTCAATTCATCTCCAGGAAAATACCAAAGGTGTTTGCTAGATTTAAAGCAAAGAAAAACATTCAAAATGTAAAAGAAGATAATTCAATTTAAAATTAAATCTAAATTCAAAGTTAACACAATTTATTTACATGAACTTATCTGAAGCAATAAAATGTAAACATTTATGATTATGCAATACCTGTCCTACTACTATACCATATTTTAATATTTTAAACTTACAATCTATCTCTCTCATATATATATATATATATATATATAACAAAAATGTGTATGTGTTCACATGTTGTTGTTGGTTGATCTCTGAACCAATCGCATTTCGAATTAGCAGGTTCATGAAGATATTCTACTTTAGTTTTAAATGATCAAAAATTGTATATATCTATAAAAATGAAATTGTGTGTGTACAAACTACTAATAAAACTACTCTGTCAATTTTCAGTCTACAGACACAAGATTTGACATAATGGGTATTGAGATTTGGGTAAACCTTTTTAATCGGTTTTTGGCCAGAAATTTGGCTGTCAAAGGGTCAAAGTTCAACGATTTGACCTTTGAAAACTCTACCAAATTCCTCTGCCAATTTTGGGTCTAAACACTTGGAATTTTAGATGTAGGTTACTTGAACATGGATCAAACTTTTTAATTTGATTTGAGCCCAAAACAATAAATGTTAAGGGGTCAAAATTGGAGTCAAAGTTTTAAAAAAAATTTGACCTCTATGGTCTCTACCAAATTATTCAGCAATTTTTTTTTTTTTTACAAAGGCATCGCCACTTAAGAAGGCCAAGAGGCTACTCGAGGATAACGGTTAAAGAGTATACAGTAGACAATTGGACAATAAAGTAATTGTTAGTAATGGAAATTCGGTAAATTTGTTAACTTATATGGAACGGCTCATCAAAAACTTGTTTACGTTAGACTTGAAGACAACCATATTGTAGTCAGCTGGAAAGCAGGAAAATGAAGACAATTTGATAGTGTTTTCTGCTAGAAGGGTGTTTCTTGTGAAAGTTTGGTGAGGGGGGACCATAGATTGAAGCTCTGTCAAGTACTTGCCATAAAAATAACGATAAAGCAGAGACAAACTTGCAACATCTCTTCTGTGAGAAAGAGGTTGCAGGGAAGAGGAAAGGACATCTCCTACGAGGCTATTAAGTCTATTTTTAACTCTATCAAGGCAGGATAAGTCCTTTCTAGCAGCTCCTGCCCAGATGTGGCAACAGTAATCCATCCTTGGACATACCTGGCTCTGATAGAGAATTGCATCATCAGTGAGATATCTACTGGATCGATAGAAGGATACCACCATTTTTCCAGCAGCTTTGGCAACGGATTTAATGTATGTGTTCCATTTCAGATCAGGAGTAAAGGTCAAGCCCAGAAGCTTGTCAAAACATGAGGCCTCACCAAGACGAAAGCCATTCATTTCAATTGATGCCAGATGGGGATGAGAGCATTGATGATGTAAAGATAAAAACTTGGTTTTAGATACATTAAAAGTAATAAGCCACCTCTTTCCCCATTGTACTACTTACTCAAGATCAGAGGAGAGAGAATCGGAGAGAACTTGGTCATTTACGGTCTTAGATGTGCTACCATAGATAGTAGTGTCATCAGCATAAATGCCTATGAATGATGTAAGGATGTGATTTGGAAGATCATAAATGTACATCAGGAAGAGAGTTGGGCCCAGGATGAACCCCTGAGGGACTCCAGCATTAACACTGTCTTTTATTTTAAATTTTACATAGAGTGTATTCAGACATAGTGCAAGCTTTTTAACAGGATTTCGGGTGAAAATTTGGCTGCCAAGGGGGCAAAGTTCAAAATATTTGACCTTTGTGGTCTTTAGCAAACTATTTAGCCGATTTTGGGTCTAAACATTTGAAATTTTACATAAAGGGTATTCAGACATGCAGCAAGCTTTTTAATCAGTTTTTGGGGCGAAAATTTGACTGCCAAGAGGTAAAAGTTGAAAGAGTTGACCTTTGCAGACTCTACCAAACTCCTCCACCAATTTTGGGTCTAAACACTTGAAATTTTAGATGTAGGTTACCTGAACATGAGTCAAACTTTTTAATATATACATAACATTTATGCACATAAAATTATGAACAGTACATAGGGCTCGATCAAAGCCGGGCTGGACTGCTAGTACATTAACTTACATTGAATTTTAAAATATTTATCATTAATCATTTATTAATCAAAATCAAAAATGTAATAGTGTAAATAAAACAATTTATTTTTTTATTTCTATTAAAAAAATTAATTATGAAACTAAATCTACTAGAATGTATGTTTTGTTGTAAACAAGTTAAATATTTTGGTAATAATTTAAAAAAAAAAAAAAAAATTACATTGCGCAATTGACAAAAATAGAACTTATATTATCAAATAGAGAACTATTTTTCGCTTTAAAAACCTCATGTAAGCTTTAAGTGATTTATATCCAGTAATTTTATATATAAAAAAATAAAATAATACTTTAACAGAATTAGTTATAGTTTTATAACATTTTGCCTTAAAATTTAATAACAAAGTTATAACACAATTAAATTTAACTTTCAAAATTAAATTTTTTAAAAGTTACAAATTGTTTCTAAAGAAAGAAAAAGATAGAAAGACAATCAGGCAAACAACAGGTAGGTTTAGCTAGGGTATACTGAAAGGTTGTATTATTTTACTTACCAGCAGATTAACCAATAATGCAGTCATTTTGCTTAACAGCATGTTAACCAACAGCCATTTTGCTTGATGGGAATCAGTTTTCTAAACAAATGTACTTCTGTAAATAATTACCATAGTTGTACTACTGAATGCATAAATAGTTGGAATAAGGGGATTCATAACTTAAATCTTATTAGTCATATTCAACTTATTTAATAATCTGACAATGGTGATAGTTAATCAAATTTGTATCAGAAGACACAAAGAATTATGGGAATTGTAGCAATACAGAGATTTCATTAAGTTTCATTCGATAAATATTTCTTTTTCATATGAACAGAAATGCCAAAGCCACAACAAAATTGTTTGCTTTAACATTGATTTATTTTACAGACAAGATTCATTTTCAGTATATAATGGCTTTTAGCCAAAATTTATTACTGACCAATACGATGTAAAGAATGAATTTCATAGATTTCAGTATTTTTCTTTTCTTTCTAACTCCCATCTTGATTTAGCATTAAAAAAGTCCCTTAACTATCAAATCCAGAGCACTCAAGAATGCCCACCATTTTGTCAGTCTTAAAAGTTGACCCCCTCCACCTCTCTTTCTGCATTCGAAAATTGCACCAGCATGTGTCATTATGCTTTTGGCACAATTTTGGAATTCAGATTTTTTTTAGAGGGGGAGGGGGGCCTAAGGAAACCAAAATGGCAGACATTTCAGGTATTCTAGTCTTGATGAAGTCTAAATATTTGTGACATTGCAAGATTTATAATTTATTTATTTATGCTTCCACAGGCATCTTGTAAAAATATTAGGCAAGGTTTTTTATGCAAAAGTTGATTTCAACATTAAAATTCGTTTTAAATTGATACATTTCTGGATTATCTGTCACTATCTTAAGCTATATTTAAACTGGAGCTTTTTTTTTAACAATAAAAAAAAATTAATTAAACAAATGTTCTTCGTTAATGTTAATACTAATTCCTGGGTAGCATTCGAAACCCAGGCTTTATATCATAATAAAGGTAATAATTGGACTCCTAAATTAGGCTTTGCTTCACATATAGATCATAGAACAGATAAAATAAAACTGCAAAAGCTAATCCACTACTAGCAGAATTTCTTTTGTGTTTTGACTTTTCCTCATGACATCAGTAACTTCCAGAAAGTTCAGATTCTTTTAAACATCTCAAAGTTTCACATACCATCATCCATTTTTTATAGCATAATTATGAAATCTGTTAAGATTTTAAAATTTACATTGACATCCTCTGGTAACTTGTTTTTTCCAGTGATTAATTATTTTCTCAGTAAAAAAAATATACCCCTATTTATTGGGGATGAGCAATCACATTGGCGAATTAAAATTTGAAAACATTCAGTTTTCACTCAGCATCCTTATTATGGTAATCTACCCTATTCCATCATTGCATGGACTTTTCTTGATTCTACAAACAGAACCATTATGTCCAGTCGGCATCATTCAGAAGAGAAGCCAAATGAGAAAGCCGCCTCTGTTACAACATTAGTTTTGTTATTTTCTGTTAATACAATTTCTCGTTTATTACTTTCTGTTTGTGTGTGTTTTTCCAGTACTTGAAGACTACAACAATTCTCAAAGTGTTGTGATGGCTAATATATATAAAAGGATTGAAAAAAGGTTGTTATGCCGTTAATAATTTTAACATTTTCTGTACCATTTCTATATACGTAACAATTTTGCAATGTACATGGCAAACCTTTGCTGCTTATAATCGACATTTGTGTGAGCTAAATACCACACTATTAAAAAGATGGTCATCTGTAATAAAAATTCCACCGAATGATCAACCTGTTACTAGAAATTGGAGAATGATAGCCTATAATAAAATTTATTATATAATTTTTGAACCAAAAATTGTCCCATAATATATATATTACTACAAGAACAGATTAAAGATTTAATAGTATGACCTATATTTTAAATTAAATACCACCTGAAGAGAGATTTAAATTATGATGGAAGGGGGAGGGGTATGTATACATCCCAACAAATCAAATCTGCCGCCCCCCACCAAAAAATAGAGTACTAGTGACAAAGTGCAAGTGAGAAATGTAACTTGTTATAAATATTAAAAACTATTGAAAAGAGGGAAGTCAAGGATCTTTATCAAAGATCATTCCAGATTGTAGGATGGATTGATAATGCAATCAGCTACCAGATAATACTCTAAGGTAATATGTGAATTTCTTGTGGTGTTTTTTGAATACTTATACTTTTTCCCCTCCAAATAGGATTTTTTAAAAATTTGTTTTAATTTTACCTAATCTTATTTTTTATTTCAATAAAAAAATAATTTTTTTAATCGATTAATCCCTATATATAATAAAAGAGGTGCAGTTTTTCCCCTCTGGACCAAAATACTGTAGGTTTACAACAACAGATGGCACATACAAATTTATTGTTTACACTATTAGCCATTACCTTATTAAACTATAGAACTACATTTTAGACACATTAATTTGTGATATTAAAACATTACATTTATTCCTAGAAGAGACATCATCATTATAACCTACTGAGGAAGTACTTCCAATTTTACCCCCTATTCTTTAAGTCCAGGTGGCAACAGTACTCACAAATCCTTCCCCTAATCCTATCAATAACCTTAAACTTATATGCACCTATTCCCACCCACCCCCACCACCATAAAAATAAAGACTTTACTTTTCAGATTTAACTAGAATGATTAGGTGTTATTTAAATGCTATTTGACCAAAAAGTGAGTGATCATTTTACACAAAACTTATCCTTTAATTTAAATTATAAAATAGCTTGTTGTATGTCAGTCACCCTAGGCAGAAATATTAAATTCATAGACAGTCCCCAGTCGCTTGTAAAGTTTGTATGTGATAAAATTTGCATTCACGTTTCACTTTACTTTTTTCATTATGTAAACTTGGTTGTTGTGAAAATGTTTATAAATCTCTCAAGGTAAAATGTACGATTTTGTTATTTTCACATACTACTTCTATTTTATTTAAACAAAAACATTGTCCGCCTTTTTTGTTAGTAAAATAACCAGTTAAAAGATTTTTTTTTACAAGTTTTAAAGTTTGTTATTTGAACAAAATCATTCACATAAATGGTTTATTTATATCAGAACTTGAGTCAAGTGTCTTTAGTGTTCCTGTTACTACTTTTAATATTATTATTATTATAATCATTTCTTTTTTTCATTCTGACATGAGCGATCAACACCGCTTTATGAGTTTTGCTTCTGGGTCATTCCATAGCAAAATTTTCATTGTTTTTCTTTTCTATTTTTAAGAGCCTCTAACTTCATAACTTACAATCTTTCCTAAAATTTACTTTACTTCCTAAAAGCAAAACAAAATTACCTAAGTCTAGGAAGATTCCTGCTTTATTGAAATGGTTTCAGGATTGATTAAAATATTTCTTCATAAAGATTTTTTTATTTATTACTTTCCTTTTGGGGAGATCATGCAAATATTTTCCATTATGCACACTTATGTTAGCATGTTTTTCAATATTTCTTTTCATTAGTGGGGATCTCAATTATTCAATTATCAACCTCTTAAAATAAAACTAATTTATCTGAGTCCATGATAATGCATTAAGCAGCCATAGTTGCATCCGTTTTGGAGGAGTCTTTCAACAAATCTATTCTGGCTTTATATAATCTTTCCACCGGGCAACGTCAGTACACAGGTTTTGCTGGTTAATAAATATTTACATAATATATTTTTACTCTAGAAACAGACTTACAAAAGCTATATGTGGTAGCATTAGAAATTGACTGCAATTTGCACATAGCATTGACCTTATAAAAGAGTATTTACTTTGTGAGCATTTACAATTAAATTTTGTTTAATTTTAGGAAAGATGGTAAATGTTTACAACTGAATTTTACTTTATTTTTAAGGTACATAATTATTTCAAAAACAGTTTTCCTTTAAAAACAGTTAAACATTTCAAATCATAAAAAAGCAAAAAAAAAACAAAAAAAAAAACAAAGCATTATGTTCAATAAATATGCATATTTCATTCCAAATTTTCTGTGAAGTGGATAAATCTAAAATAGATTAATTTCCATTTTTCTTTTTAAAATTTGGCTCTTATAAAAAACAAATATTGTGAGAATTTCTAATACTCAGATCAAATACATGTTTTGATAAGATAAGCCGTTTAATTACAATTATCTATAAACAAACATACTAATATAAACAATTGTACTAATAAATACATTAATATAAACAATTATACAAATATATTAATATAAACAATTATACAAATATATTAATATAAACAATTATACAAATATATTAATATAAACAATTATACAAATATATTAATATAAACAATTATACAAATATATTAATATAAACAATTATACAAATATATTAATATAAACAATTATACAAATATATTAATATAAACGATTATACAAATATATTAATATAAACGATTATACAAATATATTAATATAAACGATTATACAAATATATTAATATAAACAATTATACAAATATATTAATATAAACAATTATACAAATATATTAATATAAACAATTATACAAATATATTAATATAAACAATTATACAAATATATTAATATAAACAATTATACAAATATATTAATATAAACAATTATACAAATATATTAATATAAACAATTATACAAATATATTAATATAAACAATTATACAAATATATTAATATAAACAATTATACAAATATATTAATATAAACGATTATACAAATATATTAATATAAACGATTATACAAATATATTAATATAAACGATTATACAAATATATTAATATAAACGATTATACAAATATATTAATATAAACGATTATACAAATATATCAATATAAACAATTATACAAATATATCAATATAAACAATTATACAAATATATTAATATAAACAATTATACAAATATATTAATATAAACGATTATACAAATATATTAATATAAACGATTATACAAATATATTAATATAAACGATTATACAAATATATTAATATAAACGATTATACAAATATATTAATATAAACGATTATACAAATATATTAATATAAACGATTATACAAATATATTAATATAAACGATTATACAAATATATTAATATAAACGATTATACAAATATATTAATATAAACGATTATACAAATATATTAATATAAACGATTATACAAATATATTAATATAAACGATTATACAAATATATTAATATAAACGATTATACAAATATATTAATATAAACGATTATACAAATATATTAATATAAACAATTATACAAATATATTAATACAAACAATTATAAAAATATATTACTATAAACGATTCTACTAACATTAATATAAACGATTCTACTAACATTAATATAAAAAATTCTACTAACATTAATATAAACAATTCTACTAACATATTAATATAAACAATTCTACTAACATATTAATATAAACAATTCTACTAACATATTAATATAAACAATTCTACTAACATATTAATATAAACAATTCTACTAACATATTAATATAAACAATTCTACTAACATATTAATATAAACAATTCCACTAACATTAATATAAACAATTATACCAATAAATATATAAATATAAACAATTATACCAATAAATATGTTAATATAAACAATTATATTAAATGCTAATATAAACAATTATATTAAATAATTTAATATAAACAATTATATTAAATATATTAATATAAACAATTATATTAAATAATTTAATATAAACAATTATATTAAATAATTTAATATAAACAATTATATTAAATAATTTAATATAAACAATTATATTAAATAATTTAATATAAACAATTATATTAAATATATTAATATAAACAATTATATTAAATATATTAATATAAACAATTATATTAAATATATTAATATAAACAATTATATTAAATATATTAATATAAACAATTATATTAAATATATTAATATAAACAATTATATTAAATATATTAATATAAACAATTGTATTAAATATATTAATATAAACAATTGTATTAAATATATTAATATAAACAATTGTATTAAATATATTAATATAAACAATTATATTAAATATACTAATATAAACAATTATATTAAATATATTAATATAAACAATTATACTAAATATATTAATATAAACAATTATACTAAATATATTAATATATTAATATAAACAATTATATTAATATATTAATATAAACAATTATATTAATATATTAATATAAACAATTATATTAATAAATATATTAATATAAACAATTATATTAAATATATTAATATAAACAATTATATTAATAAATATATTAATATAAACAATTATATTAAATATATTAATATAAACAATTATATTAAATATAAACAATTATATTAATAAATATATTAATATAAACAATTATATTAATAAATATATTAATATAAACAATTATATTAATATATTAATATAAACAATTATATTAATAAATATATTAATATAAACAATTATATTAATAAATATATTAATATAAACAATTATATTAATAAATATATTAATATAAACAATTATATTAAATATATTAATATAAACAATTATATTAATAAATATATTAATATAAACAATTATATTAATAAATATATTAATATAAACAATTATATTAATAAATATATTAATATAAACAATTATATTAATAAATATATTAATATAAACAATTATATTAATAAATATATTAATATAAACAATTATATTAATAAATATATTAATATAAACAATTATATTAATAAATATATTAATATAAACAATTATATTAATAAATATATTAATATAAACAATTATATTAATAAATATATTAATATAAACAATTATATTAATAAATATATTAATATAAACAATTATATTAATAAATATATTAATATAAACAATTATATTAATAAATATATTAATATAAACAATTATATTAATAAATATATTAATATAAACAATTATATTAATAAATATATTAATATAAACAATTATATTAATAAATATATTAATATAAACAATTATACTAATAAATATATTAATATAAACAATTATATTACTAAATATATTAATATAAACAATTATATTAATAAATATATTAATATAAACAATTCTACTAACATTAATATAAACAATTATACCAATAAATATATTAATATAAAGAATAATACTAATAAATATATTAATATAAACAATTATATTAATAAATATATTAATATGAACAATTATATAAATATAAGCAATTATACTAATAAATATATTAATATAAACATTAACCAATCCATTCTATTACATTTTCTCTCATAACAGTCTTTTTTAAAAAAAAAAAAGGATAAAAATTTCAATTTCTCTATTTACTTTTTAAATGAGAATGACAACTCAGTTTAAGCACACATTACAAAGTGTAGAGGACCGTTTCTTTTTTTTTAAGACTAATTTTAAATTTTTAATGTGATTGTATATTTAGTTATTAATTTCACAAAATCAGTTCATACATATTTTGCCTATTCAGACTACTAAGCCCTGAAATTTCATTGACCAAAACCATTAGGAATATAACAACCAATATACAATTCCTCTTATTAGCATATCAAAAAATTCCAAAACTTGATTTGATACTTAGTGACTGTATGTTTCTCACTTGTACATGACTTTGAGAGATATTGAATTTTTTTATAATAAAAAACTTTTTACTGTTAATCAAATAGTTATTGAAATCAAAAATAAAATAAAGAAAAACTAAAAGGATTTTTGCATTAAGCTCATTTAAAATAATTTCTAAATACAACTATTTTTTTCTATAAACCTTCCACCCAGCCAATGTCAGGCAAATATATTTTTAATGATTCATTAGATTATTTTTTTTAAAATCACATTTTCACTTTTATGCTAGTGCAATTATTTAGGTAATAATATAATTTTCTTCTATAAATTCTTGCGAACATAAATACTTTTATGTTTCCTGTTTCAATCACATCAATTATCTTGACTACAAAGGATTTCTTGCATTGACACACAAACATTATATGTATATAATATATAAAGCCACAGAAATTAGGAACCTGTGATTTGTGGAAAATTTATAACAGGGTAGTAAATAACGGGCAATCAACAATTTCCCCATGATCCAACAACCTTGAGATTGTTTACATGGCAACCAAAAAAGCCAATATGTTTGCCTGACGGTTTGCCCCCATCTATACTTTGGACCTAACAAACCACTCTCTCCCAGATTTGCAGGCAGAAACTACGCTCAATGATCTGAAAATCACTTCTTCCAAGGTTCATAAAAATATCATAAAATAACCTACACACCTCAAAGGTATGTAGCTCTGATCTCATCCAGGCTATATTATTAAAAATGCTGTTGAAATAGCCCCACTTTTCTTCAAACTCTTCAACAAATGCCTTACCGAATCTTGCTTTCCTGGCCACTGGAAAAATAAAATTGCTTCTGTGGTACCAGTTTACAAGAATTCTAGCAAAAGAATTGTCATTAAATTATCGCACCATTAACCTCCTCCTTCTTCACTAAAAGTTTTGAATCCTTAATCAAGTACCACCTCATAAATACTTCTTTTTAACCAACAGTATGGATTTAGGAAAGTCCATTCTACTGCCAATATCTTAATCGTAATCTCTGAGCTTATATACCATGTACTGGATAAGGCAGAGGAGGCTCGGGCAGTAACCATAGATATATTTTAGTTCTTTGATAAGATATATCACAATGGTCTTCTCATGAAAATTAAATCATATGGTCTTACTTGAAAAATTCCTAACATAACCAAATCTCTTAAATAAGAGAAAAAAATCCAAGTTGTCCTCGATGGTCGTACACCAAAACAATATGATATAAATGTGGGTGTGCCTCGGGATCAATTCTTGAACCTTTATTATTCCTCTTATTTACAAATGACCTCCTTGATAAAATTGTTTCCAACATGAGTATATTTGCTCATGACACTATGCTCTATACCAGACATGAGGGAAAACAAATGAATAAATATCTAAAGAAATGGGTGAAACCTTAGAGAGAGACCTCCAGTGTGTAGTGGAATGGGAACATTCCTTTAATAATTACAAGAAACCTTTTCAACCATCAATAGTCATGGCTATTGATAAACTACCTGGAAACTTTGTTCAAACTCCTCAGCTTAATAGGGAACATGAATTGAAATAAATACATTGAAGCCATTGCCAAGATTGCTGTGAAGAAGGTGGGCTCTCTCTACCATGCTAGAAAGTTACTTACACCCGAAAGTATTCTGTACCTCTACGTAGCAACTATTCACCTATGCAAGGAGTATTGTTGCCACATTAGGGCTGATGCATCTGCTACTGGTCTCTCACTTCTAGACAGGATTCAAAGAGTGGTCAACCTAATAGGTCTTACATTATCAACTTCTGCCCCATCAACAAAATGTTGCATCAATTACAAGTATTTTAATGAAAAATGCTCAAACGAACTCCATGCCCTTGTACTTCCCTCAACATAAATACCCTCAACTACCCAAACAAGTAGCAAAATCCCACCTCTACACTGTAAAGATTTCTAGACACAGGACATCTGTCTACTCAAATAGTTTCTTCTCTCAAACGGTTAAGACTTTGAAATTCTCTCCCTGGTCCCTGCTTAAGTTAAAGTCTAGTGTGAACAGACATCTTGCTGCTCAACTCCCTAGATAGTATCCCCACAAATTTTGTCCCAAATACATACAAGTGCCACTGTGCTTTGTTTGGTTGGTTGTTTTTGTTTTATGGCATATCAACCCTTTTCAGTTTATTTAATGCCAAATCCAGTGATTTTGAAGAAAGATTTTTTAATAGAATTTTTTTTTTCAAATCAATTTCTATTTAACCCATAGTTGGGACCCTAACAGGTACTACCACTCCGAGTCAGAGTGGACCTGGGAGAAATGGCAATTAAAGGGTGGCTCCACACTCCCCAAAGTCCGCAAGCTGGGGCCTCACCATCGGATATAGTTTAAGGTCGTATCCAGGACTGCTTTGTTTGGAGTGAAAAATCAGTAAGTATATATATATATATATATATATATATATATATATATATATATATAGTGCTCAACTTCAAAGAATATCCTAATCACACAAAGTGCAACCGTTGTTTTCCTTTTTCAAAGTCCGCTCAATAATTATGCAAAAAAATGTAAGACAATGGACCTGGATGACAAAACTATTAAGGGTGTAGAGATGTTTTTTTTACATTGAGATTGGAGCAGGTGCTAAAGTGATTGCAAAAATTAGGAGTGGATGAAGTAAGTTCAGAGAATTTTTGATATTACTAACCAGTAGCCTTAGCACTATCAATCAAGGGAAGATTCCATCAGGCATGTATATGCAGTGTAATGGTGTAATGATGTATGAAAGTGAAACCTGGTCAGTGAAGGTGCTGCATGGAGAGAAATGATATGAGAACGATATAATGGATGTGTAATGCAAGTCTTAAAAAATGGCAGGTTTACTGATCTCAGAGAAAGATTAAGTCATATATAGGGAGAGGATTGCAGAATAGGAAACTTTAATGGTATGGTCACATTAAATGAATGGATTAGAGATTTAAAGCTAGTAGGTGTAGAACAGTTGAGGTAACAGGTTTAGTTCAGTGGAAGGCTAAAGAAAATATGGAAAGACATGATAAAAATAAACTTGAAGGAAAGAGGGATAAACAAGGACCTGGCCAAAGATACGCTACTTTATAAGCACATTTTTTCAAGTAATTCAATGCATGTTAGCATATAAAACAGATGCTAAACTGAATATTATGATGAGGGCTATCCATTTTTATTCAAAAGTTTTAGTATGACATTTTTTTTTCCTAATCCAACACATGTAAATCTTGATATGTCAAAACATTAATGACTCAAATCACATTTCTAAGTGGAGATTTACACTTCATTTGAGAAAAATATTTTTTTTGTTTGGATTTCTTAACAATTGTAAAACTATTCAGAACCAATAAAAATTAAAATTATCATGTAAAAATAGAATGTGAATACTCCCATAAACCTTTCCAGCTTATAGAGAAACTACATGGCAGATATGTTGGTAAAACCAGTTTGTGCCTATTCTTCTCTAAGCCAAACCATCATACAGCTTCTCAATCGATTTGTTTTCTTATCCAATTTCACTCAAAAGTCTCAAGTTGCCCCACAAGCACTTGCAAAATGTTAAGCTAGGACCCATAATAGAACAATTAAACGATTAAAAGTGTAACTTTTCTAACCGTTTGATTGGAAAATGAATATCGATATACATTTAATAGAAGTTGCCACCTAAAATGTTATAGAATGTTTGAAAACTGTGAAGTGAAGTTAATAGTTTTTAATCAGTTGTATTGCGAAATTTGAGAAAAAAGTTGCAGATGAATATGATGATTTGAAATACAAAGTGTTTTACTGTTCGAAAGTTGAAAGAGTATATATATACAAGAAAAATTATTAGTAGATATTAAGTATATTACAGTAGTAGATGATGTACACGTTTACGCCAGGGTTCTTAAATTGTCTTTTGCACATCAACTGCAAAAAGATATGCTTCGTTTTAAATTGTAACAGAAACAATTTAAAATTACTCCTTTTAATCAGTTAATATTTTAGTAAATTAAAGACAATTATAAATTACTTTATCACTAAATAAATATTTATTGAAATGTTTTACTTACGTAAATTGGCAATAGGGTTGGTGAGTATTTGTTATGTTTATATTCTCTTTTTACTTCAACAGTTTTTATTATCAAATTGAACTGTAAAGTAAATTTACAAAGTTTAATATGAAAAATCAAGTTTTATTTGAGAAAAAGAGAAAAAAAACTATTGTATAGAGTTTAAGGAAGTAATAAATATCTTCCTTGTGTTTAATTGGTCCTAAAGTCAGAGTTCAGTGTTTAGATTAGAAAAATACTTCAACATCAAAATGGCTTATATTTACTTAATTCCGTGATACAAGATTTTGAAATACAGTATATATAGTAATATGCAAATGTCCAGTTTTAAGTATTTCTAATTTGCATAATTTTTAAACAGTTTCTAATGAATTAATATTTTGTAATATACATTTGTAATTTCATTGTAACATTTTGTTACGTATACACAATACTTTCACTCATAGTAAAACATCTGTCACTAAGATGCTGAGAATAGTTGCCAAAAGACGAAGGACCCACAAAAAAAAAAAAAAAAATCTATCATTATATTATCTTTCAATGAAATAGTGTAGCATTGATTCTATTATCATAAGACCATCTTTATAAAGAGTGGAACGATAAAATTGTCACCCTAGACAACATGATTCCATTTCTGTTTGATGAAAACTGGTTTTCTTTTTGTTGCAGACCATCTGCTAGTTGGCTAGTTGTGTACAAATACCAAGAGCGATAAAGACCTTCTATCATGTCTGAAAGTGACGCAATGTTCAATGAGCGAGATTGAAGATGTGCCACTGTACAACTCATGCTCTCTATCAATGCAAGTTATGACAATTAGGACCATTGCCAGCACCCTCAAAATGCATTGCTGGATTGCCATGAATAACAGGGACATGCCTAGGGTGATAAAAAAGTTTCCGGCCACAGTTATGATCTTTGGTGTGGTTTCAAGTGAGGGGCACATCATACCACCTCACATCTTCGAAGTCAGCTTGAAAGTCAACACCAAAGTGTACCTGGATGTGCTGAAGAATGTGGTGATCACCTGGTGTAATCAGGTGACTGCTGGCAGATTCTGGGTGTGGCATCAGAATTCAGTGCCACATCCCAAGAGACCCAGGCTTGGATTCAGAAGGAATGCTACAACCTTGTACTCTTTTCTCACTACCCCACTCACTTTTCCTGATCTGAATCTGCTGAACTACTGCATTTGGTCACATGTTGAGAACATCACCAACATGACCTCCCACAACACCAAAGTCAGCCTTATCGGTGCCATCCGCTGAATACTCGCCGGGTTCCTGCCTGTGCTTGTGAAAAAGGCATGCTTCCAGTTCTGGACCCGTATCGAGGTGGTGATTGAGGCTGAAAGCGGCTACATTGAATAGATGTAAGCTCTACTACATAATCAAATTACCTGATTGGTTTTTCAATAAAAGTTTTAAAATAAAGATGTAGTGTCATTTTTTTTAGGACGACAAATTTATCGTTCCACCTTGTATAATAGACATATCACAAGAAACTGCTAAATATGATAAACTATTAACTCCTTGTCTTAGCAATACACATGGCAGTTAAAACGCTTCGCATAATCAGAGATTTCAAGGGATTTCTGCTAAAATAGTCATATTTTAAAAACCAAAGCACTTTAAGTCTTCAAAATACCACCGTTTTGTTCAGAAATGAATATACTTTCAAATGAATTAGTCAATAATAACATACATTATATATTTTTAGAGTTTTAAGCAAATAAAGTGATAAAAATGTGAACATCATCAAACAACATTTTCGGTAAGTTTTTGTAATGAACCCCCCCCCCCTGATTTCTAAACATTCATACAGTGTTTCTGTAAAGAATTTTTTAATGAAATTTGGAAATTAGCCAAAAGAGATGTCATTTTTAATAATTTCGAGTCTCTGAAATTTATTTGACGATTCATTTTTTGTTGTGTTAAAAAAAAAAGATTTCAAAACGGTGAGTATTGAAAATTTTGAAAAAAAATTTCTTCGGACACTCACTATTAAATAAAACAATCTTTTTACTATGTTTATTCTTAAAAAGATGATTGGACAGCGTTTTCTCTAGTGGTACGTAACAATTTAAAAACATAATATCCGAAAAAATCGTTATGAATTTGAATCAAGACTTCTGTAGTATTAGTGATAGTAGCTGTATCAGCAGCAGCAGCAGCGATAACATGGCGTAAACAGACGTTTGTTTTTGTTGTTTATTTTTATTTCAAATCGATTTTTTTTTTTAATTGAAAATCTGGTTATAAATAAAAATTTTTACATGTTAGAGCTATTTTGTTATCAACCATACAAATATTTTTAAAAATTGGGTAGTAGTAAATTTTAAAATATTTTAACAAGTGAAAATGTGAAATATGATGTTTTGGTTCACGATTACGAAGGTAACACACTTCTAATTTTTGTCCCTTAAAAAATGTTTTCAGTGAATTATTATCGAATGGAAACTAATCTACCCGATTATTAAAAATAAAATATAAAAAATAATCAATATTTAAATATTTGTAGGAGGTGCTCAGTTAAAAAATAAAAACGATAGGAAAAGACATGAAATGTAATTAAAAATCGAAATAACATTAATTCAAAGTTTTTAACAATTTGTCAGCTTTAGCAAAAACTTGTTTCTTTTTTTATATTTAAATAGAATTTAAATACTTGATATTTTTCCAAGCATCATGTTTTCTGTTAGAGGGACGTCACTTTTTTAAATAACATTTATTTTTGTCTGTTTGTCATAATTCTTGTAAAGTTTAACAATAGGTATCAAACACTCTCTTAAAAAAAAAAAAAAAAAAACTTGCTTAATTCTATGTCTAATCCTAGGTATGAGTGGCAAGCCTCCTCCTAAAACCTTTAGCCTTAACAATAACGCTAAGTACAAGTGGCAGAGCTCCCCACTAAACAAACTTCCTCTGTGAGTTCATATAAGCTAAAAAAAAAAAAAAAAAGCATAAAAACGTTTAAAGAAAGTGCACATGATTAATCTCCCATAAAAAAATAAATTGGTCAACTGTCCTAAAACGCTAGGATCATCTTGAAATGGTGAATTATTTTACATTTATGTGAAACCAACCCCCACTCTAAATTCTAAAATTGTTTTTGTTTTGTTCCTATCAAGTCTTCAGGATGTTCACACATAATTTTCCATAACCTTATAATTAACCCAAAGTCAGAGTGGCAACCTCCCCACCTTCTCATAATTGCACAAAGACCCTCTTAAAACCACGCATAATCTCCTTTTAGAAAACAAACAAAAAAACACCCAGGATTTATCTATCATAGGAAAGGGGGGGTACCTACCTTAAACGCTCGAATGATTCAAAATGGGAAATCATTTTATATTAAATTCTAAAATAATTTTTGTTTATCTTTTATTAATGTTAATTATTTATTAATTTATTCAAGTTGGTCAGATGGGGAAAGGTAGAAGAAGGTATTAATCTCCAATAATACCAAAGAAATATTGCACTATATTCATTTTTAACCAATCCTAGATTTCGATTTTAGTTTTTGGCACATAAAATGCATTACAACGAAACTTTGAGTTCTCTAGCTTCTTTTCTTTTAATGAATGCATGACATTTTTAAGCAACCGCAGCATATTTATGTGAATTTACTGCAGATTATTTGGAAACCATTTATTTCTCAAGATTTTCAGTAGCATATTCAGATTCCTTGCACAAAAATACACTTATATGGCAAATTTCATTGCTTAGTCTTGTGTTTTAACAAAGATACAGCATTTTTACTGAAAAAGTAGTGCAAAAAATGTGACAAAACGCATATGGTCTTAAAGAGGGGAAAATATCCAAATACGCAGGGCATAAAAATAGTCATAACTTCCTTGATTCTTTTTGGATTTTAAAAATTTAAAAAGATTCTTTTTTAGCTTATCAAGCTCTTTCTATATATACCAATATTGAAATATTTTAAGCCATTTAAATTTTTTCAAGTGTATTGCTACTTGTCTAAGATATGAGAATGCAAAAATTATGTAACTAATACAACTATACTAATATAAATTCTCTAAAATATTAGTTTTCCCCTAATTTATTTGCACTTGTATTAATAGATATATTATAAATTATAAATATTAAATTCTCATTAAATTATTAGCATTATATAAAAAAAAAACCCTAAGTATTTTAAGATGCATGTACTGCAAGTTTATCTTATGTCAATCACACAAAACTGCTAATAGGCAACACTTAAAGCTCTGAAAACCTAGTACCTCTTTGAAAAAACAAAACTCCCAGAATAAAGGAGTGTCAAGAGAAGAGCAAAATAATATATAAGTATAGCAATATAAAAAAAAAATCAATAAAATAATATATAAGTATAGCAATATAAAAAAATCAATAAAATAATATATAAGTATAGCAATATAAAAAAATCAATAAAATAATATATAAGTATAGCAATATAAAAAAATCAATAAAATAATATATAAGTATAGCAATATAAAAAAAAATCAATAAAATGAACCATAAAAATAACATGAAATAAAAGAACTTTAATTCTTTTGTTATTTTTATATTTTGTTGATCTTTTTAATAATTATATTTAATATTATTAATTATATATTCATTTTAAAACTTCAACCTTAAAATGACCCACTATAAAACAGGACTCCTTTCCCCAGTTAAATCAAAATTGGCACCTTTACAAGTCCCTGGATGTTTTCAATCATTCTCAAGTTGATCTACAGAAGTGACTGTTTATAATTTAAATAAATTATTACCAAGAGCTACAATGAATTGTTGAGTCTTTTCCATACACTCGTTTTAATGTTATTCTGTACTTTATAGGGAGCTCTTTAATTGAATTTACTCTGCAAAGGACTCCTCGGGGATCATCCTACATCCAGCCCACTTGGATATACCAATTATTTATATGAAAGAACAGCTTGAAATTTTAAAAATATCAAAGTTAAAAAATTTAAATCTTAAAATTTTGTTTACTTACTTTGGTGATCTGAAGCATCACGATAGTATGTTTGATAGATTCAATCATTGCCTGTAAAAAAAAATAATATTTAAAAACTTAAATTATGTGACATGTTTAAATTGTTTTAGATTTAAACGAAATAAATCTTTAAAAAATATCTTTCATTCACTATTCATTTTTGTACTAGGAATAATAAACTTATTGAAGATCATAAACAATTCAAGTTTTAATTTTTTCCCCTGTATTTGTTGTATAAAAACAAAATATTTCATGCCAATTTATAAAAACAAAAAATTCCTTCAATAAAATATTTTTAAATCATGGAATCAATAATAAACAGATGGTTAATTTGCAATACTGCAAATATTTGTAAATAGAAAAAATATTTAAATTTAAAACATTCTGAAAACAAATACCTTTACGCATTTATTTATGAAAATTAAACTTTAGTTACAGAAGACCCAAATAACCTATAATCTTGTACATTTCTCGAGCTCTCCAGAAAGCCAGCAAAGTCTAACATTAACACAACATTGGTATATATGTATACTCTCAATGCTTCGGCATAGATTATTTTTCACATTCTTTTTCTGTTGACTTCTTTATCCACCTTCTCCAGCAAACAGAGTAATTATCGACAGTTAACTGATTAAACATGTTTGGTTAGCTTAGTTGCAACTTTCACTCACCTAACAGATACAACACTAAGAAGACTCAAACTCAAAATCAATAATGAAAGGTGGAGAACCAGAGTTAACACTTTTTTAGAAATCCGGATGAGGAGAAGGGGTAGTTTTGTTTGTTTTTTTAACTGACTATAAAGTCAATGTTTTTTTTGTTTTTTACAGATGACTCCCCATTTCTGTCTTCAATTTAGAACATAATTTAAGTTCCAACAATTCAAAAAAAAAATAACATTTTACTAGATTCATCTGAGCAAGAAAAAAAAAATACTTGAATATTTTTAGCACAATTCTTGAGAAAATAACCAGGTATCAATTCCAAAATGAAATTCAATATCAATTTATTGAAAACTAGCTGGACGCCCAGTATTGCCTGGTCATATAATACACTTAAACAGAATATTTTAATTTATGCAGATTGCATATGTATTATTATAGAATTAATCCCCTATTGATTATTATATTACGAGGAATCCTTCTGATTAATGCTTAGTTTTAAAATATGCAAACGAAGAAATGATTTGAAAAGATTTTAAATGGTACTTCTTTTATCGTAAATTGGATTCATTAATAAAAAAAAAAAATTAAAATAAAATGGTGAGTTACACCTGGGCTTGAATAAGGGATCATTCGATCTGTAGTCGAATGCTCAAGCATTGAGCTAGATCTCCAGATTACAATATATCTAGGGGAGATTTTATTATTTCCCTTGGCCAGTGTAACATAAAATATTCCCTTGTAAAAATTATTTTTTTATCTATAAGAGAGAATATTTTTAAGATAGGATTTTTTCGATTTCCGATACTTATCAAATGAATTTCTGTACAAAACATATGTTAGTTCAGACATATAAATTACCTTTGTGTGAATTTTGCAAAAGACAGGCTCAGCCATTTCGGAACCTATGAGCAAGGAACTCACACACACACACACACACACACACACACACACACACACAAAGTGACTTTCATATAAGAGTGAAGATAATGACAGCAAATTCAATTCATAGGAATTAATCAGAAAAAGAGAAAAAAATGCTAATCAACTAAATTTTTTATTATGCTAACCCTTTATGAACTTTGTATTTTGACATTAGTATGTCACCATGTTTTTTGGTGATTTTTTTTTTTAGCGTATCAACCCTTTTCAGTTTATCCAATGTCAAATCTAGTCATTTTAGTTAAAATTCACCCTAAAATATTACTTAACCAACACTTATCTACTTGGTCATGTATAAGATAATACAAAAGGATTTGACGTATTTATAAACCTAACCTTTGTATTAATAAAACTATCAGATATGATGTGTGTGTGTGTATTTCTTGTCTAAATGTAATTTTAATACACACCAATTTTTTTTATTTACTATTAATCAAATATTTATTAAAATTAAAAATAAGATGGAGAAAAACTTAAGTGAATCCTAAAAACTATTATTAAAAAAATTTGAACACATGACTATGTAAAATTATATTTATAAGGATTGTAATGTTGAAACAAGAAACAGTTCATCTAAATGAATAAATGTGAAAGTTGTTTCTAAGACTGCACAATTTTATAAAAAGTTTTGAATGAATTACAATTTTGTACGATTCATTTCTAATTTTAAATATATTAATTTCAAACATTTTCTAATGATTGTCACAATTAGCTTGGTTAATAAAATGAAAGGCTGAAGACATGAACATTTAAGTTTTAATTCCAACTAATGGTGTCCTTAATATATATATATATATATATATATATAATATCCAGAGATCAGACATCAAACTTTAATTCCTAATATCAATTTAATACTTTAACTTATTATCCTATTCCCAAACTAAAATATGAATAATATTTTAAATCAAATATTAACTCCATTTCAAACCAACCAGTTGCAAATTTAGTTGCTTCCACTGCATGAAATTTTACTTATCCTTTCTTCCAGTAACAATGAAATGGAAAGCATAGTAATGTCCTTTTAATTTATTCTGACGAGTGTAATTTTTCCGTAGATATATTACCTTTAAAAACCATCCCATGAACATTAACTACCCATGCGGGGTCGCAGAAATACCTGGTTTAGGATTAACCCTCTCGATGCTGATGAACCCATAGATCTTCTCAGGTCATCTGTCTAGAAGAAGAAAAACTCTGAAGCTAAACCTAGGAGTGGGAGGCCTCTTCAGTCCTGGTCGATGACTTTCCTAGAGCTGGTGACTCAAACAAATTACCAGTTTGCAAATCTAAACTGTTTAAGGAGTAGATAGGCTCTGTCTATCACCCGGCTTTCATACTCCTTCTTTGCCAATTAGTCAGGCGCAGAAGTGCGAGCACAGGAACTCAACAGAAATACCCAATGTTCGACCTTGTTTCCTGACAAGGGCATTGAACGCCGCCCCCCTCTCTCGCCACATTCCCATCCCCTAAAACTGGGCACTTTGGCGGCGCTTGAGTGCCATGTATGCCAATGCAATTGGATTGGGTTGATTTTTGTCTGACGGGTTGAGGGTACCTGTTTGTCAATTCCTGGCTGCTGTTTCTGACTGATAGTACAGGAGCCCTAACTCTTTGGTAGCTCTTAGAGCGGCTGCTCCATGAACAGTTGCATAATATCGGGATGGTTGTAGTGCCATGTCGTGCATGAAAAATACCCTGCACCCATCTCTGGTGGGGTTATTCCGTGTCAAATCATCCAGGGCTTGACACCCATATTCCCAGATCTGGCTGTAGTTTGCACTGCAGATAGAAAATATAGAAACGAAGAAATCCTGAAAATTTGAGCACATAACTCCAAGTGGTTCCCGATTTAGAGCATTTTTTGTTTTGGCATTAGTCACATAATGTGACACCCAGACGACAATTTTGTGACGCCATTTCCTTGAATATTTTCTGATTGGAAGATCATATGGCTCTAAAAATGAAACCTTATAGAGATATTAAGGGTTTTCGGATTTTTCCACATGTGCCTCAAAATCGAATAAAAAAAAAAGGGTATGGCTAGCATGATAATGCATTACTTTTTCATATATTATTTTTAGACATAATAAATTATCTCTGGACCAAAAATGGTTAAAAGTTCTTGTTTTGTTCATTCACAGTTCCTGCTGAAATTCGGGTATATTTTTGATGATAATGAAAATGAATTAAATTGTTAAATGGTTAAAAGTTCTTGTTTTATTCACTCACATTGTTGGTTGAAAGTAAAAACTTTTGCAAAAGCTTTGAGACATTTCAAAAACTTATGTACACTCATTTTCTGCCTTTTTGGCTCCTCCCCTTGTTCCTTTTCTTATACAAAAGGACGCAATTGTGATAAGGGCTGTTTGTTTTAGCTAGGCTCCTCTTTGAGTAAACATACTATTTCATATACAAAAATGGACTTGAACTATTCCCTGAAAAGTACCTTCATGGGACGCAACCAGTTTCAATCTGTATGGGATTAAGTCAGGGAGTGACCATTCGTGCCAAATTCCATAAATTTCATCTTCAAAGAGACGTCCATTAAAAGAAGTGAACATGTAAAAATTGGTAAAAGTATGTTAAAAGATAAAACAGTTCCAGTGAAATGGTATTCAGAAAATAATGGATTTCACAACTAAAGTCAGCATTCACCATTTACTTATATTGCTGAGTTCTTTATGCCATTGAAATGCAAAAATGATCTTTTTTTTATATTCTTGGTCAGTTATTGTGCATGTCCTTCGGTAAATGTTGTTAGGGATACAACACAAAGAATTTTCTTGATGGGAACAAACCATGTATCATCAAACTGTATGTCTTGCGTCGTCCATGGAGATGCATGAACTTGACAGTTACATCACCTTCCTCTGCATTTATTTCATTCACGATACCAACCTACTAGAAAGAGTTATAAATACAAGTTATATATTGGATTAGTGTGATGTCAGATATATAAAGAACTGATTGCAAGTTAGTCATGAATATCAATATATAGTTCATCCACACTGGACAACTTATGGCCAATTTGTGATGTTGACAATGGTACAAAAAGGTGACTAGCTCTGGTTCCTGGCACTGGAAAACCTTGCTTCAAGCGACTTTCTCACCTTCCCCATGGTTTCTTTACTGTTCACAAAGAAACGGATGGCAGACATCTAGTAGATAGCAAGCATGGCTTTATAATCAAAGATCTAATTATTAAGAGGCCATTGGAGTGATTGCTTAGCCACATACCGTTTTACTGAACCATCAATTTCATCACAAGGGGATTTTCCACGACTGGTGGTGAAGAAAACCTACTCACCTTCAATACCAAAGTCCTTCTTACGCAAGCATAAATTGATGAAATTCTTGAAGTTTTTGTATTGAGCCCTGCAGCCATCATTTGTTCACATGCGGTAATAAGGTCTGGATTAAGTGAACAGTCAGTGTTTGAGTTCGATACACGAATGCAATGTCATGAGTTTTGTCATCGGAAATAAAACACAATGAAATGTGCTTTGGCTGCTGATCAGAATCTCGGTAGTAAATCGCCACTGAGTGCAGGGTACAATATTCATTGCTCCAATGATAACTTTGAATTTCGTCTTCTATTAAAAATTGAAAGTTTTCTCGAAAGTCTCCCAGAACAAGGACCTTATTGGAACAAAAATTCTATTTCTTTTGATTCAAGTATCTGGCACTTGCCATTTTGTTAGATATGCGTGTTTAGTAAGATTATCAATGGCGTCAATCAACAGATCTTTATATTTTGCATATGTTAATGTTGCATGGCTGGTTGTGTCCCATTGACTAAAATGAAACTCATCACTGGGGTTCATATCATACAGCTCCTCATCCAAGAATTTCTGCAATGCTACTCTACCAGGGCAGTTTTCACAGTAATGCATCATACACTCTTTATTCACAAACTAACTTTGAAGAATCACAAACTAACTTTGAAATCAAATAGTTGTAAATGATGTTCCACTTCATGACATTGACAAGAAGTTTTGCATTCTGATGTATGTCACAGAACAGAATGTATAGATCCAGCTAAAATACACCACTTGCAACATACAGTTCATACAAATTACACACTATCAAGCGTTTTGTTTGCGAACACCCTTTGCTATACTAACAAAGTCCTTTTTACCTCGTATTTGGCGGCTGTATTCATCATCCTCATACATTTGTATTATCACGTCGACTGTCTCTGGGGAAAATCGAATTAAATTTTGACAAAATACTATTTGTCAGTTCTCTGGCAGTTTGAACAACATAGATACCTTGAAGAATTTGGAACTGTATTCACGAGACCAGAAATCAGGAGCAAGTGTCATGATTTGGATTTGATCAGGAGTTGAAGCGCTCTTTAACTTCTCTTTCATCAGATAATGTAATCAATCCAGTTCTGCTGCTTTTTCTCTGGTGTCTGTTTCACTGAGCATTAATTCTGCACATTCAGTTCACCAACGCCAACTTTATCACCATGTACATGTCACTTTTAAATGTTTCAACAGTTTGTTCTAACTTCCTTTTGATGTTATGAACATGGCTATGAGAAGCAACACTGTGCAGAACTACAGGGGAAACATCAATAGATACCAGTCTCGCATTCAAGGTTTTTTTGTGAAGTTTTCACAGAACTCACAGGTTCGTAGTCTGGATCCATTGTGTCATCAACTGTCAGACTGACATATTTCTTTGTGCACTAATAACAAAGAAAGTGACCTGATGTTGCATTTTACCTTCTTGCCTCCAGATTTTTGCCATCTACAAAGATATTGGTCATTCACCTTTGACCTCTTGTGCTGTAAAAATCCATTACAACACTTTGTGGTCTTTGCTTCATCACAAACCATATTTTGTTCCATCACAAACAATATTTTGGAAATAATGTTGGTGATGGAAGCAAATGGTTGATAATTCACCTTTACTTTGTTTCAGCCCAACTCTCTACAACAATGTCTCAACAATTCCAGTTTTCTGAAAAAAGGTAAAAAAGAAAATTAGAAACTAGTTGCACTACATTTTGCTTCCATGCTTTTTTATAAGAAACATGAGTTGCCCTCCTAGTGCAAGAAGTTTCTTAATTTTTGAGACGTACTTCCAAAAATGTCTTAATTAGTTTCTAAATCGAATTTGTCAAGTACTATGCAAATGTAGTTTAAGGATTTTTGTAAGGTATTTTGTAAGGTAAACACATTGTAGGTGTGAATATTGAGGACGTTCTGGTACAAATATACCATTTTCACTTTTTTCACGGAGCCAATAAGGTAATGTAGGATTTGTTTCTTAACCCTTGCAAAACCATGTGTTCTTTTCTGAAGTGCAAATCCAGAATTTAAAAATGTGTATAAACCCCACGAAACACAAGAAATTGAAACAATTTTATATCTTTGCGTTCCTTAGTCTTCTTAGATCACATATCAACAAAAATTAGCCGGGCTTTGCATTTTGTTGATGTGCAGTGACTTCAAGAAGTATGGTCAAGTCAAGAAATCTTGTGATTTTTTTTTAGAAAAATGCCGATTTTCAGGAAAACCATTTTTATTTAAGTTTTGCTACTTTAATTAACATTTTATGTTTTCAGATAGATTCCACATAGTTTGGAGTATCCCATCATGAAAAGCAATAAAATTTTGTATTTTGACCATTTTAGGTCATTTTTATTATTTTGGAATTTCTGAAAAATTTGATAGGGGTTACTCTCAAGGACACCCCTGGAGAAAAATTATTTTGTAAATTTGATTTTTTCACACCTTATGATAGGTTAGAAATATTCAGGAAGCTATATAAAAAATCAGAGCAAAAAAAAAAAATCACATTTTCAGGAAAATATAAACAAAAGTTTTAAAAGTTGCATCAAAATCCCCCCCCTCGGTCTTTTGAGGGTTAAAAAAGTTTCTCAAGAAGTTTCTTAATCAAAATTGTTGGCTTGAGATAGTACTAGAAGTTTCTTAAGATTTTCACCATCCTATTACTAGTTTCTTATAAAACGGCTTCTTATAAAAAAAGCATACTTTTATCTGGCTTGGTGTTTCCAACCCTCATCAATTAATCTTGAAGACAGCTAGGTCATTGAAATTGTTACCAGAACTTCACTGTTTTAGTATCCGGTTTACTTCAAAATTTATTCCAAAATTAAGGTGACATAAGTTTAACACATGTTTAAATTGATTATCACATCCAATAGAGGGAAGGTATATTTTTCATTATCATCAAAAATATACCAGACTTTCAACAAAAACTGTGAGTCACACTTTTTTTTTTTTTTTTTTTTTATTATTATTATTCGATTTTGGGGCACATGTGGAAAAATCCAAAAACACTTAATATCTTTATAAGACTTCATTTTTGAGAAAATCTGATGCCATTTTGGATTCCTTGGGGCAAAAAACTTATCTGTATGAATTTTTAGAGCCGTACAATCTTCCAATCAGAAAATATTCAAAGAAATGACATCACAAAATTGTCGCCTTATTATTATGTGACTAATGCCAAAACAAAAAAGCTCTAAATCGTAAACCGCTTGAGTTATATGCTCAAATTTTCAGGATTTCTTAGTTCTTATATTGTCTATCTGCAGTGCAAACTACAGCCAGATCTGGGGATATGAGTTTCAAAATCCCATATTTCTGGATGATTTGACACGGAATGACCCGGTGGGCTTACCCAAGGCCATAATCTTATAGATGAGGATTTGGTTGATGGTCTACTTGTGTTACATGTTTGGAATTCTGCACAATCACTTTGTCCAGCACCTCTCATCCTAACTGAAACTTTTAAATAAAATAAAATGACAGTTCAATCACAAGTTATGATTAAAACAGGCTTAAACTCAAACAAAACCAATTTGCTTCCTCCCTTAAGGTTTGCATTTACGAATATCCACAGGCTTAGAACTAATTATGATGTTGAATCCTTTCTTCTAACAAACACCACAGTTATCTTAGCACTGTGAAACTAACCTACACTCCTCCATCTCCTCTGACCACTTTAACATGCCTGGTTATCTCCCACTTTGCCGTAAGAACTCAGACAGACATATGCACGAACTTGGAGTCTATATTCGAAACACCCTCCCCTTGACTAGAGAATCAAAACTAGATTCAGACGACCACGCCTTTATGTGCTTTAGACTTAACCTGCAACATAACATTAGTTACTTTTATTTCCTCTACCATTCTCCCTCAATCCAGGACTGTTTCCTAATCAACCAAATCTCTGACAGCATAGATGCAGCACTCTTCCTCGATACTAATGCATAAGTACATGTATTTGCTGACTTCAATGTCCACCGCAGTAATTGGCTTGGTTTCTATGCTTACAGATACAGCTGGTAGCATAACACATAGCTTCTCTATATCTCATTCCCTATCACAGATGGTTACGTTTTCGAAACGTTTCTCAGATCAGCAAGATCAATATGCTTCACTTCGAGATCTATTTCTGACCACAGTTCCCGATAATTGTGTAACAAATGCCCATAGCCCACTCGGGAATGCTGATCACACTGCGATAATGGTAGAAATTACCCTTGATTCTCATCAAAAACTGAAGAGCCATTGCTTAAAACAGCAAGGTATTATAAGAAGGTTGACTGGGAAGCCATCAGGGATCTCATCAGAGATGCCCCTTGGAGAAATATCTTTTCTCTTCTAATGAACAGTGTGCAAATAAGACCACTGAATGGTTCAAAACAACAATTGGAGCACATGTTCCCATGCGAAAATTCTATAGCAAACCCCACTCTCCCCAATGGTTCACTTCTACTTGTGTAGCAGCCATTGCTCAAAGGCAACATGCATACCGCAGATTTAACTGACATAAGCCCAGTACAAACAGGCAGAAGCATATAGCCGCTAGAAATAATTGTAAAAAAGAAATAGTGACAGCTAAGAGAGAATGTATCGAAACCACCAGAAAACGCATCAAAGCACAGAAATTAGGAACCTGTGATTTCTGGAAAATCTACAACAGTGTAGTAAATAATGGTTAATCAACAATTCCCTCACTATCCAACAATCATGAAGTTGTTTGCACGGCATTCAAGAAGGCTAACATGCTTTCTAGTCGGCTTGCCTCAAACTCCACATTGGACCCAGCAAACCACACCCTCTCCGACTTTTCTTTGCAGACTGACACCACACTGGATGCTCTGAAAATCACCCCTTCTCAGGTGCATGATATCATAAAAAAACGTACACACCTCAAAAGCATGTGGACCTGATCTCATCCTGACAGTGCTATTAAAAAAATGTTCTGCTGAGGTTGCTCCAATCCTCTCCAAAATTTACAACAAATGTCTTAACAAATCTTGCTTTCCTGACTACTGGAAAACTGCTTCTGTGGTACCAGTTTACAAGAATTCTGGTGAAAGAACTGACCCATTAAATTATCACCCCATTAGCCTCCTCTCGCTTTTCGCCAAAATATTTGAATCCATTTGCCATATAAGTGTATTTTTGTGCAAGGAATCTGAATATGCTACTGAAAATCTCGAGAAATGAATGGTTTCCAAATAATCTGCAGTAAATCACATAAATATGCTGCGATTGCTTAAAAATGCCATGTATTCATTAAAAGAAAAGAAGTTAGAGACCTCAAAGTTTAGTTGTAATGCATTGTACCAAAAACTGAAATCGAAATCTAGGATTGGTTAAAAATTAATATATTACAATATTTCTTTGGTATTGTAGATTAATACCTTCTGTTACCCCTCCCCATCTGACCACCTCTCCAAAATATGTGATTCTACTTTTATAAACATTTGCATGTGAACAACTTGAAAAACTTTAATAAAAGATAAACAAAAATTATTTTAGAATTTAATGTAAAATAATTTCCCATTTTGAATCATTCGAGCGTTTAAGGCAATTACCCCCCACTTTTTTCCTATGATAGATAAATCCTGGGTGTTTTTTTTTGTTTGTTTTCTACAAGGCGATTTTGCATGGTTTTAAGAGGGTCTTTGTGCAATTATGAGAAGGTAGCGAGGTTGCCACTCTGACTTTGGGTTAATGATAGGGCTAAGGAAAATTATGTGTGAACATCCTGAAGACTTGATAGGAACAAAACAAAAACAATTTTAGAATTTAGAGTGGGGGTTGGTTTTACATGAATGTAAAATAATTCACCATTTCAAGATGATCCTAGCATTTTAGGACAGTTGACCAATTTATTTTTTTATGGGAGATTAATCATGTGCACTTTCTTTAAACGTTTTTATGCTTTTTTTTTTTTTTACGCTTATTTGAACTCACAGAAGAAGTTTGTTTAGTGGGGAGCTCTGCCACTTGTACTTAGCGTTATTGTTAAGGCTAAAGGTTTTAGGAGGAGGCTTGCCACACATACCTAGGATTAGACATAGAATTAAGCAAGTTTTTTTGTTTGTTTCTTGTTTTTTTTAAGAGAGTGTTTGATACCTATTGTGAAACTTTACAAGAATTATGACAAACAGACAAAAATAAATGTTATTTAAAAAAGTGACGTCCCTCTAATAGAAAACATGATGCTTGGAAAAATATCAAGTATTTAAATTCTATTTAAATATAAAAAAAGAAACAAGTTTTTGCTAAAGCTGACAAATTGTTAAAAACTTTGAATTAATATTATTTTGATTTTTAATTACATTTCATGTCTTTTCCTATCGTTGTTATTTTTTAACTGAGCACCTCCTACAAATATTTAAATATTGATTATTTTTTATATTTTATTTTTAATAATCGGGTTGATTAGTTTCCATTCGATTATAATTCATGGAAAACATTTTTTTAAGGGATGAAAATTAGAAGTGTGTGTACGGTTCGTACACGTGAACCAAAACAATGATAGTTCCCATTTTCACTTGTTAAAATATTTTAAAATTTACTACTACCCAATTTTTTAAAATATTTGTATGGTTGATAACAAAATAGCTCTAACTAAACGTGTAAAAAATTTTATTTATAACCAGATTTTCAATTTAAAAAAAAAATCGATTTGAAATAAAAATAAACAACAAAAACAAAAGGTCTGTTTACGCCAGGTTATCGCTGCTGCTACTATCACTACTACTACTACAGAAGTCTGATTCAAATTCATAACGATTTTTTTTTGATATTATGTTTTTAAATTGTTACGTACCACTAGAGAAAACACTGTTCAATCATCTTTTTAACGAATAAACATAGTAAAAAGATTGTTTTATTTAATAGTGAGTGTCCGAAGAAAATCTTTTTCACAATTTTCAATACTCATCATTTTGAAATCTTTTTTTTAACACAACAAAAAAACGAGTCTTCAAATTAATTTTGGACACTCGAAATTATTAAAAATGACATCTCTTTTAGTTAATTTCCAAATTTCATTAAAAATATTTTTTACAGAAACACTGTACGAATGTTTAGAAATCAGGGAGGGTCGTTACAAAATCTTACCAAAAATACTGTTTTATGATGTTCACATTTGTATCACTTTATTTGCTTAAAACTCTAAAAATATATAATGTATGTTATTATTTACTAATTCATTCGAAAGTATATTCATTTCTGACCAAAAAGTGGTATTTTGAAGATTTTAAAGTGCTTTGGTTTTTAAAATATGACTATTTTAGCAGAAACCCCTTGAAATCTGTGATTATTCAAAGCGTTTTAACAGTATTGCTATATGGAGTATTGTTGTCACATTTGGGCTGGACCTGCTACTAGTCTCTCGCTCCTGGACAGGATTCAAAGAGTCGCCAACCTGATAGATCCTGTATGATCATCCTAGTTTCAACTACTATCCCATCGATGAAATGTTGCATCCATCAACCTGTTTTACAAGTATTTTAATGGTGGATGCTCTGACGAACTACAAGCTCTTGTACCCCCTCGACGAAGATAGTCCCCCGACAAACTCAACCAGCAGTCAAATCCCACCACTACACAGAGATCCCTAGATGTAAGAAGGCCTTCTACTCTAATAGTTTCTTGTCCAGAACTGCTAAACTCTGGAACTCCCTTCCCGGTTCATGTTTTCACAACTGTACTGACATGCAGAAGTTCAAGTGTAATGTGAATAGACATCTTGCTGCTCGACTCCCTACATAGTATCCCTTCAACTCATGTCCCCGATAGTAGCCCCCTATATCAAAGTGACACTGTGCCTTGTTTGAGGTGAAAATGGATCAAAAAAAGTGGAGGGAGTGGATCTTGAAGTGAGTGCAAATTGTATTTGAATTAATGTTCAGCCTTATTTCTTTTTGAGACGAGAGCCACGATTGAAGTCGACAGATGATGTAAGTATTGCTGATGCGGTTGAGGATATCTTCCTCCCGTTGGCCTGTTGTGGTCACAATGGAGCCAAAATATTTTAATCAACCTCTCCAAAGGTTTCAGTGTAGAGGACAACCAGCAGTTTTAGGGGTACACCATCAGTATGCATGACCTTCTAAAAGGTTCCACAATCAACAGAGTCAAACACAGCAGCAAAGTCAATGAAAGAGATGAGAGTCTTGCTATGCTTGGGCAAAATCTGTATTGGCTTGACCTTGTCTATGTGTCTGATTTTGAAACAGCTTCAACGGGATGGTAGCCAAGATTTGTGTACTAATATCAATGATGCTAATACCACAATAATTATCACAACAGCATTTATCACCTTTCTTATAAAAGGAAAGCAGGACAGCAATGCCTCAGCCATGAGGGAGTTTTATGGTTTCGCAGTTATGGATGAAGATTTGGTGGAAGGTTGGGACCAATACATCTGAAGAATATTTGAAGATTTCATTAGCTATATTATTGTTTTTCAATTTTTTGATAGCATCCAAGATTTTATCAATAATGTGAGGGATGATGACAGTCATAAACCATAGAAGAACAGTTGGAATCTGAGGGGTTTGACTGGAATGGTTAAGCAGGGAGGCAAAGTGATCACTCCAACATTGAAGGCACTCATCAAGATTTGTGATAAACTCGCCTTGTTGATTGAAGATTACTTTGTTGTTGCCTTCGAATGGTCTCATAGTCGATTGATGAAACCTGTACAGCTTTCTGCTTTCACCTCCTGATGAAGCATCTATGTTTTTAGCAATTTTCTGTAATTTTCATGATGAGCTATCGCAGAGTGGGCAGTTTCGCAATGCAGTTGGAAGTCATCGGAGCTGGAACATTGAGCTTGTTTTGTTCAGTTTGTGAGCTCAATTGTGCAGCCTGATATCCAATCTTTGACATGACTTTTGGTGGTGCCAACAGTTTGTGTTACTTCATTGACATAGCTTCTGAAGGATTGCCACAGATTCTCAACACTTATGTCAGTCAGTTGAAGTGCTTCAGGACTGTTGAAACAGTTGGATAAATAGATTTGAAAGGTGTTTCGAATAGCTTCACATTTGAGCCATGATACATTACATTTCAGCAGCCAATGAGTCTTCTTATTTTGCTTTTATACGTAGATTTACACGGACCATGACATGATTAAAGTCATTGTCATTGCTGGTTTCTGTCCCACAATACTCAAGACAGCTGAGCATGCTAGACATTCAGCTTGACTTGATGAAGATGTGGTCGATTTAGTTCTGTCATTGGAGTACTAAGTCATGCATGGCATTTGGGATGTTGAAAATGGGTGCGTGAGATTAAAAGCTCATTTGATGCTGCAAGATCGAGACATTCTGTTTGAATAATGAGCCCCACTGGTAAACTGGCTGATGATATGCATTATGTATTAGAGTCTTCATTACCTTTTGAACCTTGTCTAGGAGTGAGACTAGTAGCAGATGCACCAGCCCAAATATGACAACAATACTCCATACATGGGCGAATGGTGGCCTTATAGAGGTACAGGATACTTTCGGGCGTTAGTAGCTTTCTAGTACGGTAGAGAGAACATACCTTTTTCGCAGCGGTCCTGGCAATGCTCTCAATGTAATTTTTCCAACTCATGTTTCCTGTGAACGTTAGGCCGACGAGTTTAAAAGATGAACTTTCAGATAAAGAGTCTTTGGCCATTGCTATTGGTGGTAGAGAAGGTTTCTTGTAGTTATTGAAGGAAACAAGTTTAGTCTTGGCAGCATTGAATGTGACCATCCATTTTTGTCCCCATTCCACTACAGATCAAAGGTCATCCTCTAGTCTTTCTGCCATTTCTTTGTTCATTTGTTTTCCTGTTGTGTCTGTTATATAGCGTGGTGTTGTCAACATATATACCCATCTCACAGACAATTTTGTCAGTGAGGTCATTTATGAATATTAGAGGTCCAAGGATAGACCCTTGAGTACTCTTGCAGTTATATCACATTGTTTAGATGTATAACCGTAGAGGACAACCTGGATTTTTCTTTTATCAAAGAAGGATTTAATTATGTTAAATATTCTTCCAGTGATACTGTATGATCTGATTTTCCCCGAAAAGACCTTCATACCATACCCTGTCAAAGGCCTTAGATATATCTAGAGCTACTGCTCTACCCTCCCCTGCTTTGTCAAGTGAATGGTATATACGCTCAGAGATTACAGTTAGGATGTCTGCCATGGAACGGGTTTGCCTAAATCCATATTGTTAGTCAGTCAGAAGTTTAGCATCTGTAAGGTGATGGACTAGAACTTGGTTAATTATGGACTCAAATATTTTGGCGAAAAGTAGGAGACTAATGGGGCAGTAATTTATTGGGTTAGTTCTTTCGCCAGAATTCTGGAAAACATACCACAGAAGCAGTTTTCCAACAGGGAGGAAAGCAAGATTCATTAAGGCATTCGTTGTAAAGTTTGGAGAAAACTGGAGCTACTTCGGCAGAGCACTTTTTTAATAGCACAGCCAGGATGAGATCAGGTCCACATGCTTTTGAAATGTCAAGATTTTTTATGATAGCATGCACCTGAGAAGGGTCGATTCTCAGATCGTCTAGTGTGGCATCTGTTCGCAAAGGAAAGTCAGGAAGGGGGTGGTTAGCAGAGTCCAGTGTGGAGTTGGAGACAAACTGACTGGTAAGCACGTTAGCCTTCTCGGTTGCTGAGCAAACAACCTCATGATTATTGGATAGTGGGAGAATTGTTGATTGCCCATTATTTACTTCACTGTTGTAGATTTTCCAAAAGTCACGGGTTCCTAATTTCTGTGCTTCGATGCATTTTTTGGTGGTTTCAATGAATTCTCTCTTAGCTGTCGCTATTTCTTTCTTACAGTTATTTCTGGCTTCTATATACTTCTGTCTGTTTGAACTAGACTTATGTCGGTTAAATCTACGGTACGCATGCTGCCTTTGCGCGATGGCAGCTGCACAAGTAGAAGTAAACCATTGGGGAGAGTGGGGCTTGCTATATTCCGCGTGGGAATAGTAATTAATTAAAATAAGATAAAAAAAAAAAAACTTTTCAATGATTATTAATTAAAAAATAAAAGAATGATCGGAAAACCGTAATAAAAAAGGGTACATGCACAGAGGAGATACAGGCATGAGTTTTATAAAAAGCGTTAGAACTGATTTGCCCAGTCACCATTTTTGGTAGCAGCCACCACACTGGAAGTTAGGAAGTATGTTAACTGACTGCAACCGGAATATATAATTGCTTTACTTGACCAATTCTCTCATTATATAACCAGGTTTTTATGGATAATTCATTTTTATGCTTATACAAGATCAAATTTGTTGAATTTGACTGCCAAAAAAACATAAAATTTTGACTATTCATCCACAGTAAATTCCCTCAACATTGGAATATAATTATCTTTTTTGCTGTTTTTTATCAAATCACCAAAATGTGAAATGAAAATTGTTTCTTGTTTTTCTGTAAAGAAAGTTATAGCTTCATTAATTGTTGCTCAGAGGATGCATAGTTTTTGTTGCTCATTTATAAAAATGACTTGATTAATGTTGATTCCATATTTCAATTCCAATATTTATTCAAGGTTTTTTAAAATTAAATTTACTTAAATCTTAGTATATTTTTCAATTTCCTCACACTATGACAATATAACATAATGGTTGAAATGTAATGACAGTAACCAAAATGATGAACGTTTAAAACAAGTCCATAAAATAAAGAAACTAATCTCAAAACCATTGGCAAGTAACACAATTCTCACAAATTCTAAAATTAAATCAATAATTTTATTATAGATCTTTAAATGTAAAAGTTCTTAAAGAATGATTTTTTTTTTTACCTCAGCTGTAACTTTAATCACGTTGTACTTCTCCTTGGCCGATAGATCTTCACATAACTCAATTCTATCTTCCAGAGACTGTAAGACAAAAAACAGTTAGAAAATAGTAAATTTTCACATAAAGTAGGGTTATTTTTTTTTTAGGGAAGGGGGTACTTACTAAATAACTTTTTAGTTTGAATTAACTACAAACAGAAGCAATTTTCTAAAGGAGAAAATAAAAACAAAAACATGGTAACTCAAAAAAGTATAAAAATGGAAATAACTATATGTATATTGTTTCTTTTCTTTTTAACATTAAAATATAAAATTTTTAAATGTGCAAACCCACACCATTATAACTACACAATCAACAATTTTGAAATTGATTTTGAATTTAAAAAACAAAAAATCCATATCCGTGTATATGTGTATATACATATATAGTCTAAAGAAGCTTTGAATAAAAAAAATGCAATAATAAAAAAAAGAATGCAGTTTAAATTCCCGGAAGAAAAAAATATTAATTTTAACCTATTGCAGACTAAGCACCTACATAATCTGACTTCTAAAAAGTTTATAATGATAAAAGAGAATTCATTTCTATAATGATTTTTAAGAAAGAAAAAAAAAAAAAAAAAGGCATTAGGTAAAATTTTTAAATAGAAATAGACTTAGCACTTGCATAAGTCAATTTCACAAAAGTCTTCAATTTTAAAACAGAATTTAACTACATAAGGATGAAAAGAGAAAAGCTTAACTAAAATTTTGTAAGTAAAAAACGGGGATCATCAGCTGCTTACTATGTAGCTATATATATATATATATACACACACACACACACCTAGGCAACAATAGGTCTGGTCAACAAGTATATCATGAAATAAATAGGACCAAATATACATTTGTCACTCCAACTATACTAGTGATTAAAAACATGTTGAGCATGATGTAATCCAAATCAATATATATATATATATATATAAGATATATAAGGCGCAGCCATCCTAAATTCTTCAGCTCACTTGATGGTTCTACTTTTTCATTCTTCTTTAAGAAGCGTGGGGGGGGGGTCTTTTTAATATTTAGCAATAAATCCCATATTTTTTTAAGTATTAATTAAATTTTCTTTTAAATTATTCTGAAGGAAAAAAAAAAGGCACTTCTACATTACTGGGACGAGATTTTGGAAATCGTAAACAATGGTATCTATGTATTCTTTGTATTTTTATGATTACATAAAAAAAATTACGAAAATTGATAAGGTAGAAAATTATTTATTAAAGAAAATAAACATTGGAAGAAAACAATCGTAAAACACAGGAGAGTCCAAAAGGGAGGTAATTTTCCATTTAGATTTAAACAAGATGGTGGCAATTTTTCACCTGCTAACACGATTAAAGTTGGGTTTTTTTTAACAATTCAGTAATATTCAGGTAATTTCGACTGCATAATTTGGAAGCTACCATTGTAACTTATTAGAATTGACAAAAAAAACAGTTGAAACCATTGTTTCTTTATCTGAAAACTCCATTTATCCACAATAAAATCTCGTCCCAATAGTGTAGAAGTGCCAAAAAAAATTATTTCTTAATGGAAAAGATTACTTGCAATTCAGATACACTAGTGTAAAATTATTAGGCGTAAATTTATTTTATCAAATTAAAAAAGTATAAATTTTTTATAAGAATTAAATATTAATATTTCTTATAAAATGTAATTATACAGTATTTGGAATATTTTAATGGAAATAAGATCATAATACTTTTAAAAGGTGTACTGTTTGAGTGAGAAACGTGGCATGCTAAACTTGTTCCTTTCAGCAGCTAGTATTTTATATTCTGTTGTACTTGCTTAAAGGATGTAAACTCAATTAAAGTTTAAAGAAATCAGTATCAATCTCATTAATTTAGATTTTAAAAAAATAAATTAAAAAATAACCATGTTTGCATTTTTTATGTCAACTGCATTTGAATCCAGTCAGTAAAATTATAAACTTAGTTTGGTTTTATGGCAGACCAAAAATTTTAGATTATTTAATGTCAAAAATTAAAAAGAAATTATTCAAAACATTGCTCCCTATATCATACCATTCTCGTTAGTATTAAAAGTGTAGGCAAATGAAATAAAATTGACTGGATTTGAACTGACTAACCAATATAGTTTAGATCAGTATTCATTCAACAACTTGAACCCTACCCTTATAACCAAATTAGATTGTCACACGATTTTGTGAATAGATATTTTTATTTATGCATTAATAATCATACTGAACAAAGAAATCAAAATGGATGTTGCAGTTTATTTTAATTGATATATTATAAATAGGAAATCAGAAAAAAAAAAAGAAAAGATTATTAAGCATACAAATATCAGAAGGTAAAAAAAAAATAAGAATCTAATGATCTCCTTACCTTCACCTGCTCAATGAGGATCTGTAAGTAGACATCAGACTCAGACAGCTTCCTCTCAAAGTCTGCCATGGTGGGTATTTTTCGGTGTTCATTCTGAAATTTATAAGATGAACATTAGTATTACAAATTAATGTTAACAAATGTATTGATTATTTAAAGCACAACATGAAAACCATCATTTCATCTATTATATAAAAGCAAAAATGTGTGTGTGTTTGTGTGTACTTTTATGTATGTCCGGCAAAGGCTTTTTTCAGGAGGGGGGCACATTTTATATACTCCCCAGATTATAATGTCTATGATTTACGAAAGGAGGTCGTCTATCTTTTATTTAAGCGACTTTTACATGCTATTTTTGCACTATTTCTTACTCTCGTGTGTTTGTTTGGCACATCCAGAAAGCAATCAGCTTTGATCAATGCCCATCATATCAGACAATTGCTATTCATTTGGACACTCCCCTTTTTATGGGGGAGCTGGTTTTCCCCAACATTTTGGGGAAAAAAACAAATATGCAGAAACTGGCTTGCAGCCAAAATTAAATGCAGGATTTCATTTCCCTATGGTGTGATGTTTGACACTGCTAAATTTACGCACAAATTTGAACTCATTCACTTAACTTTTTAATCATTTAATTTCAACCATTCTCACTTCTTCTGCCCTCTTAGCATCTCAGTAAGTTATTAAGTTATCACTTTCTTTTCTGTCTTTCGAGCTTACCTGCCCCCCCCTCACACACACACACACACACACACACACACACACACACACACTGACAAACACCCGGGCAATGCCGGGCACCCAGGCTAGTCTATAATATAAAAGGCAAAATGGAGGCGCGCATTTGTATATGTCCACGAAAGGCTGTTTTTGTGAGGCTTCTCAACAGGGTTACTATTTTGGAGAAGTTTCCTTATGCTCCCTAGATTATAATATCTCAGATTCGAAAACGGACGTTGTCTCCATCTTTATTTTGATAGAGTTTTTAAAAAATCCCTGGTTTACAATGTTTGTTTGTCTTTCTCGTATAAATAAAGCGAAACTAAGTGAAAGTACACCACCGGCCTTCTGGGCCGTGACGTCTTGAAGGCAATCAGCTTTGATCAATGTGAGGGAAACCATTCATATCAGACAATTGCTATTCATTGGACGCTGCCAGAGTTCCCCCTATTTGAGGGAAGCTAGTTTCCCGCCACATCAACTGAGCAGAAATCTGAAAGCTTAACTGGCTTCAAGCCAGACGTTCATTTCCGCACCTGCATGATTCTTAACTTAATTACTAACTCATTCATTTCTTTTTCATCACTAAATCTTAACATTTTAGACTTTCGCTCGCATCATGGCGCAGCGGTAAACTCTCAGGTTTTCTTTCCTTTTCTTTTCCATCTTCACGTCACAGGCTCGAGCCTGCCTGTCTACTATCAATTTTTTTTTTCCCACACCTACAAACAACCGGGCAATGCCCCCGCTTGTCTAATATATAAAATGTAAAATGGGTGCGCATGTTTGTGTATGTCCACGAAAGGTTTTTTGCATCGGGGTTCTCGTCTCAGATTCCGAGAGAAGTTTTCTTATACTTCCTAGATCATAATCTCTCAGATTCACAAATGAACATTGTCTCTTTATTGATAAAAATTTTTTAAATTCCCTTGTTTTGAGTATTTGTCTTTTTTGTATGAATAAAGTGAAACTAACCAACTCTCAGCCTTCTGTAATTGGTCCTTGGTCAATGTAGGGGAAACCCTTCATACTGAAACAATTACTATTTATTTGGATACTGTCACAGTGCCCCCCTTTTTGGGGAGAGCTGCTTTTAAAAACGACCTTCATAGGAGGTTTAAAAGCAACGCCATTTCTGCAATTCATATTTTTTATTGACTACGTTAAATTTGAACACTTTACACTTCTGGTCGCACCATAGAGTAGCGGTAAGACGTCAGATTTTCTTTCACTTTCTTTTCCACCTTTGTGTCATGGATTTGAGCTTGCCTGCCTACTACCACTTTTTTTTTTTTTTATATGCCTACAAACACCCGGGCAACGCCGGGCACCCAGGCTAGTTTATTATATGGGCCAAAAGTTTTTCTGGTCTTTTCTTCTTATTAGGTTTCCTCAGTTTTCTCGACCAATACTGAAACACAAATTCTGCTTGTTTATAATAAAACTATTATGTACATTAGAACTGACTGAATATGAACATGTGTGGTCTTCAAATCTGAGGATATTATTCAGATTGCTGAAGCATGTTCATAAAATACTACTTTTTCAGTTTGAGGAGAAAGAAAACAAAAAAATGTTAGCAATATACATTTATTTTCTTTATTTTAATTATAATATACATAAAATATAAAAAAATGTTTCAAAACTCATCACATTATGATGAGCAAGTTTGTCTATTAGTAAAATTGAAATAGTTTGCACAATATTTATTTTTTATGAAAACACTTAAAAAAAAAAAAAAAAAAAAAAAAAAAAAAAAAACTGCCATTAAATCACAATATTGGGGTGGGGGTGCTTTGCCCGGTTTTAAAATATGCTTAAATATGATATTTTAATTTGTCCAGATATTTTATATATTATTACAGAGTCGTGATTTCAAAAGTAAATGAAAAGTATTTGGGGGCCCATCAGCTAGAATCAAAACTGAAAGCAAAACTGTAGCATTCAAAGCTAGTGACGTTACCAATGTAGCAACGTTACACGCATATGAACGGATTAAAAATAAAAAATAAACTAAGATGAATGTATAAAATGTATAACGATTTTTACACATTTTGACCCCTTAAAAAGAATTTTAACTAGCTAAAGATCCATTAAAGAACAGTCCATAAAAAATCCAATCATATGAAGTACCTTAGCGCTGCTCTGCGACTTTTAGTTTTGGAAGAGATAGAGTTTGAAAATATGGAGACAGATATACATATAGGCTTTTATTAGTTAGATTTATAGCCAAGAAAATGTTATTAATTAGATGTATAGCCAAGAAAATGTTATTAATTAGATGTATAGCCAAGAAAATGTTATTAATTAGATGTATAGCCAAGAAAATGTTATTAATTAGATTTATAACAAAGAAAATTTTATTAATTAGATTTATAACAAAGAAAATTTTATTAATTAGATTTATAACAAAGAAAATTTTATTAATTAGATTTATAACAAAGAAAATTTTATTAATTAGATTTATAACAAAGAAAATTTTATTAATTAGATTTATAACAAAGAAAATTTTATTAATTAGATTTATAACAAAGAAAATTTCATTAATTAGATTTATAACAAAGAAAATTTTATTAATTAGATTTATAACAAAGAAAATTTTATTAATTAGATTTATAACAAAGAAAATTTTATTAATTAGATTTATAACAAAGAAAATGTTATTAATTAGATTTATAACAAAGAAAATTCTACAGTAAAATAAAACGGTGAGTAATCAAAATAGAATTTAAATTATGGGAAGGTCAAATTTGAGAATGCCCAAATCATAAAATATATTTTGTTTACACTATTAATTTCCCTGTATGATTGAGAAGATGTAAAATAGAAACTAAGATCACAACACAAATTAAAATGATAACTGAGATTGGGAGGCATTCCAAAAAATGAATAAAAGATGACAAAACTAATACAAAACAGTAAAAGTTACAAAATTGGAAAACCTGCCACATCAGATTAAGAACAGCAATATGATGGAATTGGATGAATTTAGAAATGATTAAAGAAAAAAAAAAAAAAATTAAAAAGGAACCACTGGGTAAAATAATTCACTAATTTATCTGCATACAGATAGTGTAATAATAATGTAAATGTTCTGTGCAATAGTTTAAGATTCAAATTGAAAAGATCGTTAAAAAGAGAGATCATCTAAGTTGTAGAACAAACAATCTATTATATCTGTTTCAATATCTAAATGCATAAATTGCTATTCCTTTGCATGTAATACTAAGGAAAGTAATTCAGTTTATTTTATTATATGTAATGCCCGGCGTTGCCCGGATGTTTGGAGGTGTGTGTTGAGAAAAAAAAATGGTAGTAGGTTGGTAGGCTCAAACCCGTGACATGAAGGCAGAAAAGAAAGTGAAAGAAAACCTTACATCTTACCCCTACTCCATAACACAACCGGAAGTGTAAAGTTCAATCAATCAAAAAGATGAATTGCAGAAATGGCGTTGCTTTTAAACCTCTCACGAAGGTCGTTTTTAATGTGTGTGTGGAGGGGGGGAGTGGCAGCTCCACCAAAAAAATGGGCAATCTGGCAGTATCCAAATAAATAGTGTCTCAGTATGAAGGCTTTCCCCTACATTGATCAAGGAGCAATTACAGAACAGACATTACTGATGAAGGCCGGGAGTTGGTGCTAGCGTTCAATTAGTTTCGCTTTATTTATACGAAAAACACAACTAAACACTCAAAACGAGGGAATTTTTTTAAAACTTGATCAAAAAAAGATAGAAACCATATCCATTTGCAAATCTGATATATTACGATCTAGGAAGTATTAGAAAACTTTTCCTGGAATCTAACCGACGCAAGAAGCCCGATGCAAAAGCCTTTTGTGGACATACACAAACGCGCACATTCATTCTGCCTTTTATATATGAAACTAGTGGAGGTACCCAGCGTTGCCCGGGTGTTTCGAGGTGCGAGTTCTCTTAAATCAAAAAAAGAAAAAACATGGGAGGGGGGGGGATTAAAAAAATTTTGGTAGGTAGGTTGGTTAGTTGGTTGATTGTTTTTGTTTTACGGTATATCAACCCTTTGCGGGTTATTTAATGCCGAATCCAAAGATTTTGAAGAAAAAATTTTTAATAGAATATATTTGTTGTTTTCAAGTCGGTTTCTATTTAACTCATAGTTGGAACCCTAACAAGTACTACCACTCCGGGTCAGAATGGACCTGAGAGCAATGGTAATTAAAGGGTGGCCCCACACTCCCCAAAGCCCACAAGCTGGGGCCTCACCACTGGATATAGTTTAAGGTCATATCCAGGACCAAGTAGGTAGGATCGAACCCGAAGCCCTGAAGTGAAGCTGGAAAATAAAATGTGAAAAAAAAAGCATGACACGTTAACCACTTGGCAGCAAGAAAAAGTTACTGAAAGATGTTTGAATTTATTTAAGTAGGAAGAGAATTGACAGGTGCCCGCACTTAATGACTTAATCAGATCAAATAGAAGTCGCAGTTAATATTTTCTGCGGGACAGTTTTAAATGAGGTCAAAATCCGGTTTGTTTGTTTTTACCCAACTTTAGAGAAAACCAGTTCCCACGTTTATTAGATATGATGGTGAAAAGCCGACATTGACCAAATGTTTACATTGCTTTCCGGACACCACCCAGCCATGGGCCAGGGAAGTGCCGATTCATATCCAGTTTCGCTTTTTTTATACTGAAAAGCAAAAAAAAACAAACATGCGGCGATCTAAAAATCTGGAAACAAATAGCGCATGAAAGTCAGGCAAATTAAATACACACGCGACCTCCGTTTGTAACTCATAGATATTATCATTTAGACAGCATATAAAAAGTTTTAAGGAGTGAGCCGATCGAGAAGCCCGGCGAAAAAAGCCTTTTTGAAAAATTAAAGATCACTTTCCACTAGCCATGCATTAAATAGTAAGGAAAATTTTTAAAAATAACCTGGCAAGAAGAAAAATAATAGTCTTTGTCTACTTATCCCAGCATGGTGACCAGTCATCTCATATTCCTTGCCATTGCAATGTCAAATTAGGAAAAGTACACTTGTGGATTTTGCAATCCTTATTTTGCTATAAAATTTTCATTCATCATGTAGAAATTCTTCCAGTGGCTATCCATTGTCTTTAAAAAGCAGGAGACCTCTCCTTTTTTGATGAGTGAATATCAATAAGGCAGGGAAATGTATAGAAAACACAAATATTGTTATATAAATGCAAAGGAAAAACAAAAGATCCATTCCAGCCACTACCCCCCCCCCACACACGTCTACCTTCAATGTTAATCAACGTTTTACAATATTTAAATAAAAATGTGGACAGGCAACACAGGATAATGGAAAGCAAGAGAAAAGCATGAAATGTGAAATAATCTAATTTGTCAATTGCATCTCAATGAGTTGCATATTACTTTACTGTAGTAGATAATATGTATGACTATGGCAAATGTTAATTTCCTTTTTGCTCAAATGTAGCAACAATACTTCATACATGGGCGAATGGTGGCCTTGTGGAGGTACAGGATACTCTCAGGCATAAATAACTTTCTAGCACGGTAGAGAGAGCCCACGTTCTTTGCAGCAGCCTTGGCAATGCCCTCAATGTATCTGTTCCAACTAATGTATCATTAGCCATGGCTATTAGTAATTGAGAAAGTTTCTTGTAGTTATTAAAGAAAAGAAGCTTAGTCTTGATAGCATTGAATATTACCATCCATTTTTATCCCCATTTCATTACAGACTGGAGATCTTCCTCTATGGTTTCCACCATTGTGTGGACAAGTGTTCATTTGTTTTCCCCCACTTGTCTGCTATAAAATGTGATGCTGTCAGCAAATATACCCATCTCAGAGACAATTTTATTAGAGGGGTCATTTATGAATCTCAAGAATAATAAAGGTCTATACCCACATTTATATAATATTGTTTTAATGTACGACCATCGAGAACAACCTGGGTTAGAAGGGTTTAAACATATTAATTATTGGTCCAGTAATACTATAGGATCTGATTTTCATGAGAAGACTTATTGTGCCATACCCTGTGAAAGGCCTTAAATATATCTTAGGCTACTGCCCTAGCCTCCCTTGACTTATCCAGTGCATGGTATATACGTTCCGAGATTAGGCTATCTGCAGCAAAATGGGCTTGTCTAAACCCATATTATTGGTTGGACAGAAGTTTAGCAGCTGTGAGGTGGTGCACTAAAGCTTGATTAATTATGGACGCAAATATTTTGGCAAAAAGAGGAAGGAGGCTAATGGGGCGATAATTTAATGTGTCACTTCTTTCACCAGAATTCTTGTAAACTATGGAAACAATTTTCTAGCAGTCAAGAAAGCAAGATTCATTAAGGCATTTGTTGAAAAGTTTCGAGAAAACTGGAGCAACCTCAGCGGAGGATTTTTTTAATAGTACAGCTGGGATGAGATCGTCCACACGCTTTTGAGGTGTCTAGATTTTTTATGAGATCATGTACTTGAGAAGGGATGATTTTCAGATCATCTAGTGTGGTTTATGTCTGCAGAGAAAAATCTGGGGGGGGGGGGGGGGGTTGCTGAGTCCAAAGTGGAGTTGGAGACAAACTGACAGCCAAGCAGGTTAGCCTTTTTGGTTGCCATGCAAACAACTTCAAGATTGTTGGATAGTGGGGGAATTGTTGATTGCCCATTATTTACTACACTATTGTAGATTTTTCAGAAATCATGAGTTCCTAATTTCAGCATATCAATGCCTTTTCTGGTGGTTTCAGCATATTCTGTCTTAGCTCTTAATGCAAAATTCATTCATTCTAGTAAAGTGTTCATGTTTCAAGTTCTTAATAGTTTCAGATATTTATTAAGAGTATATACTTCGGATTCCATTTGAAATTTCATACTTATTTTAAAAGAATTTATTTAAATTGATGGGGATTTTTTATTAATGAATTTTTGGTATTTTTTATGACCTGCCCCACCGTAGTATAAACACTCCAACCACCCCATGTTAAGAACGGCTTTCGAGGTTGGGGGATGTTTATTCTGAAAGCCGTTCTTAACATAGGGTGGTTGGGGTGTTTATAATATGCTGGGGCACGTTATAAAAATTTACCAAATTGTTTTTTTAATTACCTTTAAAATTACATCAAAAAAATTTCAAATTTTACAAATTTTTATAAAATAACGAAATTTCACCAAGAACTGAAACTTTTTTTTTTCATCCATTTATTTCTTCACAATTGTGTCTCGGCATACTTCAAGACAATTGCGTTCACCTGCAAGTGTTTCCACATGTAAAGATATCCGTCTTCAACATGGAAATGTGATTAATAAAAACATAAAAAACAGTCAATAAATAGAACCAAATTTCATGCAGATGAGTAGAATATAAAACAGTTGTGGATTATTGATATAGTAGTTCAGATGCACTATCTAACATAGCACGAAAAATGTGCACACACACACGCAAAAAAAAAATTCCACACCGTAGTGACACATATTTATCAAAAATAAATAAAATCACTTATATGATAAAGAAAAATGGTGAAAGTTATTGATATTCTGTCAAATACATATAGAAATTAATTTATCATATCACAAGTCTCATGCTTTCTTGAAATCTTTAAACGAACTTTTTTCTTCATTAATACTCATAACTTTCAATGATATTTATATTCCTTATCTCTATATTAATAAAATCGAGACCAGCTCATGTGTGTCTATTTCTCATGTGAACGTAACTTTACTAATTACATATCAAACTATAACTTTTTCATTTAGTATTACTCCAAGATTTATTTAAAATCAAAAATAGAATAGTGTAAAATAAAACTAAATGTTTTTAATTCTATTAAAAAACATAATTTAATTACAAAAGTAAATCCACTAGTATGTATTTTGGTTTATTAGTGAACAAGTTAGCCATTCTAATCTTTTGTTAATAATTAAAATAAAAATGAATAGCTCTCTGACCCTTCTTTTATTGATATTAGTGGGGCCCATGGCAATTTCAGTTTTACCTTTTATCAGTTGTATATTCCTGATGTGCTTAAAAATATATTGATTCTATAGATATTATTGTACTATCTTTGGAATCTGTTTATAATGTAGTATAATATCAAAATGTATATTGTTTTATAATAGATACTACATTTTGATTCTATCCCAAAGTACATTTTAGTGTATTTTTGTTTGTACGAAATAATAAAAAAATGTTTAATTTCCACATAACATCTACAATGATAGAGCAAGCCCATCTTTTAAAAAAATGTTGCAGAATGATAAGGGATTATGAATATGAACTTGTTTTAACATATAGAGATTAAGGAGTCTCCAGTGTGTACAAATTTGGTAATGCTATAGAAGACTATACATTAATAAAAAGAGCAGGAAAGTCGTTTTAGTAAACCTATATAAAAACAATATATTAGTAATTATCTTAACTTTTAAGACACTACACTAAACTTTGAAAGTTTTAATATTGTTTAACACTGGACCTTCAAGCCCTAAACACATTTTGAATGAGTATCTTCAAGTTTTGTAAAGTAGAGAATTCCCACTAGCAATTTTAAAATTAGCCCGCTGCACTTAGTGCCAGTCCTGCACACAAATAAAAAAGGATGGATTAAAATGGAAAATAATCAAATATGATTGTTTTTTCATAAGAGAAAATGTCCAATACAATAGCATGGTTATATTCAATTTTATTTTGCTTATATCATCAAAAGTACTTTATAGTTCAAATGAGGATATTTAAATATCTGACATATCACGATGAATATGTAGAGTCTAAAAGCTAGAGAAGAGGATACACATCAAAAAATACCACAAAATTCTAGATGATATCTAATTTGGAACTGGTACAATAATATGGTTATTCTTCTTTATATGTACATTATCATCTTCAATATACATTTTTAAAAAGGAGATTCACTAGAAACTGAAAATTAACTGGTGTCATTAAGCTAACAAAAAAAAATTAAATAAATAATGAATAAATAAAATAAAAATAATCAGATTTTACCCATTTTAAAATTGTTTTAAAATCGAATTGTCATCCTGTTGACTGAAACAGGATTAAAAACATCCTTTGCATGCTTTTTACTATAATAAAAAAATTAATACACATTTAATACAGAGACATTCATTTAATATATTTAAAAATATATTTAACTGACAATGACTACTTTTAAAGAAGTAAAATACAATTTGCTTCTAAATATTGAATTTTACATTTATTATTTCAGGGAAGTAAGAGTAAATTATACAGATGGAGAAAAGTACCATGGAATTTCTACATTTTTTTTTCTCACTAATAAATTTATAATGCTATAACTTTCTCCTGAATTTGATTGGTTTGATTAAAAAGTTATACTCTGACAAATGAGTCACACTATCTGCCATCAGAGAACCGAAATACATACAGCACATGGTCTTCCTAAATGGTGGCCAGACCTAATGTAGTTTCACTTTGGCAATTGTACAGGAATTTGTGCGTCAACATGATTTTAGTCATATATTTAGAAATGCAGATAAATGTTTAGCAAATCCACTATAGACATTAAAAAAATAACTTCCAAACGCCAAGTAAAAGAGAAGATTTTATTTAAAAAACAAAAAGGCTGAACTGTAATATACATTCTGCATGAAAAATAAAACTTAATATTGATGCAATATATATATATATATATATATATATATATATATATATATATATATATATATATATATATATATATATATATTATATATATTTAAATGAAATTCTAAAAAGAATAAAGTGGAATGAAAAGTGAATAGACTTACCTTTGGAAAATGTGTATGCCGCAATATGGTATTTTCCAGTGATTTAATCCATTTTTCTCTTTCATCTGCATCTCGAGCTAATAGGAAGGAAAGAAAAAAGAAAATCAATGGAAATAAAAGCAATGCTTGTGAAAGGCAATGGCAAGAGTTGACAATACAAGATGGATAAAGATATTACACTTTCAATGAGTTGTTTTTTTCACTTGTTGTGTATGTTTGGTGCAGTGCCAGCCAGGAAGCCAGAGTGCAGTGACCAGTAAAGCAGGCTGCCACCCCAAGTAAGAATTAAGGGGTCAGCCTGAAGGAAAGAGAGAAAGAAAAAGTGTAACAAGTGTAACTAATGGAACGAGTTGAAATGCAACAAATGCTTAAACAATGAAGATACATTTCTTTGCTCAATCTATTTCACACACACACAACTGCACTAAATAACAAATTGGAAGAATGCAACAATTTTATACAAATCAATCTAATCACATTTAGCTTTCATATTTATTTTCATAAATTTAATAATTATTTCTTCAAGACAAGCGTGACTTTTTAAACACTTTGAGTCAATTCTTTACATCCAAACTGCCAAAAAGTAAAATGCTGTATCATTTTTTAAATAGTTCAATTATTGATACTTCAATAATCAAAACCTTCTTAGAACCTCCATGCATTTCGATAAGTTTTCTTTTTTTAAATGGTGACTATTTTTTCTGTACAGTTGTACTCAACATAGCTGAAAGCATATTATCATGTAATAATTAAGGAAAAAAAAAATCAATGCTCCAATATTCTAAGAGTTTATTTAGTGTACCCATGCCAACAATCAACCTATCTAAAAATATTAATTCTCATAGTCTACTTAATTTATAAATATTTTCTAGCAATCAAAAGTTCTATTTACTTTAGAACAAATATAGTGAAATATATTAATCATCTATTGATCTATACAATAACATTTCAGTAAAATTTCATTCATAAAAAAAAGTTTCCCACACAAAAATACTAGATATATAAAAAAAAATACTAAATTTTATTCTCTTAAGAATAAAATTTAGTATTTTTTTATATCTAGTATTTTTTGTAGCTGTTTCTGTTTTTATTATTTAATCAAATGCAGTTAGCTTTAATACTTTACTAGTTTCAGTTTTCACTAATTGTCAAACATGGGTTTTATTTATGATTCGAACGAGAAATGAGGAAAAATGAATTATTTACGATGTATATTTTTTATTTATTTTTGATTCATATATTTGTAAAAAATACTAACATTCAAATTTTAAAAAAATGTTATATTCAATCATTAATAGACTATTCTATAGATCTTTTTATACTCTTATTTTATATATTGTTATTAGCTTTCTAATGGACATTTTCTGTTTTATATATAATATGAATTGTTAATTTGGAACAAATTTTTTTTAATATTTAACAATTTCTTTTTTTCTTTTACTTAATCTGAATTTAAATGGCAAAGTCTGTCTGCATTTAGACATAAGTTATTGTTTTTTTTTTTTTTTTGTAACTTTCTACTGTTTATATTTCATGAAACTAGTTTAAAAACTTCCCAATTGATATTAGAGTTAATAGTTTTAAGTATTTTATTCCAATAACATGAAAAATCAACCGCTGTGAATCAGAACAGAGACAAATCAAAATATCAGATCTTGTACATAAAAAGTGTTAAGATAAACCTCTTTTTAATTAATTATCTCTGTAATTTATATATATATATATATATATATATATATATATATATATATATATATATATATATGAGCAAACAGTTAATAAAACATGTTAAAAAACACTTTGAAATGAGTTAAAAACATATTTAATCTGAAAAGGAAACACTAGATAAATGGATAGTCCTTAATCCGCAGAGTTTCGAAGAAATACTTTCCTTCTCATCAGAGGGTAGGAATTAGCAAAATGTGGGATTGGATTTTGCATGCAGACGTATTTGATGAAACAACAAGTAAGTCAAAGATCTTACTTGAAAACAAAATAAGTGAAGCAGAGGGAATATGGTAAAGAAAAAGGTGATTACACACGAATGGATAGTCTGGTGGAAGATAAAAAATCCAGTGACGGTAAAATCCAAATGTAAAACTTCAAAAAAAGTTAAAAGAATTTCCATTTCATATTATAAGCTCTATTTCCTATTTGGTTTTATCAAGCTTTTTTATCTGGCTGAGATAATTTTATAAATATTAATTCTTTAATATTTATAATATACTTTAATTTTACCATCTTGGATCATTTTGGTAAATTCAATTGTAATTTTCATTTTATTTATATATATATATATATATATATATATATATATATATATATATATAAACATTATCACATACCCACACAAAAATCAGAATATAAATATCAAATTCTAGACTCCCATAAATGACCTAAATTTATCTAAACTAAAAATATTTTAATGTTGTTTTTAATTTGTTCCCAAATTAAATTACCATATTAGAAAAAGGAAATCTAATTTTCTTTGATTTTAAAAATGTTTGGCACAACCTTTCTGTGATATTTTGAGTTAGGATTAAAGAAAATTTTTCTAATAAATAATAAAATCATTAACATCAAAAGATCCCCCACCCACTTTTCTTAATTTTTTAATAAACAATTAAATCCTACTTTAATAAATTTCATTGTTACAGTTTTGCACTGACACTTTAAAAAATAAAAAGTAAAAAGTAAACTCAGTAAAAATATCAAGTAATTGTGAAACAAATTTTATTGACTGTGGCAACAAGTTCATTATTAATTTCATATTTATCTGAGAAAGTTGAGCTTTAAAAGTGTAAACAGTGTCCTAATCAAGTTTAAACCTTTTGCTAGCATACTAAACCCGGTAATCTCCAAAAATACCATTTAGCCTTACAACATGGCCGCCAGAAGAGTCACGGATCACGTGACTCTTCTGGCGGCCATGTTGTAAGCCCTAACGGTATTTTTGGAGATTACCCTAAACCCTTTTCCAGTAAAAAGTGTGTAGGTGTCACCATTTTTTTTTTTTTTTTTTTTTTTTTTTAAATGTAAATAATCATTTATCCTAACTTTTGGTGTATTTTGAGCAAATCTTAGATATTTTCAAAAAACATCATTTGGGGCATTTTAACAGCCCCTAAGAGACAGACCGTAATTTTATTCCCAAATCTGGCTGGTTTGGTTTTTTGTGTTTACGGTCACACAACTTCATTCTCATATCATTTCTCTTCATGCAAAATGAAGAGAAATGATATTAGAATGATATGATTGATATGTAATTTAAATTTTTAAGATGGGTTTAGACCTGATGACCTCAGAAAGATTAAATCTGCACAGTATAGTAGCATTACAAGCATATGCTGTATTTTCGTGGATATCGGCAATATTAGATACCTAATGTGCTTCAACAAGTCATATCTTTTTTATTTGTGGGTCAATTTTTAAAAGAATTATATTGATGGAAAGAGAATAAAATAAGCATTCTTCCAATGATGTTAATTTATTTTTCTTTTATGCGTTCAATATTTTTGTGCTCCAAGTTAAAAATGAAAAATTGGTAAAAAGTGACAACAAAATAGGAAACAGTTTTTTTCAATGTTTACATTTTATACGTTATGTTTGGATACATATGCGCGGGGATTAAATTTGATTGGATATGGGTGAAATTTTCCAGGTTATATAAACATAGAAGTCTATCTCTACTGATGTTTGACTTTTTTTTTACGGCCACAGGAAGCAAAGTTACGACCAAGCAAAGTTGACAAAGAATATTTCAAAATTGATAAGATAAATCGGCATATATCATCCATTTTCATATAGATAATAGTTTCAGAATTATTTTTATGTATAATATGTAAATATTTGATAATTATTAATTTTTTTTAAAATGTTATCTTTTATAGAAATCAAATCCGCTTACAGAAAAACTGTCTTACTAGAGTAGTCATTTTTTATTCTGAGTTCATCAATTTAAAAAAATTATTTTCAAACAATACTATTTTGTTGTTTTTAACGCTTTTAGTACACGTGTACTAAAAGCGTTAAAAAACAACAAAATTTAGTACATTTTGTTGTTTTTTAACGCTTTTAGTACACGCGTTTAACTTCTTATTTGTACTTAAGGTAGAATTGTGTTTTTTAGTGGTTAAAAAAAACAAAACAATGTATAACAAATAAAAGTTATTTGTGCACTTATGCTACCATGCTAAAATAATAACGTTATTATTTAGAAACCCATTCTTAACATGGAGAAGAAAGGGTTTTTTTTTTTGTTTTTTTTCAAACTATTCTGTACTTTCACCTAACAATTAAATAAAAAAGATATCGTGAAACTTGAATTTATTTTTAACTCATTGTGAAGACAATTTTTTCGAATCTGTAAAACAAACCAGTTTTTTTTTTTAACTGAGGATATCTAAATAATAATAATAATTATGCATTTTGATAAAGAATTTCATTGTGATGCATTTTGTAAATTTTTACTTTGTTTCCACCTTGTTTTAAAATGACTATCTTTAAAGGTTTTTGGGTATGCTGAAAACGAATATCGTATTTAAATTTTCTGTAAATAAGTAGCTGTCTGAATATTAAACAATGCCATTTCTTACGTTATTGCTGATGGCCACCTTGGTATGGGCGTTTGCGCATAGTTTCTCGGGGTCGCGCTTGCGCATACCAAGATGGCCACCAGTGATAACTTAAGACATGGCATTGCTTAATATCCGGAAACTACTTATTTACAGAAAATTTAAATGCGATATTCGTTTTCAGCATACACTAAAACCTATAGAAGTAATCATTTTAAATGCTAAGGTGGAAACAAGGCAAAAAATTACTGTTTTATTTCTTTGTTTACATAGTTGAATTTTCAGTAAAACAACAGAATAGAAATGACAAAAATTACCATCAACTGGTGAATATATAGTTGTTGCTTATCAGGATTCCTGGTATCCTGGTACTGTGAAAGTTGCATCAAGGATTCATGTAGAGTACGATTTATGGTTGCATCTCAAAAAAATAAGGGTATATTTTGGGCCAGATAGAGGATTTACAAAATTGAAAATTGGACTGGTCCCAAAATGTATAAGTTCTGGTTGACTATCAGAATTTCCATCTTTTACAGAAATCCCAAATCTATATGAAAAATTTTCTTTGATTTATTTCTGAGATTAAATTCATATCTACTTAATTTTTTTTTCTTTGAGCGGAGTAGTAAATACCGGCCATGAATGCTCTTTAGGCATTCAATGGCTACACCCAATATTAAGCTCTCCTTTGGTGAGAAGGCAGGAAAATGCATATTCTCAATAAAGCTATATTTAAATACCACTATAATACTTAGTTTTGTTCATAAATAGACACCCACTGTATGATACCATGCGCCAGTTTAAAAAAAAAAAATTGAAATTTGTACATCTGAATTTATAATTCATGGCTTATGGTAAAGAGATACATCGGATTTGACTGCATAATCAGAAAGAGCACACAATTTTATATAAGAGTACCAAGTTCATGAGAATAGCTTGAAAAATAAATAAATGGTGGCGAAATTACTGAATTTCTTGAAATGGTAAGGTCCGTAATTTAGCCCATTTTTTCTAAAGAAAAATGTTCACGTTGGCACTTGAAATTCTCATAACTTTTGAACTACTGATGGTATTTGCATAATTCAAACGGTTTTAAGCATCTTTTACATAGCTGTTTTCATGCAAGTTGATAAAATAACAATTATCTAAAAAGAAAAAAAAATCAACTTGTAATGCTAAATATAGGGAGATGTGTGCAGAGCAGAAGATTTCAATGTTGAAAGAATTGTGACAGCTCTTTGGTTAGTAGACATAGAAACAGTTGTAATAGCAGCTTCAGTTCAATGGGGAATACCAAGTAAAACATGGAAGGAAGTGGTAAGAAACTTGAGAGGATGAAGGATAAATGAAAACCTAGTCAGAAAAAAGGTTAGTTTGGGTTGGTTGTTTTGTTTTATGGCATATCAACCCTTTTCAGGTTATTTAATGCCAAATCCAAAGATTTTGAAGAAAAATTTTTTAATAGAATATATTTGTTGTTTTCAAGTCGGTTTCTATTTAACCCATAGTTGGGACCCTAACAGGTACTACCACTCCGAGTCAGAGTGGACCTGGGAGCAATGGCAATTAAAGGGCGGCTCCACACTCCCCAAAGCCCGCAAGCTGGGACCTCACCACTGGATATAGTTTAAGGTCATATCCAGGACTAGTTAGTTTGAAAGTAAACTTCTAAAAGCCATCTTACACATACCAGTATTTAAAATGGACATTAAATAGAACATGACAATGATAACAGAATAATTGGCAGTGAGAAAAACAATGCTTTTCCCATTAATATGATGGACAACTAGAAGGTGATCTACAAGCACAGAAAATATTAGGAAAAAAAAATTCTATCATTAAATAACTTATAAAGCATAGAGTTATCTGAAAATATGTGCATATTGAGACAAATTTTGAGTATACATTAACAAAAGAAAAACGTATCCATAGTGAAAACTTACATTTTTGTCCAGCTGCTCTGAGCAAAGTATCTAGTTTCATGATTTGGTTTTCCCCAGCTATTAAAAGATTGCTCAATCTTTGACAAAAACGTTTCATATCCAGAAATACAAAGAACATCTAGTGCAGCGTGAGTGCATGTTAGGTAGTAGCGGATAAGAAATGCCATTGAATAGACGTTGTGCCCCAGAGAGAAAGGGCAGATTACAGTCGGCAAACAAATCAGAGTGTGTGTGTGTGTGTGTGTGTGTGTGCTAGCAAATGGATTTAATGACGATAACAGTGAAAAAGGATAGTTATTTTTGGAATTGGCTAAGTTATATAACTATGATCATCACTACTGACCACTAATAATACAGTCATTCAGTTAACTGCATTACATGCATCACTACAGAGGTTATTTAACAGAAGTTAAGGGATTTATTTGAACCATCTCAAATCATTTATTCAAGAAGATAACCAGAGAAGCAAGTGGTTTTTCTTTCAAAGTAATTATTGAACATGTCCTAAATAGTTTGAAAGCACGACATGCAAGAAGATATCATGCAGAAGTATTTCAGTCAATTTAGAAGATGAAAATGTTGACATATAAACAATTATTCAAAAATAGATTTTTTTTTTTTTGCAAATAAATCAAATAAAGCTATCTGAAAATGCTTTTTCAAAGATAAATATTAGTTTTAGATCATATCATAAACGTTATTGCTTTAGGTTTTCCTGTTTTGTTTTTGTTACAAAGAAGGCATCACTTTTCAAGGCCCAAAGGCCACTAGAGGATAAGGGTTATATGGAGTTGACAGCAATGGTTGTAAATGGTCAGACATTGATTTAAGAGGACAATTCGACAAGAATTTGTTTACATTGGATTTGAAATGGTATGGAAATTAGAAGTAATTTTTTTTTATATAAATTATCTAAATCTACTTGTAATACTTGTCTGTCTGTTCAGGAGTGCATGTAAAAACAAAGCCCTATACCAAAATCAACTAAAATTCTATGAGGGATCCAATGGTGGTATTCATTTTACAATAATATTACCGAGTAAGTATTTGTGTTGGACATTTATAAATAGCAAATGTTTTATTTATTTATTTTTTTTTTTGTATTCTTTGAATTATTTGGTTTATTATTGTCCTCTTAGTTGTTATTTTTACAACATTTCACCATAGTTATGCCACATGGACATGTGGCATAACTAATAAAAAGTGTAAACAATCAGTTTTAAATAAGTCCTCTGGTAATTGACCGTCCAATCCTCACTACCAGTAATCATAACTAAAAACAACGTAATTAGCACTTCCATACGATCGTGACTGAGAAAACAGAACAATCCAACTGTGGATCAAAAGGTTCAAAAGTCTGTAGAAGTTACAGAATTTGACAATTTCCAAATTCGAAAAGATGCCCCTAAAATGCTGCAAAAATAACAACTAAGAATAGTATCTAAATTATCAATTCTTATCTAAAAGATTTTTTTTTTAAATTTTTTATTAATTTGGAAATTATATTAAATAATAAAAACATGAAAAATGTACTCCAGGAAATTGAAGAAAGAAGAGAAATAGAAATTAATGAAGAAATGCTAAAGACAACCCTAAGGAAAATGGCAAAATGGAAAGCACCAAACCATAATGGGAAACATGTATACTGGTTCAAAAAATTTACGACACTACATAGTGGTGCAAAGTTTGAGAAACTGTATCTGCAAAGCGGAAGTACTAGAATGGATGACCAAAGGAAGAACCATGTTAATACAAAAAGACGCTGAAAAGGGAGACAACCCCAAGCAACTACAGGCCAATAATCTGCTTACCAGCCATGTAAAAAATTTTAACAGCACAACTGAGTAAATAGATTTACTACTCCTTTAACACTTATGGATTACTACTTGAGGAACAAAAAGGATGTCGGATGGGAAAAGGAGGGACACACAATTTATTATACATAGATCAAAAGATCTTGAACGAGGTAAAAAGCAGGAAAAGAGCACAGCAGTGGGATGGATTGATTACAAAAAAGCCTATGATAAAATCCCATAAGCATGGATAATTGAAGGTCTAAGAATGTTCAAAATATCTGACAAGATTATTAATATTATTAAGAAAGCAATAGAAGCATGGAGACTGGAATTGACAGCTGGAGGACAACACCTGATTGAAATAAGAATACAAAGAAACATCTTCCAAGGAGACTCACTATCACCACTACTGTTTATCATGTCACTCAACTACATACTTAGGAAATGTGATGCCGGATACAGGTTTACAAACACAGTACAGAGAATAAACGATCTCATGTATATGTATGACCCGGAACAGTTTGCAAAAAAGAAAAAGAAACTAGAAAAGTTGACCAGAATATTCAGTTAGGTCAATGAAATGGAATTTGAAATGGAAATATGCACTACTAGGGATGAAAAGGGGAAAACTATAGCCTTTAAAAGTATGGAATTACCCAATTAAGAGGAGATGAGGGTGCTTGGTGAAGATGACAAGGTGTTTTGGAAGCAGATACCATTAAATCTACAGAAATGAAAGAGAAGATTGAAAAAGAGTATCTGAGAAGAACTCAGAGAAACTAAACTATACAGTAGAAATTTAAAGGAATAAACACCTGGGTAGTAGTGTTAATAAACTATTTTGGACCATTCATAGGTTGGACCAAATAAGAACTTAGGCATCTTGATCAGAAGACGAGGAAACTAATGACAATGTATTACATCCAAAAGACAATACGGATCAATTTTATGTGAAAAATAATGAAGGAGAAAGAAGACCAAGAAATGTTGAAGACTGAGTAAAAGACTTGGAAAAGTACATAATCAGAACAAGGAAAGATTGATCACTGCAGCAAGAAACACCACCAAGGACAATACAGAAAATGAAAAAAAAAAGACAAGAAAAAAAAGTGGGAAGAGAAGGCGCTACATGGAAGATTCATCAGAATGACAAAAGAATCACAAAAACATCTGGACATGGCTAAGAAAAGGACACATGAACAGAGAAACAGCATCTCTACTAACAGTTGTAAAGAACAAAGCAATTAGAACTACATTAAAGCTAAAATAGATAAAACAATGGAAAAAAGTAACTGTAGACTGGAGAAAGAAATGAAATGATAAATCACCTAATAAGTAAATGCAGCCAATTAAACTCGAACATACAGACAAATGGTTCAAACACAAATTGATGACTGTACTGGAAAACGAAAACTACAAAATCTTTTGGGACATGCAGATACAGGGGCATTAGGAACAGTCCCAAAGAACTTGGAAAAAAGGCTAAGAGAAATCAAGGGGAAGATTAAGACAATGCAACAGATGGTAATGCTGAAAATAGCTTAAATCTTAAAGAAAACCCTTGGAATGCAGAAAGTAATTTACACACGTGATAAATGCTAATTGTCCATATATAAAATGCAGCAGCAGTAAAACAAAAAGATGCAACAAGCTGTGAAATCATGCACGTATTAATTTCACCTTTTTTAATTAATAGTTGTATTGGGTTTTTTTCCAGGTAAACTGATATTTGACTCTTCAAAAGAAACTTCCAACATAACTTTTAGCAATTTCTCTGGAAAATTTGACATTGTTCTGTTATCAAACAGCTGCAAGGATATTCATAACATGATTGTTACATTAATGCTGTGGTTGTCAAACAGTGCACCTAGGCGCATTGGGCCACTCAGGCGTTTTTTCAGGTTTCCTGAAAATATTTATCCAGATATACAAAAGCAAATGCATACAAAGTTAATATATTATATCATTTCTTTACAAACACCATTTTGTTGCGATATTATTATGATAATTATAAGTTACTTTTTCTTGTAACTAGTTTCTGGCCAGCAAATTTTGCATACATTTAAAGAACGTAACAAACTTGGCTGGAATGGAATTAGCTTTTGTTACGTAGAAACTAGCAGTGTTGCGTAAGAGGTGCTGGTGAGCAGACGTGTTATGTGTTGTGAATTGCCATCAGGAGTATTGTGTCTTTTACAAGTTTCAGAATAATTAACATTGATATGTAGAATAGAAAGACAAAGTCTCACAACTTTATTGAGTCATCTTTGTTATAATGTGAATAAACGGGAATAGAAAGAGAAGGGTATTTCTACACGAATACTTCCAGGAGTATGAACGAAAACAAAAGGTTATAAAGTCCGGAGTATGAACGAAAACAAAAGGTTATAAAGTCCGGAGTATGAACGAAAACAAAAGGTTATAAAGTCCATGTGGTGTGGAATGTTGTTAGTAGGGAAGAGAAAACAGTTCATATAAGAAAGTTTGAATGTCTTGTTTGTACGTAGATTTGTATGCGGGTGTGTGTGTTACACTAAGTCCATGTGTGTCGGATACTTGGGGCTTCTTGTCAAAGTCAAACCCAGGGACAAATGGCTCAGTTAGTTTTTTGTTGCATCCCACGAGAACTGTGAGGGTTGGTGACAGTGCCATGTCCAAGCTAAAAAAAAGAGTAAGTGAACAGTGGCCTTCTTATAATGTTCCCAAGGATGGAGTATTGTTGCCACATCTGGGCAGGAGCTGCTAGAAACAGCTTATCCTGCCTTGACAGAGTTCAAAAGACTTTGTAGCCTAGTGGGGGATGCCCTTTTCTCTTCTCTGCAACCTCTTTTCCACAGAAGAGATGTTGCAAGCCTGTCTCTGCTTTATCATTATTTTCATGCTAAGTGCTTGTCTGAGCTCCAATCTATGGTCCCTTTGGCCTGACTTTCACGAAAAACATTTTCCCCCACTCATTATCTGTGCCTAAACCTAACATAGATTCTGTGAACAAAGGTTCTTTCTTAGAATTGCACACCTGCGAAACTCCGTTCTGTTTTTTTTACTTTCTAACTGACTACAATATGGTCGTCTTCAAGTTAAACGTGAACAATTTCTTGATGAGCCATCCCCTCAAGTAATCCAATTTACCAAATTTACATTAATGATTACGACATCTGGATATTGACTACTGTACACTCATTAACCCTTATCCTGGAGTTGCCTCCAGTCCTTGATAAGTGGTTATTACTCTGTAAAAAAAAAAAAAAAAGTGAACAGCTCACCTTTTGAAGCTTTTTCAATCAAAAAAGAATGTGTTGATAAAAAAATTTAAAAAAAAAAAAACACTATTTTATTGTAATTTTCCACCCTATAACTGGGATTTTTAATCTTTGCAACAAATGTAAAAAGAGGGGAACTCTTCAGTGCATTAATGAGGAAATGAGAGTTTGTCTCCGAAATATAAAACTATTGAAATCTCATGTTTCTCATTAATAAAGAAATGAGATATAAGATTTCTTTTGTTTTGTTATGCATTATTTTTTATAAATATTTAACAGCTAACTAAATAGCATTAGTTCTATTTTGTATACACAGTACTCTATCAAATATCTGTACTAGTGTAAGTATCTAGATTGTATAAAATTTGAGAACCACTACTGTAGAAACAGTGGAAGAATTGGGGCAGCTGAAAAGAAAGGAAGTGCCTTGAAGATAAACACCCAAAACCTGAATGACCGGCAATAACCAGGAAGAAAAACATTGATTCACCACAAATTGATAATGAAATAACCAATGCTATTACCATATCAAGTGAGTTGAGAATATTCTGTACAATGAACTTGGCATGAATACAGTTTTCGTTCAATGACACGTCTTCTGACATACCTGGCACCGATTATATAACAGTGAAAACTGACAATGTTTGAAGCAGATATACTCATTTGTTTCTATGAATGTTTCTGAGCCAAAATGAGTTTTGCATTAAACCTCCTCACTTGTTTTAAAAAAGACTAGTCGTTTCATTTACATGGAAGATGATGCCCCAACTTTTGGGAGATATAAAATGCAGTTTTTGTTGACTATTTTTAAATGAGCGACACTATCAGTACTCACGTTCGCAATTTCAATGATTGTTATGAGAGACTGTGACTTGATCACTTAGAGTTGGCTCCATCCGATTTTCCAACAAAAAAAAAAAAAAAAAAAAAAAAACTGTTTAAAACCAATGATAATAGCATTGTATTTGCTACCAATGATTTTTTTTTTTTTACCTACAGGATGTCTTCATGTTCACATTCGAACCATTGCACTTTCCAGCCTTCTTCAGTTGCTATTTCTTAATAACCTAAGAATTTCAAACTGAATCCTTTATTTAATCCTGACATAAATGACACTCACTTTTCAGGTTTTTTTAGATATCACATATCAGTTAAATTTTTCTGGAGTTCCTTCAACAGAGATTGAATTCATAACCTCCACATAGAATATCTTTAATATGTCTAGATTAAGTGCCAGCAAAACCATTGTGAACAGAATAACCAAGATGATGACAACAGTTCAAAACATGCAAGTAATATAAATTTAAAATTTCTGGTTCATTATTGCATTATTTATTCTATTACTTAAATGAATTTCACTACTAGCTTTGAATTGGCCAATTGATAATCTTTAAAAGGATATCCTTAAAATAACTTCCTATATAACTCAAATATAAGACTTATCGTTTTGAGATCACAATTGAATTCTATCAGATTAAAGAAAGTTTTTAATGTGAAATAACCCAGAACAGTATCAAATTACAGTTTATATTAATGCACAAAAACGAAACTGTGAAACATAAATTATCAAAACATGTCTATCCTGATTTGGTCACAGTCTTCAACTTCTATCAGAAACATCAGTCTAACTAACACTAAAAAAAAAAAAAAAAAAAAAAAAAGTACTTTTTTTTTTATCTATTGATCGAGTAAAACAAACTTGATTCAGAGGGCAGAGGCGTAACTGTATTCATCTATGTAGAGTCACTTCTCTATGATTGAAACAAAAAATATATTGAAACAAAAATGCAAGTAAATACAGAGGTGGTCAATGCCAGATAAATACAACTAGTAGCGTATATATAACCTAACAAATATAGAGACAGTTGATTTTAAAAAGGATGGAAATGCTTTTCAAAGCCCTCTGAATTGACTATTTTTTGTTTGTCTTTAATAAACAAAATCTAAAAGATTCCACTTTTTTTTTTAAGTTGATACATCAAGAACAGTGCTAAAGTGTCGGTAATCCAAGTAGTAATTTATGACTACCCTGTCCTAAATCTAAGTGCACAATATTCTAGAATTTTTCATTGCCAGCCAAAAACTGGCCTAATATTTTGACTGAGCCAGCATAAAGTAACATTCAAAAATGTGTTTTTTACAAAATATTTTGAACAAACAGAAAAATCTTACATATACTCCATTAAGTGACAAAATATAAAGTTTCTCTCAGCATTTACAAATGTTTTTGATTGCATTAAATACTATGCTTGCTGTCTAAATTTGACGCAGATTTCTGAGATTTAAAAAGCCTGACCGGTTCACACTCCTAAAGCAATGACTTTGTTCGGACTCTAGCAACTCAATTTCAACTAACAAAGATGACATCAAATCTTCACAATAGGTTCTGCTATTTGCCATAGTTTGTAATTACGAAGAGAAGAACAAATAACACTATGAAATTAGCTTGCCAAAAGAGATAGATTTGGAAAATTACATCTTTCTCATGCAATAAAAATCTTGTGCAATTTTTTTTTCTTTAATAAATAAGCCTAATAACAAATGTACATGGGTTAATATTGGCAAAAATCAAAGGATTGACATCCAAGAATAAACATTTCTTAAAAGATAATAACATTAAGGGCGTTCACATCGAAAAAAAAAAAAAAAAAAAACTTTCATTTTTTAAAACTTGTTTAAATCAAGTGGTGAAACAGAATAGTTAATATTCCTATTTCAAAAAAATCTATTGCAATTTCTTATACTAGCAAATAATGTTCCCCAAGTCACATAATTTTGCTAATATATATGTTGAACATACATATATTACACTAACTCCACAAAGCAGGAGGTAATACCGGAGAGGATGATATAACAACAAGTACTACACACATTCCAAAAAAGGAAAAAGTTATGCCTGAGAAGATGTATCATAACAAAATATACCACAATGGGAAAATACTCTTACAAAATTTTAAGAATACATCTGAAAATGCTTTTCAATACCGAGCCGTGTCACACCGATCAAAATGCCGTTCCATACAGAGCCCTGTTGCACCTATCAAAATGCCGTTCCATACAGAGCCCTGTCACACTTATCAAAATGCCGTTCAACACAAACGCATGTTGCACCAATCAAAATGCTGTTCAATACAAACGCATGTCGCACCAACCAAAATGCCGTTCAATACAAACGTCTGTTGCACCAATCAAAATGCTACTTTTTACATGTAACATTTTTTTTATGACTTTCAATAAATGGGAATTTATCAAGCAATTACAAAAATATCTTTGCAAGGTGTCAGTTTAGTGATGCAAAAAAAAAAAAAAAACCAAAGCTCAATACAAAGATTAACCAATTTTCACAGTAAGATTTTTGTGGAATCAAATAATAGTATTAATTTTTATATTAGGGTTTGCATTCATTGAAGTTGTTTTACTTTATTTCATTTATAAACAAGAAAACCCGCTTTTGCCCAGCACTGAGTAAGGAATTCTATATCGTTTTGCAGCAAGTTTACAACACCATGTTAACTCATTACTTTTTGCATTTTATGATATTCAATTTTTAGGATATTGTCCAAAGATGTACTCAACATTATTCGGATAAGAGGGGGGACGATTAGATATAAAGTCATGTTAATTGAAATAAATTTGAGTAAATTTATTGTCTTTAGTCCTTTTGAAATATAGCTGGTATTTAATTACTATAATTTTTAAATGAAAAATAAAGTTGAAGATATTTCTTTGTATGAATGCCAAGCAAAAATGAAGACCCCATAATATTGTAATCCCTATAATGAATAATGAAATATAATTATTTAATTTTTTTTTCAGTTTTTAGAATAAACACGGTACTCAGAATAAATTTGATTAACTTTTTTCTATTTTTCCATTTCAAGATCACATGAATAATTTAACGGCAGGAAAATGCAACAGATATTTGTTTCTATGTATTATTGCTGGGTTTGCGACCCTAAAACCATGGATGATCGGAAAGCACTGAAATAGAGTAATCTGCATCATGATGATCGTGCTAGATTAACAAAATTTGGAAATTTTGGCTACATCTTAGTTCTCATTGAATACATTGGGTCACATCATGTCATTCCACCTGTTTAAAAATTCAGATGGCTATATTGCATTGGCTGTCCACTATTGTCAAATGCTGGTTGGAAAGAGCAGCTACAGGGAAAGCCATATTCGTGGCAGCAAGAATCAGCTCGGTATCACACCTCTGCAAAAATACAGAAGTGGTTGTCTAAGAAATTTGATCTTCCCAGTTACAATATCTGTCCCGCTACCAACTCATCTGATTGCAACCTCATGTCTGGGGTGCAATTAAAGGCACAAACTGTACCACCTGCAATACTAAGAATGAGGTTTTATTTATTTTCCTTCCATGGTGGGAAGATGTGACAAGATCGGGAAAGTGGAATCTGAAGTTAGTGCTCTTATAGAAGAGTAATCTGGCCAAACAAAAATTGTCAGGGCAACCAACTCAGCATTCCCAGTAGAGACTTCTCGGGCAATTAGCAATGAACTAACCCCTTGTCAAAAGGCAAAAAGTTAAAGCCTAAGAGGATGCACCTTCTAGAACTGCACAGAGAACAAGTTATCCTAAAAAAAAAAAATTAAAAAAAAATGGAGTGACTGTCAGTCTGATTGCTAGGATCAAACTGGTATTCAGGTGTTTCACGAAGGACACTGAAGGCCACATGCTTCATGTTCAGGGCTTGAATGAAAGAGGTTCTGGTGAAGGCTTAGGATAGATTCTCTGAGAGAATTATATATGGAAAAAGTTCCTCTAAGGTGTATTTTGAATTTTGAGAATACATCAATTATTGGTCAAGATGTAACTATTTTATTTCCTTTCTAAAAATTATCAAATTTATCTTACACCCCCTGTATATAATTAACAGGGTGCATTTCCAAAACCCTAGGAGTTTGATAAAAAGATATTAACTACAATATATATATATATATATATATATATATATATATATATATATATATACACACATATGAGATAGAGAGAGGAAAAGGTGATATAATCTAAAGTGTAAAATTTACTGGAGAAGACAATGGAAATGTCCTCAAATTTCTCAGTACACTCCAGTGAGGGGGCTATGAGTACATAATCCCCTTAAAACTTCAAATATATCCTATTTTTATGGAATTTAGATCATATGTATAAAATTTTCTGACAAAAAACAATAAAAGTGGTCCCAATTCTGTTATATCTTACATACCCCCACCTCTAAGTAACCCATGGGGAAAGAAACTTCCTTAAAACTTAAAATATGTATATCTAATCTTAATGAAATTTAAACCCTATGTATCAGACACTAATTCAAAGTTTTTCAGTATTTGGACTTTTTTCAACTATATGAAAGGCCGAACCATGGTGGTGGGGAGGGGGTATAATCTTCTTTTATATAATAAAATAATGTTGATTTTCCCCTGAAACGTCAGACATTACAGAAATATAATCCACCATTTCATATACTAAACTATTCTTCTAAGCAATTAATCTAAGTTTTTATGGAGGTTTCCAGAAATCATGCATTAATTTTCCATGCTTTCATTATTTGTCATGTTTTATCCAGGAAATTTGACTCTTATAAATAAAACTTCAAAAGAGAAAGTAACATTTTTACCTACTTCAAATTATCTACTCTACCTGCTACCCAAATCACCAGGTTCTTTGTTTAAAAGAGAAATAATGTTAATGCACCACTACATTACAGATTCGGGGAATATAATTCTGCTATTCCAGCTGCTTGAAACTTTTGGGTAACCAGATTTTAATCATCATCATCATCGTAGAAAGCAAGTTCATTTGTCAGTTTTTTGTCTTCATATCCACTTCTAACTTTCTGAAATAAGCAATTTTACAGTTCCATAAACTCATTTCAAATTTTGATGCTATATTTTCTTTTATACTTTTTTTTTAATAACACAAGCAGATCACAAATATGTAGCTAGAAAGTTATGACTTGTGATAATTCATGCTTTCAAAACAAAATATAATGATATATATAATATAGTAATACTTGGATCAAATAAAATTTTATCTGTAAATATTCTGTATTGGATCCCAAATTATTAAAAACAGCCATTATAATGATTAAAAAATGCCTTAACATAAATGTTTGCTTGGATTATTTGTCAGAGAATACTATTTTTTGCTGTAATAATAATATAATAGCTGTTCACCTTTCTGCTATTTACAATTACTTGTGGAAAATTTCACTATTTAAACAAATTAAACATTGCTTTCATCTGGAAAGATTTCTTCTAATGCTAAGAAAAATGCATAATCTTTAGGATAATTTTGTTTTGGATACATTTTATAAACTTATTTCAAATTTTATTAGATAATTTCAATGATTTTTTTATATACTTTTTTACTAAACACAAATATGAAGCTAGAAAGTTGTGTAAAAAATTCATGCTTCCAAAGCAAAACAGTGGATTTTTTTTTTTTTTTTTTTACTGAATGTAATTATTTTCTTTGGGAAACCAATTAGTCAATAAATATCTTTCATTTTTTTTTTTTTTTTTTTTGCTTTGTTTTTTCATGATTTCATTGATTTGAATTTATTTAGAACTGAACGAATTATTTATCGCACAAACATTACTTTTTTTTTCATTAGCAAATTTGAACAACTTTTATTTAAAAATTATTTTATAAAAATTAAACACATGTCCATCAGCAATTAAAACACAGATTTAACATTAGATTTTGTGTGTCATCTATATATATATAAAAGGCAAAATGTGTGTTAGTGCATGCACTTTTTGTTTATGTTCGCAAAAGGCTTTTTTTCCAGGAGGGGGGGGGCAATCGGTTGGCTCACTCCTTAAACCTTTTACATGCTGTCTAAATCATAATATCTATGACTTAAGAACGGGGGTCCAGTCTATCTTAAATTTGCCCGACTTTTACATGCTATTTTCGAGATATTTTTTTGATCACTGCGTCTTTGTTAGGCTTTTCAGTATAAAAAAAACGAATGATGGGGTGGGGGAAACAGAAACTGGCTTGCAGCACAAATTGCATCATGATCAAACATCACGTGACTTAACTTTCTCGCACCTGTCAATTTTACTTTATAAACGTTAAATTAAGACGGTTTTCACTTCCTCTCCCCTCATGGTAGAGATGGTTAGGTGTCTGGCTTTTTTCCCCCTTTCGTTTCCATCTTCGCATCAAGGCTTCGGGTTCAAGCCTACCTTCCTACTAAAACTTTTTTTTTCTTTTACATCTCCAAACACCCGGCTAACGTTTTTTTTTGTTTGTTTTTCTTAAACAGTGTTGTTTTGATCTATCCCCCCCCCAATACACACACCTCCAAACACCTGGGCAACGCCGGGTAACCCCCCCCCCGCTAGTTATCAAATTTTGAACTTAATTTCACAACAATACGAACAGTCTAAGTCTGATCATGAAAATGTGAAGTGTGATTTTAAAATTGAACAAATTATTTATCACAAAGAAAATTTGATATTTGTTTTTCTTAATGACATCTTTTTTTTTTAATCTGAAAATTTGTTTTGTTAAGCAAACATATCTCCCCTCCTCCCGATTGGGGAGGGGGTTTATGTTACTAACTTTTTATAATAATCTTTATACTACAACTACCAACCCCTCCCCCTTTCTTTTTCTGTGTCCTACTTTCCTCTATTTATCTGGTTTAAACTTACAACAAAACGTCTGATGTTGCAGTTATGTACAGCACAGGTGTAGCCGACTTGTCATATTTTTATAATTTCTATGCTACAATTGCCACATGTTCCTCTCTTTTTGTCTGTTTGCCTCTCCAAACCCTTTCCAAATAATAGATCACACACTGTCTTCTGGTTTGTTTAGAATCAAAAACAGACAGTTCAACGTCTAAATGAGAATAGGATCTAAGTGGAAGTAAAAACTGATGAGTTTGGAGAACGAATAGTGTCCTTTCAAGATAAATGCAATTTTAGACAGGTTGAGAATGAAAAAAGATAGTGTGGAGTGGGTATTTAGAAGGATTTATATTACGGAGGAGAGGGGGATAACTTATTCACTTGCCTAACAAAGAGCTGGGGTCAGACAAGACCAAGGACCATGTATGTCATACTCAAGCAGGAAGCATACACACTTTTAGCCAAAAAGCTAAGCATAAAAAAAGCATAAAAAGGACTCAAATCGGTTGCTTGATACTCTAATATTTACTTTGTTAAATAATTCTTTTCAATTTCCCTAGGCAACGTCATGACACGGGTTTTGCTAGTAATAATCAAACTTGGGACTTGCATAAATTGAAATGAAATTGTTCAGTCAATTTTACATCTGAATAACATCTTATTAAGAAAATATAAACATTCTATAAAATATCTAAATGTCATTAAATTGTTTTTGCATAGTGGTGAATACAAAATGGCCACTTATTTTTTCTAAGTCCTCTTGTTGTACACACCTTTAAGATGTCAATTCTAACCCACAAAATGGTACTTATCAGATAGTGATAGAAAGCACTATTTGACCCTACATTACACCCAACAAACTATCGATTTGTCTCCAACCTATCAATCTACCACAGATCAGTTCATAATTTATGCAAACAATCAGTGTTTTACAGAGAAATTGTTGCAGCTTTACAATCAGCCTACCATGGAAAAATAAAAGAACCTTCATATTTAACACATCACTCAATAAGTCCAGGCCTATTGTATAAATGGCGCCACTAATAAAAAAATAAATAAGTACTCAATTTCAAATGAACATTTAAAAATTAGTTATTTAAGTAAAACTACTGTTGTGAGTTTTCATAATGAAAAAATATGAATCAAGTGTGTTGATAAAAAAATGTTTCTTGATGAAAAAAAATATTGTTCAATCAAAGCAATGACTTGAGAAGTATTATTCGAACACTGCGTCATTGGTAATAGCAGTTATGAGGTAGTATGCTGGTTTTAAACACTGTACAGACAGAAATGATGAATGTCTCAGGTCACCTAAATTCATCAATTGTCCTGGAAACCATAAAAATGAAGTCCAAACTCGTTTTATCTGATCGTAAATTGAAGTCGCATGAGATAGCAGAGGAGTTGAAAATATCAGAAGACAATGTATTCATCATTTTGCATGAATATTTGTCAATGAGAATTTTATCTTCAAAGTGGGTACTGTGTTTGCTTACAGGTGATCAAAAGCAACAACATCTCGATGATTCAAAGTATTGTTGCAACTGATTCAATGCAGCAAAAAGTTTTTATGTCAATAAACAACAATGGATGAAACAGAAAACACAAACTGATCATAATCCTGATGAAGATGCTATAGGTGTTGAAAATTTGGTTTTTAAATAAATTGAAAAATCTACTTTGTATTGACTTTCTTAAGAATCTTGATGCATTTCAATAAATTGTTTTTATTTTCATTTATATTTGCAGCTTGATAGCATTAGTTTCCCAGTAAATAATGTTTGTAGAAATAGAACTGTTTTTTAATAGCATTTTGCTTCTCAAATGTATGAGTTAGTTTTTTGAAGATTATGTAAACTCAAAAGATCTTTGTTTTGGATGAATAAAATCTAAAGAATTCAATCCAAGTAATAATTAAAACAGCAAAACAGTTGGTAGCATGAGCACTAAACTCCAACCCCTAATATTTAAAAAAAAAGATCTGAACGACACAAATATGTTCACTATTTCAATGTTTACTTGCTTTATGAACCTAATTTTCACAAATTGTTTATAATTTATATTTCTAAAAATTCCATAATGTATTATAGTTTTAATAATTTTTAAATAAATTATTTAAAAAAAAAAAAAAAAAAATGTCCGTTTTCTGATCATTTTTTGTTAAAGATTTAAAGAACCCTGGAAAATCATAATCACAAAACATTCAAATATCAAAATAAACACATCTCTAGAGAAATTTTGTTCAAATCAAATTAGACTTTTGTATATACAAATAGCAATTAAAAACTCCCAAAGATTATAATTTTGTATTAAATTTGTTTTATTTTGTTGTTTCAATTAAACTGATTAATGTTTGAGAAAAAGGAATTAAATCTGTTTTTTAAGAATAAATAAAAATTTCAAAACGCTAGAATAAGCTCCAGCCTTAAAGGTACAGGCATAAAATATAAACAAGGCTAAGGAAGGCATTAATGTGTTAGAAAGAATAATGATAATAAAAATAGGCGAATGTTTAAAAGAAGCCAGTAGCAGAAAAAAAAAAAAAAAGTGTCAATAGGAACAAATGATTTTTTTTTTTTAAGAGTTAGTAAATACATACAAATTCTTTGCCTGAAATGTGTTATATTTTTGAGCAATGAAAAACGATTTTTTTTTTATTTTGTATAAAGATTTGGGTTATATATTTAGCTAGAAATTTATGAGAATAAATTACATTTATACAAGCGTTGGCATTATTTATAATTGACCAAGGGTAGAATATATCAACTTGTAGCAATTATTAGTTGTTGTATGTGATCTAATAAAGTGGACAGGTGAAACTTTGGCAGAAAGACAAGAGAACAATAAACATAGGGTAATAAAATGTGTAGAAATAAGAAGCTGCTAAGTGGTATCTCTTGCCAATGAGAAAATCTATTGAATTGCTGCCACAACTATTATATAAGCTGCCATATCTGATAAAAATCATTTTTACCATAAAATAAATCATCCAGACAAAATTCTAACCCAACTCAAAACGAAAACGGTGTTTATTATAGAAATTCTAAAATTAGAAATATCAAATGAAAAGCAGACTTCACCAATGTTGGAATATAAATAGGAACAAAAGATTGAAACACTGAAAATGATAGCAACAGACAGAAATGATGACCTAATGACATATTGTAAAGATCAATGTCAATCAAGAGAAGAGTCAATCAGGCAGTTATACAGTGAGATGATGTATGGAAGTAAAACATGGTTAGGGAGAGTTGAGGACATGTGCTGCATGAAGAGAAATATGAGAACGATACAGTAAATGTGTAATACAAGTTTTAAAGCTGGACTTAAAGATTAACAGAGAAAGATTAAATCTGGACATTATAAGTAGATGTGTGCAGAAGAGTAGACTTTCATGTTATGGCTTTCTTTGAAAGACTGAATGAGAGGGTTAATAAATATAAAGCAATTAAGGTAATAGGGTTAATTGTTAACAGAGGGAAACTAAGAAAAACATGAGATGATAAGAATAAACCTGAGAGAAAGGATGATAAAAACCATACCAGAAATAAGTTAGAAAATCAATTTGTAAAATATGCCCCAATGTATGCCAACACGTAAAACAAATTGGAACTAAATTGAAATATCTTCAATACTGAAATCTATTTACTAAGTCCAATGCTACTGTTTTTGTCACACTGAAGTTTTTACTCAGGAAATATGGAAACATCAATTCATGCAATCAAGAAGAATCATATCTACATATAGAAATAGCATCACTATAAATAAACAATAAATTTAAAAGAAAACAACACTAAAAACATAGAAACACAAATGTTGAGAAAAAACAATATTTTCTTCAGACTATTTTACTCAACGTTGATATTTATGGTTCCATTAGATTATATATAAAAAAAATATTTGTTTTAAGTATGTTTGAGGAATTGCAGTATAAACAAAATTTCTCTTTACAATTAACAAGTGAGAGTGACTGATGACAGAGTTGACACAATTTTTCATTCTATTCACAAAACATTGTTCAAACACGATGAGAACTTATATAATTACATAGGAATATTAAAATGAAAATGCAACATACAATTCTCACCACACAGAAATTAGAACTTAAAGTAATAGATAGCAAATACATAGTAAACGTGTTATACAATATAGTAAACGAGTTAAATTTATAAACTAAACAATTTTTAAGTTTAAAGTATCAAAATTTAAATTCACTAAAAATTTCGCCTCAAGTAACTAGAATAAAATTGGTATTATTCATATTCATATGTGCAAAGAGAAATTTAAAAATATTATAATTAAAATCTATATCTGTTAGTTTTATAATATAAAAATTTTCAAAGTAAAGTCAAAATGTCCATCTGAAATTTAAAAAGAATTATGAACAGATTCTTATAATGTAAAATATTAATAGATTTCTTCAAAAAATCTTTATTAGTAAACTTATGATACAAAAAAATTAATAAAATAGATATAAATTAAGAAATTTTTTATATTTGCATAACCTGTTTTAAATGTGTGTGTGTGCACAAACACATGAATATATTTGTATAAAAATGTGTGTGCACATAATACATATGGTAGGTGAAAATGTATTTAATGTTTTTTTTAAATAAAATTATATAAATTTTGGTACATATGAAGTATTTTTATTTAGATTTCAAAATAAATAAAAAGATCTTAAAATAAAATTATTAAATTATGAAAAGAATTCTTGGAAAAAAATTTTTTTCTCAAAATCTTTAACATGGATAAAAATAAAACAAAATACTTCAATAAAACAGATGTGTGTATGCATGAATATATTCATATAAATTTTAAAAGTACACTGGGTATACGAGTGTTAAAAAAAAAAAAAAAAAAATTTTGAAGGGTTCACAAAAAAAAAATTGCCCGAATTTAAGAAAATGAAAGTTTCAAGAGTAATCTCCCTTAAAAATGTCAATATTTTAAACTAAAATCAAAAGAAATCATTAAATTTAAAGCAATGAAAGATATTTTGAAACACAGACTTTTTTTTTAACCTATAGATCCCTAAAAATGAAATAAAAATATAAGTTCATAAAAAGAAAAAAATAAATAAACAAGTTAAGCTCTGAAAGCAAAAAACAAATGTGCAGTCGCCATTTCCAGAAAGAATAGATATAAACAGAGGCTGAAGAGAATCTGATATTTTTCCACCATAAACCGGTTTCCTTATATTGGATTTGAAATTGATGATACCCATGTTTTCCTAAACTTCTGTAAAATTTTATAATAAATATCATGTCGATATACTGAATGTTCTTTATAATTGACCACTTTGCTGGAGTTCTTGCCCACAAACACCACACAGAATATATATAAGATGTACGTCATAAAAAATATGAATAAAATATTATGAATGTTAATTAAATGCATCTTTTGAAATGTTGACTCACGATATATGTGTGTAATTACAAAAGTTCTGAACCACATTAGATAGAGTGGATTGATGGATAAATTCAAAAGAGATCCTATTCCCATAAATATCCACCCCCCCAAAAAAAAAATTCCTTATGAGAGCACTAGTATATGACTGTTTCTCCTAAAACTATTCTACAACAGTACAAATTAGTATCTTCATTTCTGCATCATTAATTATATTTTACTTGTAATTTCTATTCTTATCACTAGATCCATTTTTATTTCTTCTTGTGTGATGGAATGACATAGGTGTTCCTTTAATCTTATTGAGAATTTCTCAATATGTTAGTCTGCCTAGGTTTTTTTTGTTTTTTTTACTGTTGTGTGTGTGTATATATATATATATATATATATTTACTATAATAATTAAATACCTACAGACACTAGTGTTTCATCCTTTCGGGAATCTCTAGTGCAGGGTGTCATGATTAACACTATATATATACTAGCAAAAGTACCCGTCGTTGACTGGGTTCAAAAACAACCTACAGAAAATGGACTCTGATTTATGAAAGTATGATAGGATATGAAAAGGAAGGGTTGTAAAAAGATAGCTTCAAATTTAGGGGTATCAAAACCAAAGCAAAATATGATGAAAGTAAAAATAAAATAGATAAACCCCATAATTTATTATACCATACCTGTTCACACTGAAACACTTATCACAATATTCTGTGGATCTATATTAAAAAACCTTATTAAACTTTGTGACATATTTACATTCTATGGAGGTCAGGCGCGAACGAACACCCCATAATTTTATTATACCATATTTCTTCAAACTGAAACATAATTATCAAAGTATACTTACGCAGATAGATATGAAAAGTCTTTATTAAAGTTTGTGCCTATTTCCATTCTATGGAGGCCAGGCGCAAACGCAGACCCCACAATTTTATTATACCATGCCTATTTAAGTTGAAACATACTTATCAAAGTATCCTTATGTACATCTATATTAAAAACACTTGTAAACGTTTTTTTTTTTTTTTTAATTTTTTAATTTTTTTATTTCCATACTTTGTGGACCAGGTGCGAAAGCAGACCCCACAATTTTAATGAACCACCGTTCTGCCAGATCAAACATAACCATTCCTGTGTCTCGATACATCTTCTATCATTATATGTAATCAGTTTTTTAAAATAATCAACCATATAGAAGCCTATTCGTGACCAGACACACACACACACACAAAGACATTCAGCTTTATATTATATATATATATATATATATATATATATATATATATATATATATATATATATATACATACACACACATATATATATTTGTGTGTGTGTGTGTGTGCATGCTGGGTTGTAAACTAATGGGATATAATGAAAGAAATTCAATTAAATAAATTTGTGTAAATGTTAGAGCAAATTGGAGGCTAAATTGCACAGTTTATCTAGAAAATCAATATCTTCCTAAAACAGAACAATTAGAAGAGTTTTTGAAAACAATCTTTAAAAATATTTTTTGGGACATTTTTGTGAAATTTAAAAAAAAAAAAATACTTATCAAAGTGCCAGATCGGACTAAGCATTTATTAAAAATAAATTATAACAAAGTGCATTTGTCTATTGTAAATAATGTGGTAAAATAACAAATGACAATTAGCTAGTTAAAATCAAAGTTTGATTCGTCAACTTAAATTCTATTTAGGTTCAACTTCTAAAATTTGGTCAATATAATTAAAAACAGCATTGCTTAGATATCAATGATGAATCTTATGTACCCAGTCAAAAACACAATATTACATTGACTTATGATTTTTACATCTTTTAATATTTAATTTTTGGAGTGGTACCAACGGATGTAGTGAGCACTGATTGGGTGGAAAGGTGTAAGTAAATTGACAAAACCCATTTCAACTATAAGAAAAATGAAATAGTTTAAAAAATAAATAAAAACAAAAATGATCAAATAAAATCCTAGGCCATGCCAGCTGAATATGACATGGTTGGACAATCTGACAAATGCAATCATTCCATAGAGAACATTCTTATTTTTCACCATTCAAAGTTTTCATCATATTATATAAACAGAACTATGATATCCAAGCAACTTGTTTCTAAGATGTGATTTTTTGTAATATTGTACAAATTATTACATTCAATTATGTTTCCCTTATTAATTCCCCCCCCCCTCCACATCCATAAGTACTAAAAAATGTATACCTATTTTTGGAAAATAAAATCATTCTTTGAAAGGTTATTTATTGCAAATAAAAAGTGTACAGTTGAAAAGCCAGTTTGTTCAACTGTTTAAATGAAAATATGTAAAAATAGTGTGGTAGTTTTTCTTTTTGTTCAGAAAATGATTAAAAGAATGAGGTTTTGGAAAAGAAGTTTCACTAAAAATCAAAGCTAATTAGCAAAACCGTATAAAACATGTCCAGATCATATATTTTTTCTTTTTTGGCCTGCGTAGCCCTATAAAAAAATTAGCAATATGGCACCTCCCCCCTTTGAAAACTTTGGAGACCCCCTAGTTTAAGTGCTTAAAATATAGTTGTTGCATTTATTAATAAAATGCAAATTATTTAAATTAGTGGATTGAAATTTCATATATTGTACAGTATTGCATTGTTTACTCTAATAAATAATTGATGAAAAAGACATAAAACAAACTAGAAAAAGTCACGTAAAGATGAGAAACACTCAAACAGATAAATCATAAAAATGAAGAATCTTTTTTGTAGATTGGTCCAATCTCTAAACCTTCTAGGCATGCAGGTGTTATACAACCATAGTTTTATTATTACCATCAATAAAAATCATAATAGAAACAAATTTGAACAGATTATTTTAATTCATCATTCCAACGCTTATATTTATTCTGTCTTTATTTCATGCAACATGCAAGTTTAAACACCTCAACATCTGTCCCCTCCACCCCCCCCTTCAAACTTTCTCAGCAGATTTTCATTTCAAAACATCATTAATGTATGATGATGATAGTCATATTATTTGAATTTTAGTTCTGCTTTTTTAAAACTTAATTCTTATATTTTATCTCTTTAATAAATTAAAAGTTATTGTGAATATGCATTTTTTCAATGCTAAATGGAAATCATCTGGATCAATAGTGTGTAACAAAACACCAAAGTATAATCAAACTAACTGATTATACTTGGATATGAATTTCAAATCTAGAATTGAAATGCATCAAATTCATATTTGAATTTTGCTTGTTCATATAAACTATTATTGAATTGATACCCAAATGACAGCGTGAAGCATTTAAAATTAACTTTGAATTACAAGCAGTAAAAAATGCTGTAAACAGTAAAAGGCATGGTGAATGCAAACAATGACTGTTCGTCATACACCAACATTCGTCATGTGTATGCATTTTTAATATTTATGGCAGAAAATAGTAAAATGTGAATAAGTAAGCTAAAATATAAGTGTTTGAGTATAATTCTTAAAACATACTAAAATAAATGAAAATATATAAACAAATATGTACCTAACAAGACTGGACACTATTTAAAATTTTCCATTTGTAACAAACAGTGAATCTCCTAGAATTATTGGGCTGAATAAACGTGTAAGTAATGGAATCGATTGGAATTTCTTTTATTTAAAGAGCAAAAACTGAAAATTTAGATAACTAGCTAGTTAGAATCAAATACTGATTTGTCACATACATTGCTATTTAGATCTAACTTGAAAAATTCAACTAGTTTAATTTCATATATTAGATTATTATTTATGTTTGTTTAATTCTTTTTATCTAACAAAGGTTATCTAATTGCAAAAAGGCAAGTATGATTACACACCAACTGCTAGATTTGGGGTAGATTGGTTTTCTTTGTGGTTCAAAATAAAAAGACTCATCTATCACTACAACATAATGCATTCAAAATTTCACTAATGCAGCTGTTATTATAATTACTTCTAAACATCTGTTAATATGTCCATAAATAAACTTTGTAAATAGATTCAAACAATTATTTTCAATGACACACTGCTAATAGTCTTTAGTTAATACCATTAAAAAAAAAAAAAAAAAAAAAAAAAAAAAAAGATCATTTTAGATGTTAAAAAGACTACAAGAAGATAGCTAATTTGGAGATTTGACTATTTAATATGGATTCTTTTTTAAGACGCTTTGCTAAAACGCGATTCAAAGCACAGCATGAAACTATTTGAAAACATTATTTAGTAATACCAAACGATGTACTGTTTAGCACTGGACAAGGCACATTCTGCTACATAATCTGACAGTTTTTAAATCAGGAATTAATATATTTCTCCTATCAATCAATATAAAACTTTCATGATGGAATTAATAAAATTTTCTTTAAAATGACATTTTAATATTTTTGTGATTTGTATATTCCAAGAAATTGCAATTTAATTTCGGCTATTAACAACAAAACATGGTGCGATAACATATCTGTGAGCGATAGATGATTTTTCAGATGCACATATTTTAGGTCTGTTTATATAAATACTTGACACAAAGTTCTTCTAGTCGACGTTCCATATTTTTAAAACAATAAGGAGGAAAGAATTATCTTTATTATGGAATTTGAACAAAACACGTGTGACTTTCCAGTCAAAAGTTGGAACATCTTGAAGTTGAGGCTTTCTAGTACAAAAATGAATCAAAATAGAAACTTTGTCCAAATGGTATGTAATAGCCAATATATTTATTTCTTTTGTTATTAAATTTGAAAAGAATTGGCTAAGAACTTTTTATATGCGCATCGATAGAAATGATAGCGAGTGCCGATATTCATTATTTTTTTGAGTGCCGTGCGATGCCATTACGTAAATTCTTAAAGTGTCTGTTTACAAAGTGGCTTACAGCAATGAGGGATACACATTTTTTATTTTTAATTATTTAGAAAACATTTTTATTATGAAAAGAAATAAAATATGTTCTATTTTAGCACTGGAAATTTTTTTTTTTTTGTTGTTGTAAAGTTGGAGAAAGAAAAGTCTGTTTGTAAAGAGACGCGCGTTGTATCTTAGCTGTTGTATTTTGAAATGTTCGAACAGTGCGTAGGCAACGCGAGAATAACGTCAAAGGTGTGAGTTCCATATAGAAACGTTGATTTAATTTGAATAAAATATCGTAAAACTTGAATTTAACTTAAAAATACTATTTTTAAAAATTAGGACGGTAACATAAATGCATAAGCACCAAACTTTCTTCTAACCAATTTTTTTTTTTGAATTGAAAATATTCAATTCAAAACAAAAAATTGGTTAGTAGAAAGACAGTTATTAGTCTTTCTCTACATAGGAACCACCCAGAGTTATGCATTTCTCCCATCGTATGATGCAGCTCTGGAGACCGTTTCTGTAAAACACCCTAGGTTGGTCCTCCAACCACGACATGACTTCAGAAATCATCATCTGAGAAATGCTTTCCTTTCAAAAACAACTTCATGGCTAGGAAGAGGTGAAAGTCAGAGGGTGCAAGGTCAGGAGAGTAGGGAGGATGGGAGAGGATTTCATAACCACACGCCCATGCTTCTGATCTGGCGACATGCGAGTTGTGGACCGGAGTGTTGTCCTGCAGGAGGAGGGTACATTTGCTGATCTTGCCCTGCCTCTTGATTTTGATAGCTTCCCTTAATTTCCTCAAAAGTGAAGCATAATAGGCTCCTGTAATTGTGGTACCCTTTGCCAGGAAATCTGTCATCACTACTCCGTCCTGGTCCCAGAAGACTGTGAGCATGACCTTGCCAGCGGAGGGCTGCACCCTTGCCTTTTGAGGTGGTGAGTCCAAGTGCTTCCACTGCATTGACTGGGCTTTGGTCTCTGGATCATAGTGATGGATCCAGGTTTCATCCTGTGTAATCAGTCTTTTGAAAAAACTTTCACTCATCTTCTTGGTACATCTCCAAATTCATCCGAAAGCACTCAACACGTTCTCGCTTCTGGAATGGTGTGAGCAACCTGGGAATTCATCTGGCAGACACCTTATGCATATGCAAATGGTCATGAATGATAGTTTCCACAGACCCTGTATTAATCTTGACATCTTGGGTTATTTGGCAAATAGTAATGTGCCAATCTTCCAAAATGGCAGCCTCAACTTGACGGACAGATGCCTCATCAATAGTAGGGAGGGGGGGAGGTCTGAAAAATGTTTCCACAGACTTCCGGCCATGTCTGAATTCACGATGCCAGCGTTTTACAAGGTCATATGATGGGGCATTATCACCATAAGTTTCTTTCATTTCATCAAAAGTCTCCTGTAGTGTGCGTCCTTTCAAATACAAAAACCGGATCACTGCTCGACATTCAACAGGCTCCATTTCACACCTGACTCAGTTCAAACACCTGTAAAACAGAAACCACAATTAGTTCAGAGCTGTAATTTGCCACATAGCCTGTAGAGATATAAATCATTGCACATGCAAAATTTCAGCTAGATCAGACAACTGGAAGTGGGTCAGAGGCATTACTTATTGCACGCCCCTCATATATGCATTTGAATAGGACTAACTTAGGGCAAAATGTCCAGTGAACCACACATTTTTTAATACTTTAAATGGTTATAACTCCAGTTCTAATGGACCGATTTTTTAAAACTAAAAGATATTTCTTTATTTTTTATGCTCTTTTTAATAATGCTTGATTTGAGTTTATTCGAGCTAAAGAGAAAGTGTTGTGGCACTGCTACATTATTAAATACCAACCAAAAAATGTATATAAAAAAAAAGTAAAAATGGTAAAAAAATTACTCCATGATAATTTACAAACACTTTTTACATAAGGTCAATAGAGATATAATGCATGAGCAGAATTACATCACTTTAATAATAGCATGTTAGTTTTTTTAGCTAGGAGCAAAATGTAGCATTTGTTCATCTTTTATGTCCTCAATCAATGAAGGAGGAATCTTTCCAGACTGAGGCAATTTTACTTTTAGACTCAATCCAAAGCACCCCATTTGAGGGAGCTAGACTTTCCCCACATTAAAAACCGATCTAGTATCTAACTCTGCCCTCATGGGAAGGCAAGTAAATGAGGACATCACGTCATTCACATGTAAAAAATTTTATTATATACATTGTAACCAACCTCATAAAAGAAAAGGTTGGATTATCAAAAGTGCAATCTGTTCACAATTTAGTTACAAGTAGGCGTCATTTTTAGTGAATTATTGTTTTTATAAAACACTAGGAAGCAAACCTGGCGTTGCCCAGGAATGAATGAAGATCCCCACCCTCACCCTGTGTACACCTGCTTCGAGACATTAACCCCATATTTGCATTTTTATTATCTTTTCATTTCTGTAATTTTCAAGTTATAAAATAAACTATATTTATGTTTACTCAGGCTTGAATACACACCCATCACATTTGGTTTAATGTTCATCCAATACATGCTTACATGTATTGGAGAACTTTTAGAAATTGACTTACACACCAACCCATCTGACTAGGTTTTTATTTATCCCTCTTTCAAGCTTATTTTTATCACTTCCCACCGTTTTCCTTGACCTTTCGCCTGTGAACTAAACCTGTTACCTCAACTATTCTACATGTACTAACCCAACAGCTCTTGTCCATTTTTTAAATGTGACCATAAAATGAAAGTCTTCTGTTCTGTACACATCTCCCTGCACTGTCTTGATTTTATCTTTCTCTCAGGTCATCAGATTTAAGCCTATTATTATGACTTAAATTACATATTTCTCGTATCATTCTCATATCATTTCTCTCCACACAACACACAAGAATATTATTATAATAAATTTCAATACAAAATGAATACCACCATTGGATTCCTTCTAAAATTTTACAAGATAAGTTTTTTCATCTTTATATAGGTTTTATTTTCAACTGCATCCCCAGAGAGAGAAAGAGAGAGACTACAAATATAGTATTGTATAATAAATGTATCTTTACCTTGAAAATGGAATGTTTTTTGGTCTGCAGTAATGGTAAATGTGCTGTCATCTTCATCATCAATACCAATGATAGCCCCCTGAAATAAAATAAATTGTTTTTGATATTTGAAAAAATTTTATTAAAAAAAAAAAAAAAAAAAAATTAATGAAAGGTTAACCAGCTAACAAAGAAGCAATAACTCTTGTTCATATTAACGAGCAAACATGATACAAGATCAATGGAAGGTTATTCACTAAATGTCAGATGTTGATTGAATAGTTAAAAAATAAAGCAAGGTTGAAATATGCTGAAAAAATATTAAATTAAAAATTAAAAGAAATAACAGGAGAGAATACAAGCAAAGGAAATTCTTGTACAAATTTTTTTATTTCAAATTTTTCTACACAAATCAAAGACAATCCAGAAAGTCTTTTCTGCATGCATCATACATGACAACCTACTAAACATGCCACCTAAATCATGTTTACAATTTGGCAATTTTAGTGTAGATTTATAACTGATTTTTTCCTACTCTTACTGGAGTTGGATTGTCATTTCCAATTTTCTAAAATGGATCACATGGTGATAAGTAGGGTTAGGACAACAGCATATTCTTTTCCTTGTTTTGATTCTCAGGTATATATCCATTGATATCTTATATGCTTTTATATAGAGTGATGTGATTCTCAGTTGATTAGTTGCGTCCAACTGTGTTGGATATATACTCGAGAGTAAAAGCAATGAAAAGAATATGCTGTTGTCACCGCTCTAGTGATAAGTTACCAACTTACCACATAGCTCTACAGTTTTTATTCTTATAAACCTTTGCACCTTGATAAAGTGGTAACACAATTAAATTTGAGATACTCACAAGAGAGAAGAGATTCTTTAAAAAAATAAGGAACCAATATCCATACTTAATAAAGGAAGCAACTAAGAACTATTCATGAATATTTCTAAGATGAGGTATTATTTACATGTTTCAAAATATTGTCTTTGATTTCAAGGTTTCAACAATTAGACTCCTTGGACTTCTTCAGATGCATTTTTTTTTTTTTTATAATCAGTAATTTTCCAGGAATTTAGAACTGAAAAAGATTTAACCGATATGAAATATCTAAAACTGATCCATTAAAAGTTAACCTATCACTGGGTTGCTTTCAATGACTTACAAATACAGAGAAGAACAGTTTTTGCAGACACAACCACTCATGATTGATCTCAATCAAAATGCTTGCAGCGTCCATCTGAAATCATGTCACTGCAATTGTAAATATTTTGCAGCAAACAGGATGCTTTAAAGGGTAGGACTCGAGACCCTCCCTCACATCTATTCCATTTAACACTTCCTCCATAAATACAATTATAATTAACACTACAAATGATGCTAGGGTGACTGTTGCTTGTATAACTGATGTTCAGGTTAGCAGGGCCGGTGACAAATTCTGCAAACCATCACCATTCCGAGTACCTTTTGGTAGCCAGAGATTGGAATGCTTGCACAGGATAGACAAAAACGCCAGGCATGTCCTCTGCTGCTTTGCTCTCAGTACAAAATGTGACAATGGCGATCGGCAAGTCAACTTTTTGACCACTAATCATCTTGTGGTAACCAACACCTGTTTTCAGCATCCATGTCATCATCTTATCACTTGACATTAGCATGACACCCACATGGCCAATTAGATCAACTATATCTTGGTGCATGCGCAGTGGGCAAGCTCTGTTATTGACTTTCGCACTTTGAGGCACAGTTACCGGTAGAAAATTTGGCTCAGACCATGCACTTGTTCGAGCAAATCTTCAATTTCAATTTTAGGAGATGCGAGCAACCAAACAACTAAAGCGGATCAACATACCTAATTTGAAATTGGACGCTGGTTCCCAATTCAAAGAACTTCATAACTGGTTCTCTCTTCCACAAACCAACAGAGAATTTCAATGAAAGACAGACTGACAGTTCCTTAAATCTGCTATCATGGACTTGGCACATGAGCACCTTGGTGTTATGAACTACCGTCAACAAAACATTAGAGACTCTCCACCTTGCATAATAAGTGTGTGAAGTGCAAGTGACGAGTGCACTGAACTCTCATGATCTGTGATGCTGTATTACTCAGTCAATCCGCATTGATAGAAGTGCATACTGGCGAGTTTGCAGAAGAAACCGAGCATGTAGTAGCCTGTAGAGATTCCGATAAACTTTACCAGATGATGAAATAGGCAAACAGAAAAGCAACCAACGTCAGTGAAACACTGTTTGCAGTGTTATCATTACAAACTTGGGTGAACGATTGAAGTGCTGAAAAGAGCATTCTGATGAGCTGCTTAGTCACCCTACCCCTGCGGTAAATGTGGATGTGGCCTAACACTGGCTGCAATACCTTGTCCTCTACACTGAATAAAGCAAGAAATGTTTTGCACTACCTGCGAAACAACAAGGCTACTAGTGAGGATGGGATACTGATAAAAATCTACAATGCCATGCCTGAGGTGCTTGCGTGTGGGTCCTACAAGTCTTTGAGGCAATTTGATGCACTGAAATGTTCCCTCTGATTGGCGCTAGGAAGTGCTCCTCTCATTTTTTTGAAAAGGAAACATGAAAAACTGCTCAAATTTCCAGATATTGTGGCAAAGGCCTTTGCTATTCTTTTGCTGCATCGATTCCAAAGCATCCCCAACTCCCGCACACATCTTTCTCAAGGCGGACATTAACTAGGCAGAGATTATACTGATAAAATCTTCAACTTTCAGCACACTCTTGAAAACCGTTAGGCGTTTCACCAACCTAGTCCTCTGATTCATTGACTTCACAGCTACCTTCGACTCCACTGATCAAGGCTTGCTCTGACGAATCAAGCAGGCAGATGGTATGTCAGCAAAACTTGTTGAAAGCTACTATCAGTGTACAAGAGCCTATGTACAGGCCTAAGGTGAAGAGTCAGCAGCATTTGAGGCGAGATGATCCATATAGCTGTGCCCTCTCTCCTACTTTTTTTTGACCATGTGATCTATTATATCCTCAACGAAGCCCTTCAAGATTGCAGTTGGGTGAAACATGGCTGTATCTGACTTTGCTTAGGCAGACAATGTTTCGCTTGGATCAACTGGTGAGGAGGTGCAAGCTGGGCTCAATCGAGTGCAGACTATGCTCGCAAATTAGGAATACACATTAAGATCTCCAAAACAAAGGTCATGCCCTCACCAATTGACCAGAGTATCGGGCAACCACTTCCACTGGACAGAATTCACGCAAATAATGTGAAATCTTTTGTCTATCTTGGCTCTACTATCATGCCAACTAGGCGGATAGTGGTTGAGATTGGACAATGCATAAGAATAGCACAGTCCAATCTCCTTCCATCTCAACTGGTCTTTGTGATTCTGTCAGAAAATACTCTTGAACATAAAGTGGTGCAGTTATCAATGGTGAGAACTATCCTTCTCTCTGGCTGCAAGACGTGGCCTATGAGAGTGGCAGATCTGCGCAAACTGCAAGTTTTTGACAACAACCGTCTTTGATTTTGATTTTTTCTTTTTAGATAATTGTGATTTTACCAACTTGCATGAAAACAGCTATGTAAAAGATGCTTAAAACCGTTTGAATTATGCAAATACTATCAGTAGTTCAAAAGTTATGAGAATTTTAAGTGCCAAAATTTAGGATTTTCCGTGGACATTTTTCTTTAGAAAAAGTGGGCTAAATTACGGACCTTACCATTTCAAGAAATTCAGTAATTTCGCCACCATTTATTTATTTTTCAAGCTATTCTCATGAACTTGGTACTCTTATGTAAAATTGTGTGCTCTTTCTGATCATGCAGTCAAATCTGATGTACCTCTTTACCATAAGCCATGAATTATAAATAAAGATGTTCAAATTTTAATTGTTTTTTAAACTGGCGTATGGTATCATACAGTGGGTGTTTATTTATGAACAAAACTAAGTATTATACTGGTATTTAAATATAGCTTTATTGAGAGTAGGCCTTTACCTGCCTCCTCACGAAAGGAGAGCTTAATCTGGGGTGTAGCCATTGAATGCCTAAAGAGCATTCATGGCCGGTATTTACTATTCCCCTCAAAGAAAAGAAAAAAATTAAGTAGATATGAATTTAATCTCAGAAATAAATCAAAGAAAATTTTTCATATAGATTTGGGATTTCTGTAAAAGATGGAAATTCTGATAGTCAACCAGAACTTAAGCATTTTGGGACCAGTCCAATTTTCAATTTTGTAAATCCTCTCTATCTGGCCCAAAATATACCCCTATTTTTTGAGATGCAACCATAAATCGTACTCTACATAAATCCTCAATGTAGCTTTGCCAGGAATCCTGATAAACAACAACTACATATTCATGAGTTGATGGTAATTTTCATCATTTCTATTCTGTTGTTTTACTGAAAATTCAACTATGTAAACAAAGAAATAAAACAGTAATTTTTTACCTTGTTTCCATTTAAAATGATTACTTCTATAGGTTTTAGTGTATGCTGAAAACGAATATCGCATTTAAATTTTCTGCAAATCAGTAGTTTTCTGGATATTAATCAATATCATTTCTTATGTTATTGCTGGTGGTCATCTTGGTATGTGCAAGCGTGCAAACAACTCCGAGAAACTATGCACAAACGCGCGTACCAAGATGGCCACCAGCAATAACACAAGAAAGGATATTGCTTAATATCCAGAAAGCTACTTATTTGCGGAAAATTTAAATGCGATATTCGTTTTTAGCATACCTGAAAACCTTAAAAGGTAGTCATTTTAAAGAAAAATATAAATGAGAAAACAAGGTAAAAATTTACAAAAGGCGTCACAATGAAATTCTTTATTGAACCGCCTAATTATTATTATTATTATTATCCTCAGTTAAAAAAAAAAAAAACGGGTTTGTTTTACAGATTCGAAAAAAATGGTCTTGACAAGGAGTTAAAAATAAAAATATACAAAATACTATTAGAACCCCAACCAATAAGTGTCACAAGGACATTTATTAGTTGGGTTTCTAACAGTATCTTGTATATTTTTAAGTCATTGCCAAGATTTCAAAGACATGAGATACCATGTGGTTATTTTTCTTGTGCTTCTGTAACGCTCGATACTAATTTTCGAAACAAACATTTTACATTAAATAAACACACTAAAAACTTATCGAACTAGGTAGACGAGTAACTTATCTTGCCTTTGGTAATATTTATTTGGGTGCTTATGCACTTATGCTACCGTGCTATTTTTTCAAATAGTATTTTCAAGTTAAATGCTGTTAGCTGCTATAAAAGTAAGTTTTAACTGTTATTTTTTTACCCAAATTATTTTTTAAGAGGATTATGAAAATTAAATTCAATTATCATAGTATCATTACACTATTAAATCATAAACTCATGAAACTATCTATATTTCTTTCTACTATTATATAAAAGGAACTGTGTGTGTGAGTTCGTTCCTATGGACTCTAAAACGGCTGAGTCAATTTTTTTTTTTTCATACGCAGGTACTTGATGTGTCTGGGAGTGTTCCTACATAGGTTTGATAAGTAACAAAAACTGATAATCGAAAAAATCCTATTAAAGAAGGAAGTTTGATTTTGACCAAAGTTAACACTTTTATACAACCTAACATTACAAATGCATTTGAAAATTTTTATCACTGCACAAGCAGAAAGGTCCAGTCTATAAAATCAATTGTAGATTGTTTTATAAAACAATGTTTCTTTTTAGATCACAATTGAACCATAATACTTGATTTTTGTATGTTTAACTTTAATTCAAGTGATTATGTAAAAATAATTTCATTAAACCAAGAGTTGTTCTTTGATAAGACAGGGTCACGTTTAAAATGAATGTTTCTGTTTAGAGCACAATTGAACCATGATACTTGAGTTTTGTGTTCTAACTAAGTGAAGCCATTATTTACAGATAATTTAGAAAATCAACAGTAGATTCTCTACAATGTAATCTAGACTAATGTATTGTGAATTAAGTCACTACGAGGAGACATGTGAAACTTCCTCCCGGTGCCCTGCAGAGAGGGGAGGTCCCAAACTTGGGCAGGCAATCGATCAATTTGATTAAAAATGGACAATTTCACCAATTTCGAGGACAATAAAAGTATGTGGAGGTGGAAAATTTCTTGATCTTCATTCAGTCCCAAACAACTTCTGGACTCCTTGCTCGTTATCTAATTTTGATAAGGTAATATTTTTTTAATATCTACTTATAAAATTATTAGCTGTAAGTAGCATTCAAAAGTTTCAATGGGATAGACTAAGAATTTTAAAGCAAGAAATTATTTCCTATTAAATGGTTTAAATGCTACAAATTCTTAAAATTTCGAATGGTCACAAATTTTGTCTTTTTCAACAATTAACAAAAGATTAAAATGGCTGAAAGAGACATATTCTAAGGGATTAAATTTTGTAATTAAATTATTATTTTTAAATTTTGTTAGTTTTACTCTATTGTTTCAATAAATATTCAATTAATAGTAAATACAAAAATAAAAATTCAAAGTATCAAAGTTATGTTGATGTGACAAATATAGGTACACACGTGTAGTTGTCTCAATTTTAATCAGAGATTACAATTAAAAATATTAAACCAAAAACTTTGGTAACAAACATTATATTCAGTGTTGCAATTAATTTTTAGATCTTTATATAACATTTCTTAAATAAAATTTTTTTAAATTATTCTCTCAAACCATTCTATCTTTAAAAGAAAAATGGCATGTAATAAATGAAAAATATCAGTATGCAAATATTGCTGAAAACTTGATAAAATTACAAATTAAAAAAACACACATTTAAATTAACATGCAAACGTTATTATTCATAGGTACAAAATAATTTTTTAAATGCATGAAGTCGAGTAAATATAATTTTTCAGCATCTCTTTACATGTTAACTTTGTATTTTTTTCTTCATAGCTTTCTATGCTTGCTTAGATTTTCACTTTCTCTTTGAAAGTTGCCAAGGACATTCTTTTCTGATGGTACTCAATATAAAGTTTGTCAGAAATTTAGAAATATTTTGAGAAAAAAAAAATTGTCATTTCTAAATTTTATATATATATATATATATATATATATATATATATACACTGAAAAAAGTAATTTCTAAGTACCATTTTTTTTTTTTATTTAAATGTTTAGAAAAAGAAAATTAATTGTTACTTTTAAACTCGAGTAGCCATGACAAAAAAAAAAAAAAACTTAGGAATGTTACATTTTTCAAACAAAATTAATCAGGAATCGGCCACATGCTTATACAATGGTAATATTTAAACAATGAACTATTTACATTATCAGTTTCTTCTTGGTTATTGTTTGGTGAAATTTATTTTTATGTGTGAGTGAAGAGAACATGAAAATGTACAATCCTATAAAGGGATTGAAGTCAGTCTTCAAATTATGAGACTTTTGTGCTTCCCTTTAGTCTCCTCACCCCACCACTTACCATTCCATTCATTATTTTGTGTCACATGTTACATTATGTTTGTACATATAAAAAAAATTTAAAAAAAAACGCACAGACATATCTCGTCATCATACTTATTGATCGATAGGTTTCAAACTTTTTGGAAATGCATTTAATCATATAATACATCAGACATATACGGCAGAAATTTCACATTAAAATTCAGGTGTAAGAAACGTGACACAATGGACAAAGCAGTTGTGCATCAATCAATTCTAAATAACAGTCTTCTGAAGGTTGAAGATGCAAACCTTACTATATGTAATAATAAAATTACTTAACGTTTCTACCAGGTCATGGCTGATAGAACAAGAACAATCTATCCAGGTAAATTAAATAAAGAATTCTGTTCAAAATTACAGAGCATTTATCTATTGTTTCTATCCAATGCATCTACTGTTGAGGAAATATTAAACATGTAATTTACAAAAACTATCTGCATGGTTCTTTTTACAGTTTTACTGTAACTGCAATAAAAACAGTTCAACACCATCTATTTTTTATTTAAAATAAAAATATTTAAAATATACTAAGTAAATTAGCAAGTGATGTTTTATTCTCATTTTATTTATTTTTTAGAAAAGTAAATATGTAATTTCTTTTAGAACATGTCTATGAATCTTTAATTGTATAATCTTGAATTTTTTTCTTTTAGCTGATAATAAAACAAGAAAACTAATTATAAAAATTTTAAAAATGTCTTGCATCTATCATTATTAATAATAAAGCAGATTCAATTTTAATACAACCTAAATTATCTTTCCAATGTAAATCTATTTAATCATATCCAGCATAAAATATTTAATTCCAAATGAAGAGAGAAAAAAAAGAGAAAACAAGAGTTTTCTCCCTTTATTTATTGAATACTTTTGTGTAAATACTGGTGTGCTTTACATTTTCAGCAGTTTAGAAAACACCTCCATTAAAACTACTCATTTATATTCATTAGATCTGCTATTGTGTTAACTGCTAAGTATTATTGTTCATGTATGACTGAAATATATTGCATAAATATTTACAATTCGTTTTATCAGATTTGTAAGTTTGCATTTAAATAGAAATGTGAATACATTAACAGCAATAAAAGAAATAAAATTATAAAACATTACAATCTCAAGTCAAGGAATAACATTTCGATTAAAAAAAGAAATGTTCAATTTTATTTGATTTAAGTTTTTTTTTTTCTTCTTTTTAAAACCTCTTAAGCTTAAGTCTTACATTTTAGACTTTTCTGGGCTCAAAACCATGTAATGGGTTTTAATGAGAATTAGGATTCTAGATATAAAGTTTAGTAGCATAATATCTTTATTTTTGTAGGACGACATAAGTGTTACAAAACTGTTCTGTTCAGGGAATTAATTTCACCCATCCTTGGACGAATATTCTTATATAATTAAAATTATGAAAAAAAAAAGAGAAAACATTGGGGAAACTTTCCAAAGTTTACCGATAATAAAATTTTAAAAATCAGTTCAATTGTCTAATAAAATTCTATTGCATTACTAATCTCATAGAAAACATGTAAAGATTTCAGCATTTATTTCAAGAATCTTATCTATCATTCACTCCACGAAAACCTATATCTAAAATAAGTTTATTAAAGAGAAAAAGAGCAGAGTCTTACCTGAAATATCAGTTGTTTTTTATGTGATGCGATGGTGACATTACCAAAAACAAAAACTATTTCTTAATAAAGCAGACTGTATTTTATCTGGTTAACTTTATGCAGCCATGCTAAATAGTGTCCAAAATGTAATATTTTGAGTGAAGTCGACAAAAAGAAAAAAGAGCAAAGCCAATATAGCAAAAGGGCAATTTCTAATAAGTATTGGTTATATACCTTGCCAACAACAGCACAAGTGATGACACCAGCATCACCTCACAATTTATTTTTTTATAACTTAATTACTAGCAAAGCAGCCAGTTATTGATTAAGGTTTCAGCTTAGTCAGATGAATATAAACAGATAAGTTCCAAATGATAAGATTAGAGACAAAATTATAAAAAGAAAAAAATGACAAGATGAACAAGTTCCAAACTTATATTTAAGTTGAATCAACAATCAGAAAGCAATAATGAATCAAAAAAAAATTTTCTAGACCTAGACTAAGCAAAGTTTTTCTTTTTGTTTTTTTTAATTATAATATAAATGATAAAAATTTAAATTTAAGCAATTTCTTCATTTCACATTATATATAATTCTTACACGAAAATACTGTTGGTTTTAAGTAGCATTTATGTCATTAAAAAAAAAAAAAAAAAGTGGTAGTAGGAACCCGTACCGCGAAGGAGGAAAAGAACGGGAAAAAAACCTGACGTCTTTGCTATTACACGCACCGCCAAACCAGAAGTGATGTAGGTTTTAATTAAGGCTAGGCAATCGAAACGAGAGGATGACTTTCAAAAATATCGGCGAAAAAAGCGACCTGTAGAAAAGTGCCCAGTTTAAAGTGAAGATATTAATGTTTTCAGCCAATTTTTCGATATTTGTCGTTTGAAAGGTCGAACTTCAAAACGATACTGATCTTGTAAAAATCCGTCGCCTCTGTCAAAAGTTTTAGGCACACATGCAAACATACATAGATCTATATATTGGTAACTAAAAATTTTCAACCCAAACCAATTAAAAAGCTTGCCCTATTTCTGAATACCCTTTATGTAAAATTTCAAATGTTTAGACCAGAAATTATCTGAATAATTTGGTAGAGACCACAGAGATCAAATTTTTTTTTAACTTTGACCCATATTATGACATTTATTGTTTTGGGCTCAAATCAAGTTATTAAGTTAGATCCATGTCCAAGAAACCTATATCTAAAATTTCAAGTGTTTAGACCCAAAATTGTCGGAGGAGTTTGGTAGAGTTCTCAAAGGTTAAATTGTTGAACTTTGACCCCTTAACAGCCAAATTTCTGGCCGAAAACGGATTACAAAGATTTTTCTCAATCTCAGTACCCTGTATATCAAATTCCAAAGTTATTGTATAGGAAAATGTACACAGACAGACACACAAACAAGTTCACTTTTATAGATATATAGACTAGCATGACCCGTTAACTAGCGTTGCTCGGTGGAAGTTTAACCGTCTACTCTCATAAAAAATTAAAGTACAGTTGTTGTTGTTGCTGCTCAACCTCCAACCTCATGTTAAGAACGGCTTTCAGAATAGGCACCCCCAACCTCCCCATGTTAAGAACGGCTATCGGAAAAGACACTCCATTTTGTCCAAATATTTGCCCCAAATGTAACCTTGATAATCGTTGTCAGAATACCCATCTGCAAATAAAACCAACAAAAAAATTGAGGAGAGGGGCAGTGTCGGTCAGATAGAACTAGATTTGTTCCTCGTACGTGCGTACAAATCTGGCAGCCATTGATTTAAAGTGCATAATGCAGGTCTTTATCCCAAAAACTACTGGTATCTGCCAAATATAAATGAGATTTTCTTAATCCGTATTGTCGAAAACCTATAAAAGTCGTCAATGTAAAGAAAAGTGTAGAGGTGAAGCTAAGGTAAGAATTTATATATGAAAAAAAAAAAATCATAAACAAAAGTAATGTATGTGCAGTGTTGATAATGAGTCCGGAGAAGGGAAGTAAACAAAATACTGCACAGAAAGTATAACTGGTCTAAAATCAAACATAACAAATAAGTGGTTTTGTAAGCAAAGTAATTTAGTTTCAAACCTACCTGCATAAAATATTTTGGGGGCATCAACTTAATTTTAAAAACCAAATGCGGACAAGATAAGTAACATGATTGAAATCTAGCTAATCGTACGAAAATATGCAAGTAATTTAAATTGCCCACATTTAAAGTAGATGTAAGAAAATGTGTAAAAAAAAAAAAAAAAAAATTCGAAAAAGAAAAGATAATAAAAACGGCTCATTTTAACACAAAGTAAAAAAAAAAAATTAAAAAAATAAAAAATGATGGACTTAGTCATTCCTGTTTTTGCAACTCAAATTTATATATGTTAAGCCCTAAAACTGCACCGTTTTTTCACTTTCACCAGGATTTGACGTATTCTGGGAACTTTTGGGGCTAAATGGAGGGGGGCAGTGCTGAACTTAGTCATATTTTTATGCTTCATTCACTGTTTTTGTTTAATCAAAACTTGCTTACTTGTTTAGTCAAAACTCATAAAACAGTGATATAATGTATGTGCGATCAGAAAAATAGAAAAAAGAAAAAGATAACTCATCTTTAACTGGTTATGACGAATAAAAAATTCAGAATCAGGTCAGCAAAAAAGTAATATTTCATTAAGATAACAAGGTTAGCATGAACGTTTGACTAGAAAGTGTTCACTTATTTATTCAAGGTTTTACAGAACCTAGACATGAAAAAAATTATGGATTTCATGGTAAACATCAAGAATGAAACAAATATTGCTATTTTTTTTTTGTTTTCAAAGATTTGAGAACTATGAAGTGACTTTCAATATGGTGCAAAACAATTTTTATGATTTAATGAAAAAATAATTGCATTTCTTCAAATGCTATAAAAAGAAATAAGGACAGTATTTTTTTTATTTTTTTTATTGAGAAAATGTCTTCAATTATGGTTAAAAAGGACATCTGATGTCAAAGTGATGTATAAATGTAACAAAATTAAAAATTGAATAACGATGAATGTTAGGTCAAGGGGTCAATTTATAACATTGCAATGAAAACAAGTGTTGCTATCTTGGGAAACTGAATCAAATTCCATGACAGCATCACTTAATTTATATCAAATTTAAAAGGTTTTTATGAAGTTTTTTTCATTTAAACTTAACCATATGTTTTACCCCATTGTACTGGATTTTTTGTTCTAACTTAAGATTGGTCACAATTTCAGCAATTATTGATTCAGTTTTAAAATCCAAATTCCACAATTTCCAATTCTTTTTAAATTTCTAAATATTTACAGATTAGTTTTGTTTTTTTAATTTTTTGAATTCTGTAAAAAGTGCCACACATACTTTCATAAACTTAAAATATACACTTAGCAGGAGGAGGTGGGGGGGCATATTACACAAGTAGACCTTTTTAAATATTTTTTCTCCATTTTCCTTATTTGAAAATTGTATGACAGCTAAATGTTTATTTCTCCTTTAAAACAAAGCCAATTTGCATTAGTCTGCCATAAGTTGATAAAATATTATTTAAATTTTTTTCATAAATAATTCAAAAATAGTTGACAACTGGTATACCAAAGAAGCTGGTATAGGATCAGCATTGTAAAAGTCCCATTCCCATGTTAAAAATGAGTTTCTAAATAGTGTTACTATTTAGTAGTGTTGGGACGATTAATCGGAATAAAAAAATAAAGAATTTTACATTTTTATTCTAATTCTAAAGATTTGGTCAGTTATTGCTTTTGTTAATATAACATATGTAGTGGATTGATTTATTTAGCTGTAAACAGAAAAACAAGACACAGAAGTAATAGTATTACTACTAATTATTATTATATCAAATTTGTAGATTAACATAAAAATCAGAATTCTACTCGTTTTTAGGTAATTACATCTTGAGTAACTTTACGGAAAGAAAGAAATTAAAATTTAGAGTGGGAGAGTCTTACATATAAATTTAATGTCAACTCATCATTTCGGAGACATTCTAATTTTTTAGAGATGATAAATTTTGAGAGATAATAAATTCTTCCACTAACCCTAAGTTTAGCCGGCAAGGTTATAAAACCATGCTTAATCGCTTAAAAAGTAGTTAAAAGAAATAAAAGCACAGAATTTATCTATCAGAGCAAAATAAAAATGGTTAACTGCTTTAAAATGCTAGAATGTCTTAGAAATGGCTGCTCATTTTATGTTAAATTTATGCAAGAATTTGATCCCTCACTTAAAATCATTAAGTAATTGTTGCATTTTTTACTTTTTTTTAAGGTTTTCACACACACACACACACACACAAAAATGGAGGGTGGAGGGATTTCATTATTTAGAAGGGAAGCAGTGATCAAACAAAAGTACACCAAAATAATTCAAAAACGGAAAAGCACACCAACACAAAAAAAATTATCTTTTTAAAATAATTTTAAAAATTGTTTTAATGTTTAAAGTGTCCATATTATTAAAATAGTGGCAATTTTCCTCTCTATAAAAAGAGGCATAGGATTATAAATGCAAGTGCCACACATGAAAAAAAAAATTTTTTAAATGGCACTATCTGCCACTACCTGATGTATATTTTCCACAAATTATTAGTCTGTTTAATTCAAATTCATTCCTTCGTTTAACAGATTGCATTTTACAAATATTTTTTGAGTCATTTTTGTAAAATTAAACATACAATGCAAAACTGTTCACTTGCTTCCAGTTAATAGATAACTTTCCACATACATTATTCTGTAACATCAGCCAGTAAACGTAAATGTGTACATTTCTCACTGACTGAGAGTCAGTTTAGTTCGACCATCACATACATTAACTATTAACATCTTTTTTTCACTTAATAAGTCTGCTGACATTGGTCAGGTTATTTTCAAGATGGACTACTAATCCCAACGTATGCAGTTCGATTACATTTAACTCCAGAAATACTTTATATCATTTATTTAATTCTGTTTTTTTTTGTTTTTTTTAATTTATCTGAAAGCATCTTCATAGAAATATCGGCACACAACTTTCAATATTTTATCTAAATAATTTATATTAACTAACATGTTCCCCCTATGAATTTGTCCTAATTTTTTTTTTGCCACATTGCAACAACAAATAAACATTGTGACTTTTTTTTTAACAAAAACCATAAAAATGTTTCATATTGATTTTGGTGGGGGCAGTTGGTAACATTACTTATGATTCACATTTCCTTTGTGCGACAGTGATTGATAGGGACCACCAATTTTAACTACAGAATCTTTGATGTAATTTTTTTTATACAGTGCCAGCAAAAAGAAAGCCCGCACTTGTAATTTTTTCCAAAACTGCAAATTTAAGCAAAATTTAATGTAACTGCTTAAACAACCTATACCTCATTTGATTCGCCTTTTATTCCTCTATAATTTTACCTGTTCATATTTGACTTTTAATTGAAATATTCTAGTGTTCACATAAATTTAAAAAAATAACTTCAAACTGAGGAGGCAAAAAGAAAGTCCGCAGCAACAAATTCGCTTAAAACCAGCTTAAATTATCGCACCTAAATCAGTTTTAAAATATCCACCAACAGGCAACAAAGCCGCTCTAATCGTAATTGTTGTTGTTCCAGGTTATACAACGTAACATTTAGTCCATATGCCACAACTTTCTCTTAGTGATCATCAGGAGCTAATTAATCTCCACCTTTCTGGTTTATCCAATTGAAAAATCGGCCGTAGATTGAAATTTGATGAGAAAACGGTACAAAAAACTGTGCAAAACCACCAAAACACTGGCAGTGTTCGTGATGCCCCTAAATCTGGTCGTACTAGAGTTACTTCAAACAGGGAAGACAATGCTATCAAGATCCGCAGTCTAAGAAACAGATTTGAAATGGCCCCCTCCCCCCCTCAAGTGCAATCTTGTTAAAAAGTACATCTACTGTAAAGAACAGATTAAAGAAATTTAATTTGCGAGGATATGTTGCAAGATGCAAGCCAAAGATTTCTGTAAAGAACAGAAAGCGCCGTCTGGACTTTGTCAGATGCAATGAAGATCATGACTGCTCATATTGGTCAAAAGTGCTTTTTAGTGACGAAAGCAAGTTCAATAGGCTAGGCAGTACGTCCGTCGATGAAAGCAAGTTCAATAATCTAGGCAGTACGTCCGTCAACGAAGAATTTAATCATAGGTGCTCAGTTTCAATGCTACAAGGTAGTAGAGGTTCAGTTTTGGTGTGGGGCATTATTAGTATCAATGGTCCAGGGCCTATAGTTCGCTTGCAAGGTTGAATTAATTCAACCAAGTACATTAATATGTTGACTGAGCATTTTCTTTAGTTGGAATTTGGATGATAATCCCATCTTCATGCAAGATAATGCTCCCATTCATACAGCTGGCAATGTCAAGAGGTTCCTGGAAGAGCATGATATTCCGTGTTTGGATTGGCTTGCACATTCAGACCTTAATCCTATCAAAAACATATGGCATTACATCAAGCAACAGCTACATAATGATAAAATTTCAAATTTGGAAAAACTTTGGACAACAATTAAAGAAAAATAGGATGCCCTTTCCCTGGAGTATTGCTGCAGTCTAATTCAAGGAATTCTCAAAATATTACAGACTGTCAAATTGAAGAAGAGCTATGCTACTAAATATTAACTAGTTCATTGTGTTCCTGTTGTATTTGTGTTGCATTAATGTCCTAAAGTTACATTTAAATAACAATTTTCCATTGTGCGGACTTTCTTTTTGCCTCCTCAATTGGAAGTTATTTTTTTTTAATTAACGTGAACACAAGAATATTTCAATTAAAAGTCAAATATGAAGAGGTAAAATTATAGAAGAATAAAAGGCCAATCAAATGAGGTATAGTTTGTTTAAACAGTTATATCAAATTTAGCTTAAATTTGCAGTTTTGGAAAAAATTACAAGTGCAGACTTTTTTTTTTTGCCACCTGTGTATATATAAACAGTTCTTTGTTTTTTGATAATTTCAATAATTGAAGTTATAGAAAGTTGGTTTACAGTCAAATAGTTTATTAAACAATTAAATTATCGAATAGCGACAAATATCATTGTTCAATATTTATGGAATGATAGAAATCATAAAATATGAATGTCAACTGTGGATGGAAGTAGTTTATAGGTGTACTTAAACAGATGTCTTTATTTTATAAATTACAGTTTCCTATACATTTTTGGTTAAAAGGATGGAATTTAAATCCTTTTAATCTTTTAAAAATGAATTATTTTTTAGAATTTTTTCTTGCTATTAAACAAGCTGAACGTCTGTGTATGTGTCTGATCACGAATAGGCTCCTATATGGTTGACTATTATAGAAAACTGATCACATATAATGATAGAAGATGCATCGAGACACAGGAATGGGTATGTTTGATCTGGCATAATGATGATTCATTAAAATTGTGGGGTCTGCGTACACGCCTGGTCCACAAAGTATGGAAATAAAAAATTAAAAAAAAAAAAAAAACGTTTACAAGTGTTTTTGATATAGATGTACATAAGAATACTTTGATAAGTATGTTTCAACTTAAATAGGAATGGTATAATAAAATTGTGGGGTCTGCGTTCGTGCCTGGCCTCCATAGAATGGAAATAGGCACAAACTTTAATAAAGACTTTTCATATTTATCTGCCTAAGTATACTTTGATAATTATGTTTCAGTTTGAAGAAATATGGTATAATAAAATTATGGGGTGTTCGTTCGCGCCTGACCTCCATAGAATGGAAATGTCACAAAGTTTAACAAGTTTTTTAATATAGATCCACAGAATATTGTGATAAGTGTTTCAATATGAACAGGTATGGTATAATAAATTATGGGGTTTATCTATTTTATTTTTACTTTCATCATATTTTGCTTTGGTTTTGATACCCTCAAATTCGAAGCTATCTCTTTACAACCCTTCCTTTTCATAACCTATCATACTTTCATAAATCAGAGTCCATTTTCTGTAAGCTGTTTTTGAACCCAGTCAACGCCGGGTACTTTTGCTAGTATATATATATATTAATGAGAAAAAATTATTTTCTTTTACAAACCATAACATTGAATTTATTTTCATATTTTATTTACGAATTCGGGGTAAATAACAATAATAGATGGATTAAACAGAAAAAATACAAGTATCCAAAAAAAATTCAAGAAAATCTAACCATTAGTTGACTTTTTTCTAGATTTATTCTACCCATGCAAATATGCTTCTTAAAATGGCTACTACACAGGAACATTGTTTTAAAGCTCCCATAATGTAAACATGGTATTAGTTTTGCATTTTCACTATTTTTATATGCTGAACTTGCCTCTTACCAAGTCTGGGTGGTAATATGTGTGATTTTATGATTTTGCCGGTCAGATCTAGAGTTAGAGGTAAAAAATTTAGTAAACTGCCCTAAAAAGTTAGAATGGTTTGGAAATGGAGGATCATTTTACTCTTAATTCTAAAATAATTGTTTTTTTTTAGCATGTTCACACACAAAAAAAAAAAAAATCATTTTTTAAGGGATGGGAACTATCTTTATATGTAAATATCATTTCTTTTTAATTTGACAAACTTTTAAATGTTTTCCCTTCGTATTGTATCATAGATTTTGATAAATTCAGCATGAGATCTTCATATATATTCTCCTTTTGTGCCATTTTTTTTCCTACTTATCAACTTGTGCCATTCTTATCTAAATTCAGTGACAATAACTATTTTAGAGATAGTTTAGTATTTGTGTTTTCAAATTTTCAATAAATTGAAAATTGATTTAATTCATTTCAAATAAAAATTTTTAATTTTAAAAGAATTTCAAGATCCATTCTAGAATGCTAACTATTGAAGGGGTACATCCCCTAGTATCTATACTAGTTAATTAAGAAAAGCAGGAAATGGAATTACTGATGATCAAATTGATGAACCAGAGTTGAAAACAACCAGTAATGTATTAAAAACATGACATCACAGGAGTCCAAGAAAGAGAAAGAAATAGAAAAACAGTCCATTTTAAAGCACATATTGGCATCTGATGTGTAATGACATGGACTAATACAATATAACTAATTTGTGATTTTGATCTTTTTTTTCTCTTTGACCCCCCTCACCCACACACTGGTCAACGATTTGGATAAAGATCATGCTGAATAAATGATCATCTTCTATCAGTTTTGCTTTTTGAGATAATCTTTTTTGAAAGTATGAAAAAGAACATTTACTTATAAAACAGCAGCATCTTCTGTCTGGGAGGATCACACAAAAATATGTATAAGAAAACTGATCAGCAACCAAGTTGTGATTATGGCAACTTGATTGCTGCATCTATAACACAAGGCTGTCTATGAAAAGATAAGGCTAATGAGACAGAATGATCATCAACCAAAAGATGAGACGCATTACTTCAAGTGATTGCATAGAGGAATTTTGCTTTAGATTTACTTTTCTATTGATAACCATTACACAATCGAGTTCTTCTAAGTATCAAAATAGAAATGACTCTTACTTACCTTTAACCGTACACACCTCCTCCTATCCCCTCTCATCATTTTGTCTTTTGACTGAAACAAAACAGAATATTAAAAACAGTTAAAATACAAAAATGAAAACAAAATGTTTGATTAAATAGCCGAAAATGAAAAACAAAAATTTGAATAAGCTTAGATTTTGAATTTAAGCATGCATTTTAAGAGTATCTTTATTCAATATATCACACACGCACAGAAGAATAACAGACAATCCATGTAATATATATATACACACACACACAAGAAAAAATGTGAGCTTTCTCCATCCTATACAGATCTAAAAGCAATAGCAATTATAAATTACTGTAATCCCAGATTGTTTATAGTAGCTATCCTAAATAAAAATGTTATTTTCATCATAACTAAAAACATTTAATGTGGCAACATAAATCTTTGCAAAAGAAGGTTCCAGATTTATTTTGGTAGCTCGATTAGCCTCCAAATTATGATCAAAGTTTCTTAAGAATTAGATAGTTTTGTCTTCTTTGTTATTGGTCCAGAAGCCAATTATGACTATAACTAAAAGTTCAGGTTTCAAATAAGCGAAAAATCTTCACAAATGTAATGCCATTTTCGGGAAATGAAAATTAATTTAATGGAAGCAATAATTATTAAATTAAGCTAACCTAAACATTAAAAAAATGTTTTTATAAAAATCACATGGAAGTGCAACTTTGCTCATCTAAGATTCATTTCAACACACTGAATCTTTTTAATACAATTTATGGTATGGTAAAAATCAAACTAAATTTTCTTTTTTTTTTTTATAATAAATCAATGTTTTTTTTTTGTTTTTTTTTTAAACTTTGAAAAAACACAAAAAATCTCATTAAATCTGATTGTTTTGTGAAAAACAACTTTATTAACATCATTGATGTGTGGCCCTTTTTCTTTAAGATGGAACCGTTTTTATATGCATAAAGACATGCAATATAATGTACATTAAGTAGAAAAACACTAACATGAAAAAATAAATCAACTATCACTAAAAATAGTAACTTGAAATAAGCTGGAAAAAAACTAACTTCACAAGAGAAAGTATTGAACATTTATTCATTTAGAAGATTACATTTTGTTTATATCCAAATTTTAACAAAATAATAAAAAAAAAAATGAGTTATCGCAACTTTAAATTGAAGATAATTTCACTATATTTCCTTGTGGTCACATCAAATTAGCTGGTTTGTGATATCTATCTTTAGCAAAAGAAAAGCAAGTCTAACATGCTCCTTGCCGTGGCATCAATAGACTTTTAATCTAAACACTAGACCCTAAGTTTAGAGCCAATCAAGAGTATACAAGAAATGTATTTTTTTATTATGCATTTCAATTTGATAGGCAAAAAGTTCAATATACAAAAGACTAAATCTAATAAATGATTGACATCATCCCTGTTGTTGTCGTTACAGAAAAGTTTTATCTCGGGGATCTTCAAAATCTGTTACGAATGAGATGAGCACTGTTCCAGGTTTAAAGTTTAGGAAATAAAAAAATAAAATAATAGATACTTCAGCTAATTTAAGTAAAAAAGTGTTTGACTACTACAGAAACAAAATGATATAGTTGCAGCATTCACCCTGAGTCAGTGGGGCTGGCTCTATCCAACAAGTTCATCACACCCTAAACACTAGCTGAGCATGCATGGTGATCCAAAGCTACTTCCATTATGAGTGCAAGCCATTTATAGTTCCAGCAACAGACCACATAAAGGTGAGGCCAAAAGTTCTGAGCCAGGTTTTAAGTTGGCTATCATGACGTTTCTTACAACCTGGATGGTACTGGGTTGATGACTTCACAGATGAAATCACCTGGGTGTTATCAAAAAGCATGACTGAACCAACAAAGACATCTGACAAGGAGAGATTTTTGGAGGGAGTGGATCTTGCTACAAACTACTGTTGGAGATAAACTGTTGCTAGCAAACACGGATGATGCACTATAGGCAGTGATGGTCAGATACCTCCAGTTTGCATAGAATGCATCCTTGTTAGACACCAGAGTAAATGTCAAAGAAGTATGCCTCCTGACCATACCTGTGAACTTTGGTGCAGGTGGAGAAATAGTAGGCTTTCATTATATCAAACAGTTTTAAGGACATGTTATCGGCATACATAATCTTCTAAAGGGCTCCATGGTCAACAGTTAAATGCAGCAAAATGATAGCAATTTGAAGATTCAATGACAACCAGTAAAGGTAAAATTTTAGAAAGCTAATGCCATCATTAAAATTAACCGTCAAGATCATTGAAGATGGGGGGGGGGGACACTAGAGTTTTCCCATCAGAAATTGTCATAAGAATGCAGAAAAAATTTAAACCACATTTAAGAAAAAATCCAAAAGGAAATATATTAATATCTTTAGAAATGTAAATAATTTTTTAATGATATATATTAAATAGTGAATGTGGGGTATGCATTAAGTTAAAATATTTGACCTGAAAAAAAAAAAAAAAAAGCAAGGTAGACCAGGAAGATAGAGACATAAAAAGTGATTGCAAAATATTTCATGTGAAAAAGGCTTCATTGATTCCATGTGACATTTTAGTATAGTATATGCCTTCTTCGGCTATGCAAAAGCCAACAGAAATGTTAATATCTCAGACTTAAAAAAATATTTTTTCTTTTCACCTTTGCCTGAAGAAATAAAACTCGAATAATCAAAATGAACTGAATAAAAGATTTTTCAGTCATTTTTATACCATCCATAACGCACCACCACCAACCACACAAGAAAGTATATCATTTTTCCTCAATAATTCAAATCAAACTCAAATTGCAATGTTGATTAAATGTTTAAAATCATGATTGCAGCAATGGCTTATTCTTTAATCAATAAAATCGTTTTATCTCGGATTAACAGAAATAAAAGTATTAATGTTCTCATAGCTCTTATGATTTGATAATGCGAGTTTGTTAATTGGCAAGGCTGCAATGAAGATAGCAAATGGGGATTTCAGTTTGTTTAGTTTGGCCGACGGCAGCAACAGCTTTGGATGATCAGACTTTTGTTTATATAATATATATATATATATATATATATATATATATATATATATATATACACACACACTCGAGAGTTTGTTTCGATCAATGCTGCATGGCTGAAATAGCTAGCATATTGCTGTTGGAAGCTTCCAGGATTCACAAATCAGTGATTAACTCATTAACAAAATCTATTTGTATGACCTGCTACTTTGTGTGACTCAGATACTGGCCATCAATGAATGAAACTGAAAAAGACTATTGGGGATGGAGACAAAGATGTTCTATTGGATATCTGGTCTGATCAGAGTTAAAGAGATGTAAATTGTCAGTATTCATTATGTTACACTGATCTCGGATAAAATGAGATCAAAGATTAATGATATTGTCAGTTGGATGATAAACAACACTATGAGAGGATTGAAAATGATGAATGGATTAAACACAATCTGATTACTCAAATAAATAACAAAGCAGTATAGAGTGTGCTTAACATATTTCTTTTAAAACTTATTTCTTTATCTCTCATTATACTGGAACTCATTGGTTTTAAAACCAAATTTATGTACCATTTTCAAGCAAAATATAATGAAAAAAAAAAAAAATATTTCATAAGTGAGCAATGAGAAAAAATAAGTCAGGAAGCCTCCAGAGTGCTAGTAAAAGCACTAAATAAAATTAAGCAGGCCTCCAAAGCACCTCTAAAACAATTTACTAAGTGCCTCTCACTTAGAAGAGAAAATATTTTTTTAAGTGAACAGTGAAAAAAAAAGTCAGGATGCTCCCAGAGCGCTACTGAAAGCACTAAATAAACATAAGGAGACCTCCAGAGCACTAATAAAACTAATTTTTACTCCCACCAAAGAAAATAAATAAAATTCAGGCCTTCAAAGCACAATTGAAAGCACTAATTAAAATTAAAGAAGCTTTAGAAAACTACTAAAAATCAAGTTTCTACCCCTCATTAGAAGAGAAATTATTTTTTTTAAGTGAGCACTGAAAATATATATATATAAACTCAAGAGGCCCTTAAAACACTAAAAACACAAAATTTTTATTTCCCTCTTCCAGCACTGAAATTATTTAAGTGATCAGTTGGAGGGGGGGGGGGGCTTAAAAGGCCTATGGAGCGCTTCCGAAAGCACTAATTAAAATTAAAGAGGCCTCCAGGGTACTACTAAAACTAAGTTTCTAACCACCAGCTCTGTTTTATTAGATATTAAAATAGGTTCTCACATAACCAGCAAATATTGTAACAAGCAGACACAGTTTTAGCATAATATCGATATTTTTCACCCTCTATTGGTATGTAATGTGTCTTCTTTCTCACTATTTTCATCTGTATTTTTCCTCATACTATCATTATGAAACCATTCCATGTGTAATGTCTTTAAAATAAAAAAATCTTAAATTTTCAAAACAACAACTTTCAAATAACTTCTAAAAAAGTGTTTAGAATGAAATAAGGAACAGATAAGTTTCATTAACAAATATAATAAAATCATGATAAAAATTAAAAACCTTCAAACACAAGAGAAATTTAAAAGACATAATTATGTTCCTATTTACAATGCCTCCCCACGGGACAGAATTAGACACCAGGGTCGTTTTTTAACGTGGAGAAAAGGAACAAAAATAAAAATTGTCTCAGTCGTGAAGGATTTCTCCTCCACTGACAGAACAAGAAATTGAAGTGCAGCATCTGAAGCACAGATACTACACTGTGATCTTGTCCCGAAGGCATAATTATGTTATTGTAAAGTGAAAGTGCCTATTAGATTATATAAATAGAAGTGGTAGAAAACATTTTGTGTGTTAGCGCTTTTGCATGAGGACAATTTAGAGTGGTTGAATCAATAAGTGAGGAGGATGAGAAAAATACATAAATAGCAAAGAGAAAGTGGGTGATTTGTTTAATTAATTATCTTTTTTAATGGATCACATTCTTTTGTTACTTTAACACCTTATGTCATATATGATCTCTTCCTAATATCTTGGACCTGTTTTACTGGATGGCATCTTCGCCGTTATATTATAAAAAAATTTACCTGGTTTCTTCCAATTTCATTTAGCAATGGACAAACAAATATACAAGTTAAGAAACGACGTCCAATTTCAGTGCATATATATATATATATATATATATACATATATATATATACACACACACACACACACACACACACACACACACACACACACACACACAAATACACTTTGTATGTATCACATTCATCACTTAATTTCAATTTTAAAAAAAATGTTAACACTTGTCATTCTTATTCTTTAAATATGGATACAATCTAAGTACATAAGCAGAATAACCTACAATTTTACATAAGAATGTCAAGTTCTTTCAAAAGTTACCTTAAACTAGAGAAACTGAAGAAAATGAATTTCTGGTGAATTGGTTTGTAAATTTAAGTTATTTTTCCATATAAATAATTGTCAATTTTGAGGTTTATATTCTCAATTTTTGAACCACTAGAGATATTTGCATGATTCAAGCAATTTTGAATTTCATTTACTAAGTTTTTTATAACTACTGACATCAAATAATAATCTAAAATTTAAAGATTAACTGGGAATGTTAATATATGAATTTAATAGAAAATTCCTACCAGCTTTAGAAAAGAAAAAACTAACTTGTTAAACTTATCACTAGCTTCCACAAAACTGGATCATCATCATATTTTGTTTGAACATTTGTTTTACATACTGGCATGTGTTGGATAGCTTTTAGAAATTGATTTCCAAATTAACTTATCTTTAGCCCAGTTCTTATCTCTTTTCCTCTCAAGTCCATCCTTATCACTTCCTCCCAAGTTTCACTTGAATTATAAATAGTGAATATGAGGTATGCATTAAGTTAAAATATTTGCTTTCTGGAGGGGGGGGGGTAGCAAGTAGACTAGAAAGATAGAGATATGAAAAATAACTGGAAAATATTTTATGTGAAAAATACGAGGGGCGTGCAATAAGTAATGCCCCTGACCTACTTCCAGTTCTCTGATCTAGCTGAAATTTTGCATGTGCAATGATTTATATCTCTACGGGTTATGTGGCAAATTACAGCTCTGAACTAATTGTGGTTTCTGTTTTACAGGTGTTTGAACTGAATCAGGTGTGAAATGGAGCCTGTTGAATGTCGAGCAGTGATCCGGTTTTTGTATTTGAAAGGACACACACCATAGGAGACTTGATGAAATGAAAGAAACTTATGGTGATAATGCCCCATCATATGACCTTGTAAAACGCTGGCATCGTGAATTCAGACATGGCTGGAAGTCTGTGGAAACAGCTCCCAGACCTGATCACCCCGCTTCTGCCATTGATGAGGCATCTGTCCATCAAGTTGAGGCTGTCATTTTGGAAGAACGGCGCATTACTATTCGCCAAATAGCCCAATATGTCAAGATTAGTACAGGGTCTGTGGAAACTATCATTCATGATCATTTGCATATGCATAAGGTGTCTGCCAGATGGATTCCCAGGTTGCTCACATCATTCCAGAAGCGAGAACGTGTTGAGTGCTCGAGGATGAATTTGGAGATGTGCCAAGCAGAGGAGTGAAAGTTTTTCAAAAGACTGATTACACAGGAAGAAACCTGGATCCATCACTATGATCCAGAGACCAAAGCTCAGTCAATGCAGTGGAAGCACTTGGACTCACCACCTCCAAAGAAGGCAAGGGTGCAGTCCTCCGCTGGCAAGGTCATGCTCACAGTCTTCTGGGACCAGGACGGAGTAGTGATGACAGATTTCCTGGCAAAGGTTACCACAATTACAGGAGCCTATTATGCTTCACTTTTGAGGAAATTAAGGGAAGCTATCAAAATCAAGAGGCGGGGCAAGATCAGCAAAGGTACCCTCCACCTGCAGGACAACGCTCCGGTCCACAACTCGCAAGTTGCCAGATCAGAAGCACGGGCGTGTGGTTATGAAATCCTCCCCAATTTCCTGACCTTGCATTCTCTGACTTTCACCTCTTCCCAGCCATGAAGTTGTTTTTGAAAGGAAAGCGTTTCCCAGATGATGCAACCTTGATTTCTGAAGTCACGTCGTGGTTGGAGGACCAACCTGGGGTGTTTTACAAAAACGGTCTCCAGAGCTGCATCAAACGATGGGAGAAATGCATAATTCTGAGTGGTTCCTATGTAGAGAAAGACTAATAACTGTTCCAAGTTTCGTTGCTCTTCTGCTATGGTAAGTGGGTCAGGAGCATTACTTATTATACACCCTCGTATAGTAAGGAGGATGAGAGGTGACGTTTTGGTATAGTACATACCTTTTTCAGCTATGCAAAAGCTAACAGAAATTTTAATATTTCAGATTTAAAAAAAAAAAAAATTTCCACTTTTTGCATATCTGAAGAAATAATACTTTATATCTGCTACCTCGATTCTTTAACATCTTTTATGTCATACAGGATCTCTTCTGAATATCTTGAACCTGTTTTACTGGATAACGTTACCCCTTTGTTATGTTATAAACTAACCCAAGAACTCTCATCCATTCTTACAATATGGCCATACCAATAAAGTTCCCTGTTCTGCACACATCTCCCTATAATGTCTAAATTTAATCTTCCCCTTAGATCATTAGAACTAAGTCTTTAAAACTACTACATCTATCATATTCTCATATCAGGTCTCTCCATGCAACCAATGTTCTCAACCTTCATTGGCCAGGTTCTATCTCCATACATTACGTACATATACCTAATCGACTTTTCCCCTGGTTAACAGTAGTAATGCTTTGCTAGTTAGTAATGGCATAATTTTCCTGAACTTACTCCATCCACTTCCAATCCTCCTTGCAATCACATTATCCACTGCATTTTAATATCACCAATGTAAATAAACTTTTTTCAAATTAATCATGTCAGCCAAATATACTTTCTCACATCAAGTTCTCATCCATCTCCATTGTCTTACATTTCTTGTACATAAACTGATTATGTTCTCTCAACTTACCAATAATTTCACTTCTTGCGCACCCAATGCTTTTAAGTAGCACAAAAAAAATTAAGATGCACCTAAATCTTTTTCCGCAAACTAAGTTGGATGAAAACGAATAAGAATACTTTTCAACATCTTTGTGTTTTCTGCTGAAACAATATTTTTATATACTTCTTTGAAGAATCACAACTCAGAACCTTTCATGTTTATAAAAGAATTGTAGAAAAACTATTATTCATGCGTGAAAACAATGGAAGAGAATTTGTTTTGAATTATATTCATTAACTTTCAAAAAGATTATTTTGTCTGAAAATGCCAGAAATGCAGTTATTTTGAATCATATGAAGCTTGGTTCCCTCCGGCTCAGCATATTAGTAAGCAGATTAAGGATGTTAACAATTAAAATGCAGACATTATTTCAAAATAACCTGCTGCATGGTAGATAAAAATATTTAATTTATACGGTGCAAATAAATTGTAAGCAATTGTTTAAGCTACAGCAATGTGACCTAATTGTTCCTTTTCAAACAAGTTTTTTGGGTTATTTTCTTACAGTAGACAAATGTGAGCTAAGAATATTTAACACTAAGAAGGTTACCAGGCATTGTCAAGTTGGAGTGGGATGCAACATCACATGCAATGGTATAGTAAAAATTAATGAGTACAACAGTATTTTTTAATAGTCTGAACTAGGAAGAAGAACGAATGTTGCTTGAAATTGAATATGGAACACTACACGCTAAAGCTATATGTTGTTATGGTAATGTTTTAAGTTCTAAGTTATAAAAAAGTCCAAAAAACTAAAGATCTCAAAGTTTTGGTTTTAATTTGCATTCATAACTCAGCAGTTTTTGGAGAAGTCAATTACACAGGCAGCAAAAAGAAAGTCTGCACATGTAATTTTTTCCAAAACTGCAAATTTAAGCTAAATTTAATATGACTGTTTAAACAAACTATACTTCATTTGATTGGCCTTTTATTCTTCTCTATTTGCCTGTTCATATTTGACTTTTAATTGAAATATTCTAGTGTTCACGTCAATTTTAAAAAAATAGCTTCAAATTGAGGAAGCAAAAAGAAAGTCTGCACAATGGGAAATTGTTATTTAAATGTAACTTTAGGACATTAATACAACACAAATACAACAGGAACACAATGAACTAGTTAATATTTAGTAGCATAGCTCTTCTGCAATTTAACAGCCTGCAATATTTTGAGAATTCCTTGAATTAGACTGCAGCAATACTCCAGGGAAAGGGCATCCCATTTTTCTTTAATTGTTGTCCAAATTTGAAATTTTATCATTATGTAGCTGTTGCTTGATGTAATGCCATACGTTTTCGATAGGATTAAGGTCTGAATACTGTGCAGGCCAATCCAAACATGGAATATCATGCTCTTTAAGGAACCTCTTGACATTGCCAGCTGTGTGAATGAGAGCATTATCCTGCATAAAGATGGAATTATCATCCAAATTCCAACTAAAGTAGGGTAGGAAATGCTCAGTCAACATATTAATGTACTTGGTTGAATTAATTTAACCTTGCAAGCGAACTATAGGCCCTGGACTATTGGTACTAATAATGCCCCACACCAAAACTGAACCTCCACCACCTTGCAGCGTTGATAATGAGCACCTAGGATTAAATTCTTAGTCTTTCCTCTGATGGACATACTGCCTACAATCATTGCCTAACCTATTGCACTTGCTTTCATCACTAAAAAGCACTTTTAAAGAATATGAAGAACCATGATCTTCATTGCAACTGACGAAGTCCAGACATTGCTTTCTGTTCTTTACAGACATCATTGGCTTGTGTCTTGCAACATATCCTCACAAATTAAATTCCTTTAATCTGTTCTTCATAGTAGAAAGAGAGCACTTTTTAACAAGATTGCACTTGGGGAGCCGTTTCAAATCTGCTTCTTAGGCTGCGGATCTTGATAGCATTGTCTTCCCTGTTAGAACTCTCGTACAACCAGATTTAGGGGCATCACGAACACTGCCTGTGTTTTCGTGCTTTTGCACAGTCTTTCGTACAGTTTTCTCATCAAATTTCAATCTGCTGCCAATATCTCAATTGGATAAACCAGAAAGGTGGAGATTAATTAGCTCCTGATGATCACTAAGTCGTGGCATATGAACTAAATGTTACGTTGTATAACCTGGAACAACATTAATTACAATTAGAGCTGCTTTGTTGCCTATTGGTGGATATTTTAAACTGATGTAGGGGTGATAATTTAAGCTGGTTTTAAGTGAATTTGTTGCTGCAGACTTTCTTTTTCCTTCCTCAATTTGAAGTTATTTTTTTTTTAAATTGGCGTGAACACTAGAATATTTCAATTAAAAGTCAAATATGAACAGGTAAAATTATAGAAGAATAAAAGGCCAATCAAATGAGGTATAGGCTGTTTAAACAGTTACATTAAATTTAGCTTAAATTTGCAGTTTTGGAAAAAATTACAAGCGCAGACTTTCTTTTTGCCGGCACTATACTTGATCCAGAGTTAAAATTGCTTAAACTGTAGGAATGTACCAGGTTGATAAGAAAGTTCTTGTGGTTTTAAACTTTCAAATTCAGATGAACATATTTCGGTTCAAACAAAAATTTATTGTTAAAAATAAGCACCATCAGAATCACACTTTTGCCAACAAAAAACAAGTGTATTTATGCCAGTAACGTGAAAAATCAAACACCTTCAGAATGTCTCCTGAATTATTCATAACCCCACATAGTCACTCAATTACAACAGTTAAAAAGTTAGCAGTTGAACGATAACCACGAAAGTCATACTGAGCATCATTAAAGAGGCTCGGACTTTCTAGAAAATGAACAAGTTTGCTGTTGACTAACCTTTCTAAAAAATTGTTAATAATAGAGAGGCCAATACTTAGTTTGGTCAGACCGATCACCAACATTTTTAAAGATAAGGACAACAGAGGACTCCTTCCAAAAAGAAGGAGAACATGACCGAGATAAACAGAGATTAAATAATTTCAAGAGGAGAAAAATTTCAGGAGTACATTTGAGAATATCAGGATCAGAAAGAATTCTAGCAAATGATAAAATACCTAAAATAATATAAAAATCTTTAAAAACAAAACTTATTAAAAATGACAAAGATTTTTTATATGTATAACGTTTTTCACCAGATTTCCATCATTGCTTTCCTGCGTATAATTTAACATTTACTGTTGATAATATTTCTCTTGAAATAAATGTTTATCAATGCTAATAATTAAAAAAAAAAAAACGCTTCTATAAAAATAAATGCCACTGTCAGATCAATATTCTTTGAATAAATAAAACCAATGTCATGTTTTTTTTTTTTAATCTAACAATTAGATTTTTAGAATGCAAAAAATATGTTCTAAAACTTTCTAAGTTGAGGTGACAACAGAACTCTTTGCATGTCAGTTCATTCGATTTTGAACTTATTTTGAAATGAGTAAAATCTTAATTTTTGCCAACAGCATCAGTTATTTCTTCATTACTATTTTGCATTACAACTGTGATGATAGGATGATCTCATTTTTTAAAAATGAAGAAAAAAATTATATCACTCAGTTAATTTGCATTGACTCCAACTTCTAAACCAACAAATCTGCTCAGACTCCACTGTCCTGTTAGTAACGCAAGTTCGTCAATATGTACTTAAATGTTATTCTTATTAAAATCTCTAATCTATTTAGAATGGTTGTACAGTTCTTTTACTTTTACAAACATGTAACCATTCCACACGAGTTAAATATTTCCAATAATTTAAAACGGACAACAATATTGACTATTGCTTTTCTTTAAATTAATATCCACACATAATTACAAAATTGGTATTTACAAAATTATAATCAATAGGAATCAATAACCCAGTACATAGAATAGAAAATTATTTTTGCATATTCATGATCAGAGAAAATGAAACATTTGTGGTTCATACTGAGAATTTTTTAAATAAACAGATCTTTTGAATAAATACAACTAAAATCTACACCAGTAACAGTCGTACTTGTGTTCGCTATCACCTAAAAAAAGGTTGAGTCAGATCCTTTGCAAATCCAGTCTCAAATTTTATTTTGATGTGTCAAAAGTACAGCATCCAGTTTTCAATACATGATCTGATGATCTCCAGTCACTCACAATTTCACCATCAAAGAACATAGATTTGAGGATCAGTAATAGCCAACAAGCTAGAAAATTTCTAAGTGTATAGAAGATCTGTTAACAGAATATGGGTGAACCAATGCAGACACACAAACAGCAGCTTTCCACCAGTATGGTGGTCATTCACAATGGGCATGTGCATTGGAGATGAGCCAGAATCATCATATTCTTGGGATGCAATGAAGAACGTAATGATAGAATACTTCTAAGACATAAATCTTTGATACTGACTGGCCTCGTTTTGGCAGGATAGAGCAGGACTGTTCACCCCTGGAATTAGTATATTTGACAATTTGAAGGAACAAAAGAAAAGTCGATGTTGCAAGTGACAGAAAATGAAATAATAAACTTGATAAGAGTTGTGATTTCATTTTTGCCTTTATCTGTGGAAATGAATTTGGTATCAAGACAATCATTTTAAAAACATCTCTATTTAGATAGAAGAATGTTCTTTCAGATGGAGGAACATTAACCTTTCATTCAGTTCTGTGTCCACCTTTAGTTTATAACTGCAATATTGTCTGCATAGTAAAAGGTCGGTGAGCAAAAAGTACCTTTTCAGCAGAAGTATATAAAATGAAATGAACACTTATTTAAACTAGTATCCCGGTTTTTTTTGGGTTTTTTTTTTTTACAGGAGGGGGGGTCACCACTTATCAAGGCCCGAAGGCCACTCAGGGATAAGGGTTATTGCGTGTACAGTAATCAATGAGATAGTATTGTAGTAATCATTAGTATTGGGGGTTTTGATAGAGTGTCTTAAGGGGCCGGTTTGTCAGGAGTTTGTTTATGTTGAACTTGAAGACGTCCAAGTTGTAGTCAGGTGGGAAACAGGCAAGCGGCAGAGAGTTCCACTGGCGTGCAGTTCTAAGAAAGAAGTTTTGCTCATGGAATCTATGTTTGGATTTAGGCACAGATAAAGAGTGGGGAAAATTATTGACAGTAGTTTCAGCCAGACGGGTGTTTCTCGTGAAAGATTGGGGGGGGATTAGAGCTCAGACGAGCACCTGCCATGGAAATAACGATAAAACAAAGACAGGCTCGCAACGTCTCTTCTGTAGGAGAGAGATTGCAGGGAAGAGAAAAGGACATCCCCCACTAAACCACAAAGTCTATTTTGTACTGTTTTTAGCAGCTCCTGCCCAGATGTGGCAACAGTACTCCATCCTTGGACGTACTTGGCTTTTATACAGATAGAGAATTGCATTAGTAGTGAGATATCTTCTAGAGCGGTAGAAGGATCCCACCATTTTCCCAGCGTCCCTGGCAACAGATTTGATGTACGTGTTCCATTTCAGATCAAGAGTAAAGGTCAAACCCAGAAGCTTGTCAAAACATGGAGCCTCCCCAAGACGAGAGCCATCCATTTCAATTGATGCCAGATGGGGATCAGAGCGTTGATGATGTAAAGATAGAAGCTTGGTTTTGGATGCATTAAAAGTGACTAGCCACCTCTTCCCCCATTGTACCACGCGCTCAAGATCAGAGGAGAGAGAATTAGAGAGAACTTTGTCATTTACGGCCTTTGATGTGTTGCCATAGATGGTCGTGTCATCAGCATAGATGTCAACAAATGATTTAAGTATGTGTTTTGGGAGATCATTGATGTAGATCAGGAAGAGAGTTGGGCCCAGGATGGACCCCTGGGGGACTCCAGCATTAATACTGTGGGCCTCTGATTTCTGCCCATTAACCACTACTCTTATGAACCTATCAGAGAGAAATGATTTAATGATTGAGAAAACATTTCCAGTAATACCGTAGCTGGAAATCTTGTGAAGTAGGCCCTTATGCCAAAACTTATCAAAGGCCTTCGATATGTCAAGAGCAATTGCCCTGGAAAGGAAACCTTTGTCAAGAGATTCACTAATCCCATGAGATATCACCGTTAGCACATCTGGTGTAGATCTTGCAGAACGGAAACCATATTGTGTGTCACTAAGAAGGTTATTTCTGCTGAGGTGGTTGACTACTTCTCTATTTAATATGGATTCCAGCAACTTACTCATGACACACAGGAGACTTATTGGTCTGTACTGAGAGGGAGATGACTTTTCACCTGAATTCTTAAATACAGGGCATACTGATGAGGTTTTCCAGGGCGTTGGAAAGCACTTCTCCTTAAGGCAACGCTTAAACAGTTTTGTAAGTATGGGGACAAGTTCTGGTTGGAGCTTTTTCAGCACTATAACTGGAATGCTATCAGGGCCAGTTGCTTTACTAGAATCAAGTTCTTTGCAAATAGTCTGGCCTTATCTGATGCTGACAAGATGACCTCAGGTCCACTGATGATAGTTGGGATCGAACGCACGCTTCTGTTATTAAAAAACATTTTTTATTCATTTATAATCCGATCAACTGCAAGTTAGATAATGCTCGTTTATAAGAATTCAAGCCATGCAAGCAGTAGTTGTTGCTTCTTTATGTTCATCTGTTGTTGTTTGTTTGTTTGTTTTTTTGATAAGCTCAGAATTCTTTTTCAAAAGAGAAGTTCACAATTATTTATTAAAGTTATTTAACAAAATATTTACAATTTGTATGATACTTTGTTAATTGTGTAAAATACCAAGTTGTGATTTCTATTATTAACCAATATTTGTAACCTTTATCTGAGAAACAAAAACGTACATTGTTTAAATGGAGCAATAAATTCCTCAAAAGGTGATAAGATAGGAGGATCATACGTTAAAAATAATAACTGCACTCATGTTAGAAATTATTAAATAAAAGGATACAAATAAAAGAAACGTTTTGTGTGAACATGGTTGGCATTTTTATCAAACAAAAGAAGCAGCAAACAAGACATAAATAAAAGCAAGTATGCTGACATTATAAATGAAGTTCACAAAGCTAAAAGTCAGCTGATTTGTGAATCAGTATAAAGTCATAATATTAGTACAGTAGAATCTCGGGATACCGGATTAAAAATTAGTAACAAAATACAGTACAGTATATAATACACATGTATATAATCAAATAACATTATAACACTGTAAGGCGGTGCAAATACCATAACCAGGAGCCAAAAAAAAAAAAAAAACATTGTATTCCACATCATAATCTCAAAAAACCATATCCTAGGGTTTTACTGTATTGGTATTATTAGTACTTTAATATGATAAAGTCTCACAAATACATGAAGTCTGAGCTTTCTAAGCAATAATAACAGTTCTCTTTTCCCAACATCGCTCCTGATCGATGCTGAGTTTCTCCACTAGAGTTAAGCAATAGTGCATTAGGAGAATTGCAGTTTAGAGATTGTGCTAAACTGACTTCATTATAAACTTATCTCACAGGCAACCTTTCCAAGGAGATGTTCATTATCTCTCAAGCCACAATTAAAAAAAATATATATATATTACCACATAGATAACTATTATATTTCTGCTTAATTATAACTTTTTTCCTGACTTATGATTCAATATACAATGTAATGAAATTTGTTCAAAATATATTTTTTAAATGAATCTTATATTCACCAATTTTATCCTCAGTGACGAAAGTATTTTGTTTGACTAAAATAAAACTACAAATGTTGAAGTAATTTACAAAAATCAATTTTTTTAACAGCAGTCCCAATTTATAGTTACCTTGTAAAACATTTACAAGGAAAAAAAAAAAACTTATCTAGCTACAACCACTGTAAAGAAGTTTCTTTTCTTCCTCTGTATATCTAAAACTAAATGCAACTTTCAGTTTTTCCAGAACATCCCACCCGTGAGATACAATATCACATGACTGCTTCCTGATTTCAATTCCAATGTTAAATTTTTGCCGAGCCAATGACATAATAAAATTTTGCACCATTCTCAATCCTCTTTCAGCATCTGACTATTTCATTAAGCCTTGGTTTTGGGCCTTGATAAGCAATGACACATAAGTATAAAATAAAAATAAAAATAAAACTTTTATAGTTTTTGTTTTGTTTTTCAGCTCCATCCACTCAACAGATTTCAAATGCATGTTTTGATGCATGGAATCTGATCATATGATAATTTTTTTTTTTCATTCTCAATTTTCAGAGATAACAGTTTGAACTCTGTGACCTCTACTTGGCACAAACTCACAGCTCCAACCAAAACAGAAAATATATTGTTATTTATTATTTAACAGGATCGGCCTCATCTGTCAAGCCTTTTTATACCAATACAACTTTTCCCTTTATCTAAGCCTTGTAATTTTTATTGGAAGCAAAAGTATTGCTTTAACTATTCAGACTTTAGATTTTTTTATTTATTTATTTTTTATTATTATTATTATTATTGGAATAGAGGCAATAATATACAAAAACAGTATATATGTAGCTTCAGTAGGTGTGTCAGAAACTGACCTTACGAATGCGTGAAAAAATATTGAATAGTTCTACCCAGTCTTTCCAAGCTTATAACTACTCGAAAAATGTAATTCAACCCCTAATTTCTTTTTCAATTAAAAGGAACAAGGACCAAGGTTTCATTAAAAAAAACAAAAAAACATGAAGGGTTTTAAACTTCGGACTTTACAGATAAATTTCTAAAAAACACTTTTTTTGTTTTAAATTTGAATATATTATTTATTGATCTTTTATCTTCAATTTGTGATACATAAAACTTTGGTGAGTAAATTAATTATTTACTTTTTAATAGACATTTCAAAATGAGGGGCGTGAATTTAAAAAAAAAAAAAAAACGTTTGTCTAAAATATTATATTCTGTTTATTGAAAAGAGCATAAAATTTCACATCGACCCTGAAAATATTGTAAAAATTGAATCAATAGAAAAATTTATAGATTTTTAAAGTTTAAAAATATTTAACTCGTAAAATTCAATTGATTTTATTACATAAAAAAAATGTTTTTTAAAAAATAAAAAATAATATTTCTATTACTTTTTACACAACTTTAATAGTTTATTTTGGAAGTATAATCCATAAAGAAAATAAACAACCCACTTTTAAAAGAGAAATTACGAGTTTTTTATATTTTATTCACAGTTTCGTGTTAGGGGTGTCAAAAATTCCCCCAAAAATCTGATACACCTATAGCTTCAGATATATAAATTTAGGGAACTCTTTAAGTAAGGGAGAAAACTCAGGAAAAGAATAAATGAGGTTAGTTTTCTCCCTTACATTAGGAGATTGAATTTCCTAAAAAAAAAAAAAAAAAAATTTTAATTCAATATTTTGAAAACCATACGAGATACAGATCGATTGTAATGCAGGTGCAGGTCACACACCAACCGCACACAGACTTGTCATGGTTTAGCATTTACAAGTAACTACCCAGCTTCAGATAATCCAATGTCAGCAGATGTACATTAAAATTGTGATACTTATCAAACTATTAAAACATTAATAGTTAAAATTTGCTAATTATGAAATACTGGCTGTTTACTCAAAAGTTTGTGTATTTTTTATTTATTTATAATAAAATCTTGAAATTTTAATTTAATTGCGTTATGTGTTTTATACTTAGGATGGAAAATTCTTCTAGACTGATGGAATTTATCAGTTTTTTATAGGGAGGAAGATCCCCCACCCTACATTACCAATCTTGCGGCTAACATTGCCTTCATGAGGAAGCAAGTAAATTGAGACAGTATTTGACTTTCCATTATTTAATAGACTAGCGGAGGTGCTCGGTGTTGCCCGGGTATTTGGAGGTGAGGGGGGGGGTAAATCTAAACAAAATGGAAACTAAAAAATAAGCGAAGTAATAAGCCTGTTTAAATATACATATAAAAAAAAAACGATGTTAAACTTCTTTAAAAAATCGGAAAAAAAAAATGAACGTGTAAGCGAATGTTAAAACTTCTTTAAAAAGAAAAAAAAATCAGAAAAACAGCAAACGTAATGGAAAAAAAAAAAGAAAAAAAAACGAAAATAAAAATGGCATAAATAACCCCTGTTTCAATATTAAAACTTTAAAAATCGGGGAAAAAAAAAAATTGATCTGATACCTCAGATCGAGCCTGCAATATAAAGATAACAATGCTCCCACTTTGATAATTTTGTCATGACCGTGTGAGGGAATTTATGTTGCTTTTTATAATATTTAAACTAATTCAAGGAACAACGTCTTTTGCGCATACGTATGTGGCTAGATTGTCATGAAGGAACGATTTTTTCTACCCCCTCCCTGTAGAAAAGTGCCCAGTTGAGGGTAAAGGAATTAACGTTTTTAACCAATTTTTCGATATTTGTCGTCTGAAGGGTCGACCTTCGGAGTGATACCAATCTCTTAAAATTCCGTCACCTGTGTGGAAAGTTTTTACGAGACATACAAACACACCCATTTTGCTTTTTATATATATAGAAGATAGATGAGCTTATTTGTAAATTTTAAAAATATTAATTATACGAATTGTCTACATTTTGAAAAAATAAAATAAAATACTAAAACGATGAAATCAACTGATGGAATTTCTGCAGTAATACACACACACACAAATACAACATGCCTTTTACCAAAGACAAGAAAAACATTTTTACCAATCTGCATAGTTTTAAAGTTTTGAAATTGTTTTTAAGTGTTTTAAAATTTTACATCATCTGTTTTCTGGATACAGTAAAAGTCCAGTACATCCAACTTGCATGTTGTTAGTGTTTTATTCTTTAAAAAATAATTTAAAAAAATAACTTCCTTGACCACTAACCGACTGCCCCCCCCCAGACTTAGTGTTAGGGTAGGCTATTTGTTTTAATAATCCATTAAGTCTGAAATTATCGCCCAACCATCTCCAAACAAAATCGACATATTCAGATAAGAAATTTTACAGTTTTCACATTTTAAAACTAAACAGGTAGGTAGAAAATTAAATTTTCTTTCACTTCGTAAAAGTTATTTGTTATATATTTTGTTTGTTTTTGATTTCTTAGCTGTTAAGTATACTAATTGAGATTTCAAAATGTTCCGAAATAATCATTGCAACCACTACTCTGGATAAATAAATATATATATATATATATATATATATGATGGACTCTCCCGTCGCTTTCGACGTATGAGGTTCAGACAACCCATATTTCTAAAACTCATTTATGCTTTTGCCTCTGATGACTTTTTAGTCCAGCAAGGGACTTGCAAACAAGGCCACAAATAGAACATGAATGTGAATTTAACGCTGCAGATATTGGTGCGGCTGCTAGTCGTTTTGCTCTTACTGTTTTCTTTCAGTTGCCTTAAGCTTTCAGATTGAAACCTCTGGAGACCTTCAAAACACCTTGATCTCCATCCCTTTCGGTTATTCACCTCATCTTCAAACCTCCTGTATGGTATGTTCACTGCAGACAAGTTACTCTTCAACTTGTCCTTGTACCTAAGCCAAGGACGTCCAACAATTCTTTTACCACACTCAAATTGACTGTACATCAATATATATATATATATATATATATATACACACACACACATGTGCATATAAAAATGGAAATAAATGAAACATTGTGAGAATGCAAGGGTCACCAGTTTTGAAGAGTTTTGTAAATGAAAAATTGAGAAAAATGAAAGTTTATAACAAAATATTTTTTATATCTACAATTTTATAATCATAAAAATTATTTCAAAATGTATTCAGGTCAACAAAGTAAATAATCAAAAATCAAAAATCAAAAAGTTCATAGTGATGTGTGTGAGTATTTGGCAGTGTGTTTGCTAGCTGTTGTTAGTGCGTGAATAATTTCAAGTAGCAATTCATTTTTGATTGCGTATTGCTAGTGTGTATAAGTGTGTGCACGAGATGAAAGCTGGTATGTTAGCTATGGAGTACTTTACCTCTGCCAGCCAAAAGCACAAAGGGACGAGGTATTGTTCTGTTCATTGGTGAATAACTGACTTTAGTTTTTAGCCGTTTGTTTTATAAGAGTTTCTACGTTTGCAGCAGCTTATTACTTCCACAGACTTGTTACTTTTGGGGCTTGAAACGATTTCCATTGGTTGAAAATACTTTTAGTTAATATATTCTTGTGAAAACTTACTAGCTTTTAGAAGTGACAAAGTAAGCGAATCCCAATGGAGCAGAAAAAGAGCATCAATTAAAGTTATTTGCTTTTTAGCATTGGTCGCTACACTTTTCATGATTATGTAAGTCAAGAGAAGATAATCAGTCATTCAACTATTCCATACTAATACAGTGTTAAGATCAAGGTCACCAAAAAGTCATTTTTATCGTCTTAGTAGGACCGGTAATATATTAAAACATGGTTAAAGTGGGGATTTAAGAGAATGCATACAGTATTTACGTTGTGCTTTTATCAGGTGCTTTTGCACATGTCTGAACTGAATGCTCTTCACGATAAGATTATGACGTTTCAATTCTATTTATCAGGTAATGTTAACGAGGAGTTCTAATAAACGGTGATAACTTATAATTGACTATGCCATCAAAACCTTAAGTTTTCTTTAAAAAAAAAAAAAAATACTTATTTTAACAGCAATTCAATTTTCTTTCAAAGTTGTACATTTTACAGATTGTTAATTTTGAATGCATTTCTGAAATTTGCTTTACAATGAAAACAGGTAATTCTTGTTCAGTTTTATTATCCGATAGTGGACTCCACTCTTCAGTGTTCTCTTCAGCTGATACCTGGTAAAGTAATGCAAACATCACAATTTGGGACAACACCCTTTCTTCCTTCATTCATGGATATTCTAGCTTTGTGTTTACGATTTTTTTTTCTTAAGAGCCATGTTGTTTTCGTCCAAGTTTTGGATAATGTTCAACCACCTAATTAGTTTTAGTTTATCATATCAGTCTTTCCCTTCGAACAAGCTGCACATGTTTTGGTGTTATCATTATCATGTAGCTTGTGTAATTAGCTTTACTTTTGCTGCTGATGTTTGCCGTTTCTGTATTTGGTAATCTGCCCAACCTATTAGCAATTCCTACAGGCCTGTCCCTTAGTAAAGATATGCTCTGTCTACATGATGAAATCTTTCATATTTTTTTTTTTTTTTAATCTCATTACATGCTTTTTCTTCTGTCATTTATAGAGTTGTTTTTATAAAAAAGTTATTTTGCAGATAGCTCTGCTAAGATCTTATATTCAGCTAATTCCTCCATCTTTTGTGTGTCATTTGTAATTTCAACATATTTACAAAAGCATATCAGGTGTTCAAGTTCAGATCTGACAGATCTCTTAATTTTAACTTTTCTATCACACCATACATCCAATATTATCAAGTCATATATCACCAACTTATCATTACAGTCTGTTAATTGTGACTTGTAAGGTGATGATTGTTAGGACAGGAATATTTCTTTTTCCTAATTTCTAATATTGAAGATGTAAGGTTCATATACCAAGTAGTTTTTATTTGCCTCCCCTCTAAGGGCATAATTAGATACGGACGTTTTTAATGTTTTGAAAATCCAGCTCCCATATTGGGATGGTCTGAGACAAGAACAAAATTTGCTCCAATCTAGAAGGAGTTCCTTCACTGATAGAGTACAAAAAGGATGAAGTGTAGTATCAAAACAAATAATACAAGTCGAATCAAAACATTGTTTCTTTTATCTCATCTGTGAACGACAATGCAATGTATTTGTCACTGGCTATTTGAAAGATTACTCATTTAATGCTGCTGGCCCTCTATGTTATTTTTTTTCTGATCCTTGAGCTATAATTCAAATTACTGCAACCAGTTGTAAAAGGTTCATATTTTCCAAGAATTAGTAAATGCAAATGGTGTGATGGGACATACACAGAAGTGCCCAAGAACATTGTGTGCATGCTCTTGCTGAACACTTCTTGAGGTACAAGATAAGGTCGACTCTAAAATCATTTGACAGTGGTGTCATAAATCATTCCTAGCACAATGCAGCCAATTGCATTACCAGGATTCTACAGATTTTCAATGTCCCTTTCCAAGGCCTTCTCCAGACAAAATTCAAGTTTACACAACAATTTGGGGTTTGTTTTACAATCGACAGCAATTCAAAAAAGTGGTAAAAAGAAAAAGTCAACTATAAAAAAAATAAATGTTACCATAACTAATAAAAGTTACACTGAAACGATGCAGGTAGGTTGCAAAGTAACTTTTATTAGTTTGCAACCTACCTGCATTGTTTCAGTGTTTTTAAGTAGTTTTAAATGCTTTTCATTTCATCTCAAATATTAACTCTCTTTACGGGGTTTTAACTTTTCAACCAAGATGGTTGTCATCTTGTCCATTTTTTTCAGCCCAGACGGCCTTATTTTCAATTATCACAAATTTTGGGGGGAGGGGGATGAGAAGGAGATTTACCATTGGAGAGTCTTGTCAGTGGACGGGGGGGGGGGGGATTTATGGCAGCTGCCACTATCTTCCCCTATCCTCCCCCAAAAAGTTTAAATTATAAATGAGAGTAAAAAGATGAAGATTTGAATGCCCCATACCTGCTAAAATAAGCAAAAAATAAAGATGATCTTCCCTCTCTAAAAAAAATACTTTCCTTGCACTGACAGAACTCACCAATGGCGAATCACCACCCCAAAAATAAAAAAGATTTGCGATAATCAAAAAATGAGGCCAGCCAGGTTGAAAAAAAATAAATAAATAAATAAAATGGACAAGCCAGCAGGCAGCCATCTTGGTTGGAAATTTAAAAGCCATAAATCGAGTTAATATTTGAGATAAAATAAAAAGCATTTAAAACTACTTAAAAACACAAAAAAATAATGCAAGTAGGTTGCAAAGTAAGTTTTATTGACTACAGTAACATTTATTTGTTATATATTTGATTTTTTACCACTTTATCGAATCACTGTAGATTGTAAAATAAATCCAAAATTTGATATATCAGGTTGTTGCAGAAGTTCCCACCATTTCATAAAAACAGGTTTTGATTTTTGGCAAAGTGTTATATATCATTAGAAAACATGTATTCTGTTCTACAAGATAATGGTCATTGTTTTTTTCTTATAATTTTTTCTTGTTTTTCAGAACTGTCAAGTAGATATAAAACCACATTTTCGACACCTCCTTTTCGCCTTTAATAGAGGTCAAAAAAGTGAATGAAGTCACCAAGGATATTTGTGCTATACATAGAGAAAACGCTATAGCTGAGAGAACTGTTCAAGATTGGTTTACAAGATTCAAACAGTAATTTTGACCTCAATGACGCTCCTCATTCCGGAAGACTAATCAAGATAGATGTAGACCAACTCAGGGTTCTTTTGAAGGAAGATGGCCATCAGGCATGTGGAGAATTGGATGAAAAGATGAAGTGTGATTTTGTGGCAATTTCATGCCACCTTCAGTCAAAATAACTGAAACATTGAGAGAATGGAAGTGTCACCAGTTTTGAAAAGTTTTGTAAACTTGGGAGTTTGGGTTCCACACAGACTTACTTTTGCTGTTAAAATTCTTTTATTTTCCTAAAAAAACACAGCAGGAACTTATGCAAAAACCTAATATAAGCAATGATATAATAAACCATAAAACTTAATTGACAACAGAAAAAGTCATTTTCATTTATATCTTTATTTCATGAAGTAGTTTTAAAAGTCACAGTTATTTACATGAAGATCTCTGATGCACAACAAAACTATTTAAGTATTTACAGCTTTTTTGTTTTGTGTTTAATGCCAGCCATGTGCGATTTCAAGGCACTTTCACTCATTTTGCTCAAAACAAATGCTTTTTTACATACACAACAATATGCTTGTTGTCAATCATATTTATATCCTCTGACCCACTTTTATTCGGTCAATCAAGCATGATTAAATGTTATTTTTCCCATCATAGATTGGTCTATGCTGTGTTCATTTTACTTTTAAATTTTGAATTTCTACTATTAATAGTACAAGAGTTACATCCCTTTATCATGAAGCTACCTAATGTTGTCATATGGAAATCAGATAGTTTCATAAATTGACGTAACTCTTGTATCTACAATACAATGCAATTTCAGAACAATGTATTTTGATTTTATTTTCAATATTTAAAAAATATTTAAATAGTATTTTTATTAATACTTAAATAATTTAATAATTTTTTTTTCGATTTTATTTTTAATATTTCAACACAAATTTTTAGTGGACATGAAGAATAAAATTTTCAAGGCCTTTTCAAGACATTTTCTATATTTTCAAGGTAATAATAGGAATAAGGCCTTTTCAAGGCAAAAGTCAAAATTTAAGGATTTTTCAAGCCTGTGCAAACTGATTATGGCAAGTTGGTGCAGTCAATTGCGTTATGGGGAATTGGCAAAAAGTTCCAACACTTTGTTTTTTTTAGGGGGAGGTGATTGCCTAACACATGGTGTTCACGCAAGGGTTTTATTGATTTAATTGCTTGTTTTGTATATTTACACATCTGAATTGGATGATGTCCTCCATGAAGAAAATGAACCCTCATTTCTATTTCTGGACTGATGCCTACAAAGAGTTTTAATAAGGAGAGCTAATTTATAACTGACTATTACATAAGTTAAGCTTATACCTGAAATACTTTTACTAAGATATTTAGAAAATAACATGGAATATGCAGCATTATCTCCACATACAGATGGCCATCCATAAATTGATGGAGAGGGTCAGAATTCATAACTTAGTTTAGAGGTTTTTGTCTTACTGGTGTGTAATGTGGATCTTGGATTGGATAGGATAGAAACAATGGTTGTTTCTTTGGAAATGTATCAAGACCGACGCTGACAATTAAAATGTTAAATGTGAGAATGAGAAAACTGGACAAAATGACTGAATAAAAGTGCTACTATTTAGCAAGGGTAAAATTCACCAACAAAGTGTTGCAAATAAAGAAAAGAAAGAGAACATGGTTAATGAAGAAAACACTTACATGCAAATTTTATGTGAAAGATTTTCAGTGAATACATTGTTTAGAAAGTTGTGTTTGTAGCATGTTTGTAGGTTGGAAAAAAACAATCATTAGAAGTATGTCCATCTGTTTTCTGCCAGTGTGAATATGTGCATGCATTCAAAAAACATTCTATTATGTGTGTGGATTTGGTTCATAATTGTGATTTATCAGTGTATATGCTACTCTTTTTTACTGCATGAATATATCTTTTGCTTTTCATGTGTGAATTGAGTATTTTGTTTCCTCAGATTTCAAAGTGCAGAGAGGAAGAGGCATACGTTGTGTTGTGTCTTGTTGTAGCTTTGTTAGGCTCTTCTGAGTTTTTATTCATCACATTGCTATTTTTATAAGAAATTAGTATTTTACACCAGCTTGTTTATCGTTTCCAAAAGCAGGAGTCACTTTTATTAGTTGAAAATGTAGAATTCATGCATTTACGTGAAATCATATTTTGTTCTTTGGTTTTGTATATTATTGTGGGCTTTTATAGGCAATAACAAAAATAGCAAGCACAAACTGGCTTCAATGTACATTTCTTGAGTGGATGTATTACAAAGCTATTGATTCGACTGCATTTCATTTTCGTTGATAGAAAAAGAAATGCATGGAAAGAGTAAGCTAAATGGAGAAAGAAGAGAGTAGCTTATACTAGCTAATGACTTTATACGTTCGTTCACATCTGTAGTCGTGGTAGCAACAACAACCACAGAATAATGATATCTAAAATCGCTTTTTATTTGCTTGACTTTAATATCCGATACTGATGGCAACAAACACTCCATTTTGATTGATTCCTTATATCAGAATTTAATCAATCAGAAACAGTCTCTCTTGGAAGCTGAGCACCTGTTCACAAATCTTAAGTACATCAGTTAGCCACTAAGAAGGCCAAGTTGCATAAAGAACCCACCTAACACAGAACAATTACCAAATTTCTTATTGATAGGCAAACAAAACTCACTTTTAAATGCTTGCTATTGACATTAGCATATGGATTTACTCTGCTAAAATGGCAACACTTTTGCACATGGACTTGCTCCCTAATAATAATTATACAAACAGTTAATCTCACAAACTAACTCACTGCTACTATTTTCATATATAAAACGATAGTCTCCTCCTTGTTTTTTTTTTTTGTTTTTTACAAGGTGGTCACCACTTATCAAGGCCCGGAAGCCACTCAGGGATAAGGGTTATTGCATGTACAGTACGTTAGTGTGGGGATTTAATAAAAATGTCTACTTAAGGGGGCGGTTCATCAGGAATTTGTTTATGTTGGACTTGAAGACATCCAGGTTGTAGTCAGGTGGAAAGCAGGCAGACGGAACAGAGTTCCACAGGCGTGCAGTTCTAAGAAAGAAGCTTTGTTCATGGAATCTATGTTTTGATTTAGGCACAGATAAAGAGTGGGGAAAATTTTTGATAATGGTTTCAGCTAAACGGGTGTTGTTCAGACATAGGAACTCATAACATTTTCTTAGTCTTGACTTTCTCCCTCAAGACACTTGAACATTTAACCTCTAACCTCTTTTCTATTACTTGTTGAATGAGAAAAAAAAAGTTAATATATTATGTATGAATTTGGTTCTTGGAACTGTGACAAAATCGATTTTTTTTTTCACTACAGATATGTAAAGTTCAGAATTTTCTGTTTGTGTGAATTGTACTAAGATTAACAAGACATTAATGTAGAGAACTAGATTTTTTTTTACTTTATACAGTCGAAAGAGCTTATTTTAGCTAGCATTTATTTATAGCATTCACTGTCTACAATTTTGTATATGGTTGTGGGTTTTTGCAGGCAAAGAGAAAAATAGATTAGTAACACTAGTTTGAATTGACATTCAGTTTGTTTTCAATCATGTTTGCTATTAAAAACACAAAACTACCATCGTACCAATAAAAACATATGCTCATATAAAAAAATCTAAAACTAAAAAGATGTAGCATTTTCTTCCTTCACTTTTAAAAATGACAGCTTATGGCTAGAATAAAATATTTGTTTAATCTGTGATGGCCATTTTGCCAGGCATTATCTCCTTTTTCGTGAGGAAGTGACTTTATTCACAAAAGTGTTGCCAACTATACATATAGTATGTTGGTTGCTCCCAAGTTCAGGGGTTTCCGGGGGGGGGGGGGTATTGCTGAATGTTCCCCCACATTAAAAACCAACCCTGTGTATAATTTTACTCTCGTGGAGAGGTAAGTAAATAGGGGCATGCCAATCGGAGGCATTCATCGATAAAGCAAAGATTAATCTTAAACTAATCCGTTTAAATGATCGAAAATATTGATTTAAAAGAATGCTTTATCCTAATAAAAATCAAACAAAATAAGTCTAGTCATGTGGGGTAGGAATCAATTTCCAGTGCTCAACAGCAGAAACGCTTGTCAGCATTGTTAGCCGACAGCAGATAACATTGACAACAAATTATGGAAACATTTATTTGTTTAAATCTAACAATATCTGATCTGTGTTAAAAATATAAAAAAAAAAAAAAAGAGGGGGGACATTTAAGTTTATATTTGTTGAAAGTCTTAATTTCAACAAGTGTACATTATTGTTAACTGTTCGCATAAAAATGGCAGGATAGAGCAAAATAATAGTGCTACTATATTTTATTTAATGTTAAATTGTTGTAAAATAGATAAAATGCAGACTAATTTTCTTCGGTTAAACGTAAGGACAGTTAGAATATCTCGTCCATTTTTTTTGGGGGGGGGACCAAATTTTAGCTAACAGGAGCAAACGTTGAGAGTCAGGGGACATATTGTGGTAAAAACTTGTGTACAGGCGACAATTTTTCTTATGTTTTTTTTTTTGTTTTTTTTTAGATTTTAAAGTTAAAATTTAGTATTAAGTATGTAATCGAAGGAAAAAGCATTAAAATAAGTAAATATGCTAGTATTTCCACGATATCGGAAATATGTCCATTCCATTATACTAGCATATCGACTCATGTTTTTCAAAATATTCATCATGTCATAATCATGAGGCGGGGGAATCACCTATGCACATTTTTTTTTTTTTTTTTTTTTTTTTTTTGCAATCTCAAAGTTTCTAATTCAGTGTTGGTCGTGAATTGTCCTGGAAAAAAAATCTAATTCACTTTTTAACGTAATTTTAAAATACATGATCGATGACATGAGTGACATGACTATGTTTTTAAAACATTGTTTTAACTTTATAGCTATTATATTATTTAAATTCGGTTAAAACTGGGTCGATTATCGTGTACGTAAAAAGAAAAAAATATATATATAAACATGGCCGCCAGCGATTAAAGCATGAAATTTGAGTGGAGATTCTCGTCAATTGAAGTAGAATTTTATCCTAAGATTTTGACGAAAACCAAGCAAAATAAGAACGATTTCCTTAGTACACTTAACAATTTCTAACTAAATATCTTATATTATCTCAGAAATGATTCATTTTTACTGGCCTATCTAGCCGGTGTTGTCCAGGAGTCTTTATTTTCATTTTGCATCGCCTTTTTATTTGTTTTACGAGGATTGTGAAAATTTGGAAAACAAATTTAATCCTTGCAATATCTAGTAAAACTTATGCACTTTCACTTAACAATTTAATAAACAAAGAGATAACGTAAAACGTGAATTTAAATTTAAAATATTTTAAAAAAATAGTACGGTACCTTATCTGCATAATTACCTTTTTACAACTATTAACACAAGTTTTTCAATACTTTCAATAAATATTCGAGTAATAATAAATATTTATAAAAAAAAATCATGTGCAAGCCATGTAGAAGTGAGAGGTGGTGGTCACACAATTTTAATATTACAGAGTCGCTTTTTCTGTAAACGGCAATCAAAAATAAAACAACAACAGAATACAGTTGATTTTTTTTTTATTAATGTCCGTTTAAATCTGAACTTAAAAGTGATTACTATTTTTCTGTATGTCAAATTAAATTTGGGGGAAAAATAATGAGAATAAAGTGAGACAACCAAAGACAGATAATGCCTCCAATATTGTTGCGAAACGGACATTAAAGAGTGATTTCGTTTAAACTGTTCACGATAAAACCTTATTTACTTTTGCCGTATGTCATTAAATACATCAAATGTGTAAAATCATTATTTACACAAGGAACACAGATTACTTATGTGATTTTAATCATGCATTTATTTTAATAAAGAAACCGCGAAAGGAAGGCGTGTCACTTCTTGATGGGTAAACTAATTGGATTGTTTACACACAAAAAGATAATCTTGACATTAGATTTTCATGTCTAAACGCAGTCAAATCTATTTTCTACGTTTAATATTTATTTTACACACTTAAGAAAAAAAAATTAAAATAATAAATATTTTAAGTTGAATCAGTAATTAAACGAACACTGCAATTAGGCATTTGAGAACATTTAACAATTGCGGTATAGTGATATTGAAGAAATTGCATTTACGGAAAATGCATTTAAATTTAGTAAATACTGTGTATTTTAGAAACAATTTAATTTCGCATGTAATATCAAATAATATAAATTATTGTTTTTGTTATCATTATTGGTTGTTTACTTATTATTACTGAAAACATACATGATTACTTAAGCAAACAAAAACTCAAGCACCGTCAAGCAAATACGATAAATACAATGAAAGCAACCAATATATGAACCGAATATAAATAATGACAATAAACTTACTGTGTAATAAGACAATAATCCAGAGTTTTCGTCTAAAACAAACCATCGATATTGCCATCCTTTCATGACATTTGTCCACTTACTTAGTGGGCCCTCCATTATCGCCATGTTGTTAGAGTACTGAGTAACAATGCGCATGATTGGTACAGAAATGGACCAATCAGAGACAAGATTAAATAGTGAACTGACGAATCAGAATAACGTCCGCTGTTTTTGAACGGAGATTTCAAAAAAACATGTAAAGCTTAAACCAGATCAGACTGGAAATCTTTATGACATTCATCAACTTTTTAAGAGAACTAAATCCTCAATGAAAACGTTTCTTCTAATATGAGCAATGAGTTCAAAAGCAGATGTTGAAGATGAAGAATTTAGTGGCCCATACCGAGCAACTAAAATAGTAAGTAGTTTCGTCTTCCACAAGAGATAAACTCCAACTAACTCTTTAGTTTTTCCACTTTTGTTTTTATACTTATGTACATTACCAAAGTCCAATGTGTATCATTTTTTTATATCAACTAGAAGAATTGTTATCTCTTTTCATCAACAATGCACTGTCTGTTTGATAAAGCTATTTATTTATTTTATTCTTATTTATTTATTTTTTTGCCAAGTAATTCTGTTTTTTTTTTGGGGGGGGTTCTAATAGGAACAGTTGAGATAAGAGATAAAATGGATGTGTAACTTTCTTTTGTGCATTTTTTTCCATCAAAATAATCAGTATTACACATTATCTTGGTAAATCTCAAATTTACTTTAACGACACTTTCATTGTATTTTCCGTGGGGCATGTAATCTTATTTATTTATTCAGTTAAACACTTAATAATACTAGTCAGCATAATGGCGAGAAGTGTTTTGCTTTCGAAGCAATTTAGAATATGTTTCTATTTACTTTTTTTTTTTTTTAATAAATTTTTACTAAACAAAAACGGAGATAATTTAATTTTTAACAGATGATTCTCGATTTAACAACAATCCTGTTTAGTAAACATTATCTCCAAACGATTGTGTAAAGAAAGCCACACGAGAATCACTTCTCGGTGATATGTGAATTTGTGAACATTTATAAAATGCTAAATTCATTTGCAATTATCTCCCTTATTTAAAAATGGAAACCCTCTTCTAAATAATGAACAACTATGAGCCGATAAATTTAATTATAATAAAAAATTACGTTCAAATCAGATTTTAAAGTCTACAACAACATACATCGCATCGGCTTTTCCCGCATATCAGCATTGCAACTATTTTGGCTAGAAGCAAAATGTTAGAAAGTCATATTTTCTGTCTTCGCCCAGTGAAAAAGAAATCCTGTTTAACTGAGGAATTCTTTTGTCCCAATCCAGTGTGTTCCTAGGGGTGGGGGCTAAATTTTGCCCCGCATTAAAAAAAAAAACTGACATTGCATCTAATTTTGCCCTTGTGGTAATAGGGACATCACACTATTCTTTGATAGAATAGGGACGCACAAGAAAAATATTTTTTTATTATTTAAAAGTACATGAATTGAATTTAATTCACGTCTGCAATTACTTTCTATTCTGCTTTAACGACTTTAAAAAATCATTTATTTTTAACCAAAAAGAAAACATTGCAAGTTTATTGAAACATCTGAGCATATTTATTTAGTAGTAGTAGGCAACACCATTACTGAAATAAATTATTTTATGGAAATACCGTTGGAAAAATGAGTCAAAAACAATTTACTTTGCTTTACCTTCTTATTTGTGACCTATTCGCGTTAAAAAGTAATATTTAATACAAGTGACATTTTAGGTTCCCTTAATATCGGATATGAGTTACGTAACCATTTTTATTTACGTTATTGATAATGACTGCTTCGTTTAGATTTGATATTTAGGGAACTTAAAATCCTTATAGATTTAAGTAGTTACTTTTTTCACACAAATAGGTCACAAATGAGAGCAAAATTAATCGTTTTTAACTACTTTCTCAGCGATATTTGCATTAAAATAATTTATATCGGCAATAGCAATGATTTAATTGTTAATCTTAAAATTAAGTAAATTGTTTATTGATTTTTCGGTTAGCGAATTAAAGCAAACAAAGACAAAACTGATGGATAGCTTGAGTTGATGCCCTTATTATCAGAAGATGGTTTGTAGTTACCACTTTCAACATGTATGCAATTACCTCTGACTTTCCTCCTGTTGGGACAGAATTATCTGTTTAACACCTTATATACCAAAACACAGACTGTGTTCTGTTCAGTATATAAGATGTACGTATATACACACATCGATTTATATAAAGTTTAACTTTAACCGACCGATATGAATTTGGGAATACAGCCACGGCCACCGAGAGTAAGAAGAAGGCCTGTTAACTGAAAAATGTCTGCAGACAATGTAGGTAAGATTTGTCAGACTGTCAGTACTATATGAGGGCCATTTGAAAAAGAGCAATAGAACATTTTTTAAAAGAAAAAGGAACACAGTTTGATTAATACTTAAACTGAATATATATATAATATAAAATATAAATATTATCTATGTAAAATTAAGTAATTTTAAAGCAATATACAATTTAATACTGATAAAACTGAATTATGAATTTAGGGAATAACCAATTAAAGGAACATTAAACATGTTTTTTTGGCCTTTGGAACAAGATCACAGTGTAGTATCTGCTTGATGCTACACTTTACCTTTTCTGTCCTCGGTCGGTGGAGGAGAAATCTTTCATGACTGAGATTATTTTTGTTCCTATCCAGAGTGCCCCTTATTGGGAAGCTGGATTTTGACCACAAGATTATATGTTGAAATATTTAAATAACTATTACTTTAAAGACAGAAATTATATTTAAAGTTTTGGTTTTCTATTCTTCTTTGTCCATTTTTTCCCCCATATTTTTCATCAAAATGTGTAGCATATTAGTTGTCTCATAGGCCATCATCTGTGATCGCTCACTGGCAGTAACCTGTGGTGTTCCCTGGAAACCAAGTGACAACAAGTCTCCCCAGATTTCCAGTGTTCGCCACCTTGTGACCACTTGCGCAGATGATTGCATGTTATCGCAACAGCCGTTGTCACTGATTTCTCGTTGGTGTCGGCCATTGGTGTTTCCTGGGGTTTGGGTGACAAAATGTCTCCCCAAGGTACCAGATTTGAACTGCACACTTCCAGTGGAGATTTGGTTAGTACTCTCTCACCTCGGTCTTTCCATCCTCCCTGATCCTTCACAACTAGTTGGTGTGGCTCAATGTCATCTACACCAGTTGATTAATATTATTATTATGATAATAATAATAAGGGTGCTTGTGCAGTGTACACACGTGTATTTTAAATATTATTTCCAAGTTAAATTAAATTTTGGGTTTGTATTACTGTACACATAAATTCGAAAAAGTGGTAAAAAATCAAATATATACCAAATAAATGTTATCAAAGTTACTCTTCTACCTATCTGGAAAGATTTTTAGTGGTTTTACTCACTTTAAAACGTGTAATCACTTTAAAAATCATACAATGTTTATTGATATATTTTAAAAAGAAAAATGTTGGCATGCTCGCTATTGAACTCAGTAAGTTTGGGAAAATACAAAATGATGTTAGAAACCCACCGAATATATGCCTATGTTATAGTAACATATATTGAGTGAGTTTCTAACAGTATTTTGTATAATTTGTTTGTTTAAACTCGTTTTCCCAAACTTACCATGTGCAATAGCAAGCATGCCGTCATTTGCATTTTTCAAATACATTGTTAAACACTGTTTTTCGAGCTGAATAAACACTTTACATTAAATAAAAACACTAAAAGCTTATCCAGTTTGATAGTAACTTATCTTGCCTTTGATAACATTTATTTGTTATATATTTGTTTTTTGACAACTTTTTCGAATCTATGCGTATAGTAAAACAAACCCGTCATGTAAATTATTTACAGTTAAAATGTTATAAAAAAAACAGAAACTTGAAGTTTTAAATATATTTCAAAGAAATAAATTACACCCGGTGCTAGAATATTGAAAATTCACCGATCATAAAAAAAAAATTTTTAAACTGCCGTGAAAAATGCTAACTTAAAATATTTGGAAATACTAAGTGAAAAGTTTTATCTATAAATATAAAAGCGAAAATGTATGTATGTGTGTTCGCTTTTTCTGTGTGTCTACAAAAGGCTTTTTTCAGAGAAGCGGTCACTCGCTTCAAACTTTTTAAAACTTTTTATATCACATATAAATCATAATATCTCACAGTTAACAACGAAGCTCGCCTGTCTATTTAATTTGCTCGATTTCAGGAAGATAAATATTCAACATTTGTCGCTCGTCGCATGTGGGTTAGTCTTTTTCTTATAACATCTTGGGGGGGGAAAAAGCGTTCAGCAGTAAATGAAATCCCGCAGTCAAACTTGACCTCATTAACTCATTAAAACGGGCACCTGCTAAATCCAAGTAATTAAATAAATTCAAACGTGTTTCCGTTAGCATGTCGCGGTGGGGCAATGGTTAACGTTGCACGTTTTTTTTTTTATACAGTTTAATTTACAACTTTGCCTCAACGGTTCGGGTTCGATCATCATACTTACTTTTTTTTTTTTTTTTTTAAACCCCCCCACCCACCCACCCACCCACTCCGGAGTTTCCACACACACCTCCAAACACCCGGGCAACGTCGGGTACCCCTTGCTAGTTTATTATTAAAAGAACGGACTGAAAAATATTATATAAAAATTGTTTGTTTTGCAGTAAAAAAAAATAAATAAAATGAAATATTCGACTTTCTCAGATAGAAATTAAAGGTTCAAAAACTAGTTCAGTTACTATATTTTGTTAGATTAAAATTATCCCAATGTGCAATTATAATAATTATTATCCAAATGGAGAATTGTTCTTTCTCTTTAGAATATACATGGAGTGGACAATCAGTAACACATATTGTAGCCATGAACAATCGTTAGCCATATTTTTTATACCTGTTAGTGTGACCACGTGGTTGAATACCAGAAACTTTCTATACCTACAAGTTGATCAGGAAGTGACGTTACACTGTCATGCTCACCAGCCTACTCTCTCGGTGGTGGTAATACAGCTCCCAAGCATAAGGGCGAGTAATGTGGGTTATATTTTATTTGATTAAATTTAGGACAAAGTGAGGTGATAGTCCTTTGTGTAAATTCGGATAGTTCAGAAGTTTGTAAACTTTTAACAATAGATATTTGACATTAATTAATATTCCTTAAATTTTAATTTGTTTTGAGTATTTTAAAGGATTGAGGAGGCAAAATATTGTCATAACATTGTTAACAGCTGGAGTGCTTCCCCGAATCCGGGGAAAATTTCATTCAACAACAGATGCACCACTGTTTCTGCCTTCTTATTAGGGACTACAAAAGTTTCCAGGCAACCATTATACATATGAATGAATGTCACTATGTATTAGTTACCCGAAAGTGTCTTTAAGTAGGGCCGGAAATATCCAATGCCAGTTTCACAAATGGAAAAAGAGGCAGACCGCACTTCTGCATTCAAGGTTGTTGCTTCCTCAGGTTTCTAGTTTGGCATGGAATACATTTGCCTATGTATTCATTCACCTCCTTAAATAAACACGGTCAGAAATATATTTGCTTAATGGTGATTAGACGTCTTTTTCATGCTTATGTGACCATCATTGTCATGGTACTGCACTAGCACTCTTTTTCTAAGATGCGATGGTACATATAACCTTATCAATGGTTCATTGTCAGGTTGCGACAAGTAATGCACTATCTCATCCATCACTATGAATTTTTTTGTTCCATTTTTCATCTGCATCTTTAAATCTAAAATTTCCTTATCTGCCTCTTGTTCCCTAATTAAATCTAAACCTGATAACGTAGAACGTTTGTGTGATACTGATGAGCCCTAAACCTTCTTACGATACAAACTCTTTTGGCTCAAAATGATTCAAGTTTATCGCATCCAACGAGTAATTCCTACTGTCTATTTCTACTTGAGGATCATTATTATCTTGGCTCGGATTCACAGTGCATGACAAGGGATCCACATAAACATTGTCCTTCCCCTTTAAGTACTGTATGGTGCAGTTATAGCTAGCCATACTCGAAGCCGACATCTGTATTTTCCAGTTCTGTATAGGCAAGTTTAATAAATATTCCAGGAGTCTGTGATCAGTATAGATGGTGAATTTGCACTATGCAAATAGTGATTCAACTTATTAAGGGTTTAGTGTATTACGTATGCTTCTTTTTCTATAGTCGACCATCCTGTCCGCGTATCACTAAATTTATGGGATAAGAAGTAAATTGGCTTTTCAACCTCTTTACCCTGTCTCTGATCATAGACCGTTTGTGACAGACATGCCTCAACTGCATCCATGTACAGTTGGTATTCCTTCTCCGGATTGGGATAAGCCAGTATAACCATATCTGCAAGCTTCGTTTTTAGGCTATCAAAGGCAAACTGACACGTGTCGTCCCAATGGAACCTCACATATTTCCTCATCAAGCAAACTAACGGTTTGGTGATCTTGGAAAAATTTTTATAAATTGCTGATAATATGGCGTAATATCGATGAAAGCTCTCACTTGCCTCACAGTAGTTGGAGTCGAAATCAATTTTATCAATTCAACTTTTGAGTTGTATTGTTATCTTCTTTCGGCAGTAGCATACTATTGTTATAATGAAGCAGCAGCTATTTTCAAATTTTGTCCAGGGTCAATTTCAACTTTGTCTAAGTCTGGCTATATACCTCATTCACTTATTCCTGTAGCCACCGTTCCTTCTATTTTCCAATGGCACCATTTTCCTAAGAAAAGGTTCCACTGTTATCAATCTTGTTACTGTCCCCACTGCCTTTTTTAATTTAGTAAATGGAAACATGTCTTTTCTAGGACAACAATTTTATTGTTTCACCCTGTAGATAACCGCATAATATAATTCTATTATTTAAACATCACTTGGAGTTCTGAATAGAAAATCTTGCCAGTGTCTATCACCATTTCTAATATTGAACCTCGTTCAAGAATTATCTTTCCCAGTTCTTCTACAACTGTAATTTTCTTTTCCACATTTAATTTCCTCCATATCATCAGTCACTTCTATAGTAATGTAATATCAATATCTAATTATCCAGTTATCTGTGGTTGCAATCTCATCAGGATCATGTGCACACACGACAGTTTTAATTGATTGACATGTGACAGTTTCGAACTACCCTCTGAACTTCCCCCCTTCGTACACGCCTTCAAGGAGTTCCTGCTAACACAAAACTTCTCATTTTGTTCATTTCCCTAACCCTGAAGACAATATGTCACAATCTTTAACAATTTTGTGATTCCTTACAGTTTCTTATTTGGTACAATTCCTGATATCCAAAACATGAAGTCTCACATTTTGTTTTTCAGAGCTTTCTACTTATCAAGAGTCTTGTAGTCTGCCTCATTTTACTGAGGTTCAGTTTTAACACTGGGAACTTGTAGTGTCAAAGATATATCATCTGGAAAGCTTGTTATGAAGTTTGCTTTTTGATCTAGTTCTCTCCCTAAACATTTTGTGAGTCCTATCATTTTGATATTAGCTTACATGTCCACTTCACTGATTTGAGTTTTTCATATGCTTCAAAGTGATCTTCAGTGAATGCTTTCTTTAACATAATATCACTCATGTCTTGTTACTAATCTCAAAGTAGAGAGCAAGCGCAATTCTCCTTGCAATGAAAGTAGACGAAAACTAACAAAGTCTGTCACATCTTGAAACTTAACAACCATTTTCACTCTCTCTTTCTACACATCTATGTCTTCCACTCTTCACTAAATACAGATTTTTACAATTCCACTTTAGCGATTATTTCTTATATTTATATTTTCATAAAAGCAAGCTCCAATTTTTAATTCAGTTCTTTAATTTGTAATCAAATTGATATCTGAATGAACCAAATAAAATTGATACTTTAGACAATTCCCATGCAATGTCTGGTAGGAATAGCATGTAAATTAGAAACTGAATAAATTTGGGTATTGGTTCATCCAAGATTGTTGTATCTTTGTTGAGGTGGGAGATTAAGGTGGTCAAGTAAATAATAATCTTTAAACTACTACTACTACTACTACTACTACTACTACCTGATGTCCCTCCAACTGTCTTTTTACTTTTGCCACTACCACTTCTTTCTAGGGTTGTTTGCTTTGAAGTTTTCAGACCTCAATAACAAACCACCTAAAATTTCTATATTAATACAATTCTGCAACAAATTCATTTGTGTGTGTCTGCATTTCTTGTCTCTATATATACACATTATTTCTTTTCATAATTAACTAGTAATAGTATATTTATTGAAATCATAGCGTTTAGAATGAAAAATAACATCTTAAAAATCAGTTTTGATACCTCAATTTAGGAGTTTTGAGAGAGTCTGAGGTGACTCTTTAGTTACGATGACTTCCATATTTCGTTTAATTTCAAAATCAATATCATGTTTATTTTTGTTGAAAACTATAATAAATATTAACTTTGTTACAATCTGATTGCAGTAAGTCACTTTTTTTCTCTTTTAATAAGAAACAAAACAAAAAAATGGTGTGAGTGTGGGGTTATTTACTACTTGATAGGACCCACTTCAGTTTCTTTTTTTTTTTTTATCATCACCAGCTAGTGTCTGGTCAACACAGATCACAATGAATGGTCCAGGTCTATCTCTCTTGAGTCAAATACATGTAATTCCATCCCAGATCTTGTTGAAGCAAATCATACCATTTTGTTGTCAGTCATCATAACGAGCACTTTATGTCAATCAGCAGCCATTTAGACACTGCCTGCATCTATCTTTTGGGCCAGGCCAGCCAACATATCTCTTCTTCAATGCCTCTATTACTCTAGTTATTGCTCATTGCTGGCCATGTGTTTCTCTATCTTGTGCAAGATGGTCAGCTTCTGCTGGTTGACCATACTAGTCAAACAGGTTTCTGACACTTAGACAGGACCAGCAGCCCACTGCTCGGTCCTAATTTTTCTAATTATTTAATTAATTTGAATTGTACAAGTTTTCATAATTTATAATGAAAAAAATATTAAATATTAAATGATTTTAATTAACGTTTGGAATTTTATTTATAACATTCTGCTGTAATCAAACTTTTTTTTCTGTTTGTTTTCTGTTTGTTTGTTGTGTGTGTGTGTGTGTGTGTGTGTGTGTGTGTGTGTGTGTGTGTGTGTGTGTGTGTGTGTAATATGACAATAAAACCAGAAAAAAATTGAACTTTGGAATCAATAAGAAAAAAGGCAGCAAACATGTTATGTTTATATATTTTACTTTTTTTAACCTAACTAAAAACTTCATTTACTCCACATTTTTTTTTAATCTAAACTAAAGTATTAAGCTGTATGTTTCCAGAGTGAGCTTTAGCAAGAATATAACTTAAACCAAATTTTGTAGAATCATAAAAATACAAAATATCATTAAAGCTTCATTCTAGATTTTTGCTGTTAATAAAAATGAAATGCATAAAATTTATAGAAATTATCTTTTGCGACAAAACATTTTCTTTAATTTGGGAGGGGGGTAGCTTTTTAATTCAGACAAAATACATAGAATAAATCTATATCAATAAAAGTGTGTCAGCACTTGTATTTATCATTATCTTCAGTTAAACATACATTTTACAGGCTGGCGTGTGTTGGACAGCTTTGAAGAATTATCTCTAACCAAGTTTTTATGCATCCCTTTTTCTCTCTATCCCATTACCACTTCCTCCAATATTTTCCTTGCTCTTCCTGTGAACTGACCCATCTGCCTCAACTGTTTTAGATCCTTTCTTTCAATGTGGCCAATTAAAGTATACCATATGTATGGGTGTATTTCTCTTGTCAACATTACATCATGCATTTATTTAGTTTTTATTTATAACTAGCAGGGGGTACCCGGCATTGGCCGGCTGTTTGGAGGCGTGTATGGTTTTGGGTAAATCAAAACACCCGGGTGTTTGTGTCGGGATGGGGGGGGGTAAATAAAAAAAAAGTTTTGGTAGGTAAGTATGAGGATCGAACCCGAACCCTTGAGGCGAAGTTGGAAATTAAAGTGCAAAAAAAAAATATGTGCGACGTTAACCATTGGGCCACCGCAAAATACTAACGGAAGCACGTTTGAATTTATTTAACTTTTTAGAATTGGCAGGTGCATGTTTTAATGACTTAATGAGGTCAACTTTGACTGCGGGAACGCTTTTTTTATTTTTATTTTCCAAGATATTGGGGAGGTGACCAGCTCCCCATAACAAGGGGATTATCCAAATTGAATAGCAATTGTCTGATATAAGGAAAATTTCCACATTACAGACATTTCCGGCGATTGCGACCGGAAAAATACCGCCAGAATTAGTGTCGCTTTTTATTATACGAAAAAGCCTAATCCACATGCGGTGAGCGAAAAATGTTGAATATTTATCTTTACAAAGTTGAGCAAATTAAATAGACAGGTGACCTCTGTTAACTCGTAGATATTATGATTTATATGTGATATAAAAAGTTTTAAGAAGTTGTGAGCCGACCGACCGCTTCTCAGAAAAAAGCCTTTTACAGACATACACAAAAAGCGAACATACACACACACACACACACACACACACACACACACACATTTTCGCTTTTATATTTATAGATTAATGAAGTTTTTTTTTTTTCTTTCTTAATCAAAAATCCAATAATGTAAAATAAAACAATTTAAAAAATCCTTTTTAAAATAATTTAATTGCTGGAATTCATTTTTGTTTAATCATAAACAAGTCGACTATTTCCTATTTTTTAATAGTCGAAAAAAAAATTAATGAATTTTTAACCCTTCTAAATTTGAAAGGATTTTAGTTATTTAAACTGTTAGATAAAAATCACTTAAAATTCTTAGCAAATCCTCATTTATTAAAAAAAATTACCTCCAATAAATTTATATATGACATTATCTTCACCAAAATTTTGTTCAATTAATAATTTAATGACCAAACGATAATATACAAATGCTATCCACTTTCAAAGCTTTTTGTGTGTGTGATTTTTGTTGTTGTTGTTTTGTTTTTTGTTTTGTTTTGTTTTTGTTTTTTATTAATTTAAAGAAATGCAAAACAAAGATGAAAGCAAACTCCCAAGCAACATTGGGCATGTAAAACTTGTAATTGTATAGTGTGTTTATAAAAAGGAATGCACATTTGCTTTTGAACCCTAACACAAAATCAAACAATTTTAATCCTTACATGTTGAAATAATCAAAATTTATATCCAAACTTAGCTATTTTATAAAACCCAATTCTCTTCCTACATAGTTAAACTAGAGAGTAATCACATCAAATCTATATCAGAAGTTGACCTTCAATCTGTTGTGGTGTGATTAAAATTTGAAACCAAAAACGTTTTTAAGCTATTTCAGAGAAGTATCAATTTTGTTGAGTTTACCCAAAACTAGAAGTCATCAATAGCTTAGATTAGATTTTATACATGAGTCAGCCAAACTCATAATAATTAAATACTCTAACAAAAATTTATTCGGAGACTTGTTGAATGATATTCAAACAGTTTAGAGAGTAATTTACATTGTAAACCCATATTTTGCATGAATAAATGTTTTTTATTCTAGTATTATCCTTGTGTTTTAAGATAGAAATGCTCACTGCTTGTAAAATATCACTACAACAGTTTTGGAGGAGAGAGTTAATCGGAAAGACACTCATAAAATTGCTATAAAATCTGTTTTCAAATTTTTTTTTTTTAGATAAAGATAATTTATTTTATTATTTGTAATATTGTTCTCATCTTGATTGTTATTCACATCACATTTTGGTCCATGTAACCTCTGAGCTTCAAGTGTATCTTGTTGAACCCGGGAAATCTGCATGGAATTTTGAATAAAACCATTTAAGCCACAGGGGTAGCATGCTCTTGTTTTGTTAGCCATGACCAGGTAGAAGTCTTAAGTAAATTGTATTTTAGTGTCACCCACACTGAGGATAAAACTTTCAACCTCCAGAAAAGTGCAACTTACAACTAAATTTTACCAAGTATTTTATGCGTAAGAACCTATAGTGTAGTGGATAAAGTACTTAATATATATACTGGTTGATCTACCTGCTAAATATGTAACACATGTTAATTATTGTATCTACTGTTTTTAAGCCAATTTCATATTGTTTTGATTAAATAAATTCATATTGCTATCATCTGTTGAAATATAAATTTGTTTGAAAAATGTTGGTATGATTCAAATATTTATTAATGTATAGCAAGATACTGTTTTGTTTTCTGTAACATTTAGTTACATTATTTAGGTTCAATTTATATCAAAATTCTATCAAAGCCAAATTTTTTTTTTCCTAATTTATATAATTTTTCTTTTTCTTCCTAATTTATATTATTTTTCTTTATCTAAATTTCTGCTTGATTTATTTTGAAATATGCTTAAATATGATATTTTAATTTGTCTAGTTTTCTTGTATATTATTATAATTGTGATTTCAAAAGTAAAAAAAAAAAAAAGTATTTGGGTGCCATCAGCTAGAAGCGAAACTGAAATCAAAACTGTAGCATTCAAAGCTGATGATGTTACCACTGTACCAACATGGCACGCATATGAACTGATTAAGAATAAAAAATAAACTAAGATGAATGTACAAAATGTATAACAATTTTTTTTCAATTTTTACCCATTTTTGACTCCTTCAAAACTACTTTAACCAGCTAAAAATCCATAAAGGAACGGTCATAAAAAAATCCAATCATTTGAGGCCCCTAGTGTTGCTCTGTGACTTTTAGTTTCAGTGGAGATAGTTTGAAAATATGGAGACGGACATATACTAGCCTTTTATATATTAGATTATAAATCATCTCTGTAAGATGCCAATATTTTTTTTTATTTATTGAGGACAAGCAGGGAGATCTAATGTTTTCCAATATTGAATGAGGAGCAATAAATGTTCCATCCTCCCATACTTTTATTGGTATTGAAATCAATAAAATTGCCCATTTTTTAATCAAATCGATTGCTTGTCTGCTCTAGTTAGTAACCCCCCTTGTAGTATACCAGGAGAAAGTTTCACATGCCTCCCCGCGTTGACTTGGTCCACAATACATTTTTTTTTCCTTTATCAAACCATGATCATAAAACTGTTAGCAATAGACACAGGCTATTAAGCTAATTAAGGAATGCATGAGACTTAGGAACATCACGATAGTTAGCCAATACAGAACTTCAAAAATATGACAGTGATACGTGTTCATTCAACACAATTCTGAAGCAGCACGTTCAGGACTGCAGAACACAATGTGCAAACACCAGTGTGATTATGCACAGAGTCTAACCTGAATGTATGTTGTCACAGGTTTGGTCTGTTCAGCCGCAGCATAGGGTGGTATTTAAGCATTGCAGTGGGCAAGAACCATGAAATAATTTGTAGCAACAGAAGCAACTGTTACATCCCAGTGAGTAGACAGCAAATCATATAGTAGCTTCCTTCAGTCTTGAGAGGGTATGGATACCTACTTTAAGGGGCCATGCATGTGAAATTTTTGTAGGAAGAGTTGCACAATTTCCAACTACATCTCTTTTGAGTTGACATTGTTAAATACCAGTGGCAAGTGAAGGTCCAGGACAACTGAAACAATGCTGAGATGAGCGGAGAACACATACAGTGCCTAGAATTCCCAAATGTCACCCATCTGGTACTAGCCAGGCTCAACATTGCTTAACTTTGGTGATCTGATGAGAACCAGTGTGTCAACATGATTGTCATATAGCAGATAGAGAATAGGATTGCAGCAGGGAATATATAATATATATCTGATGGCACAACACTGTAGGTGCTCAAGAGAATCTGAACATCCTGCCAATTCTGGCAAACACTAGGGACCCACATTCTTATTAACCCTATTGGATATATAAGACAAGTGGTCATGAAACCTGAGATTGCTAGTATTATTACTCCCAGATAGTTATGACATTTCAAGAATGACACAAATGTGTCTTGAAACCAAATCCCATGGACAGAAACAGGAGAGAGATATCTAGAGGACAATAGCACGTGTTTTTACTGGGTTGAACACCATGCTCCAGTGCCCCGCCCACTCAAACACAAAGCAGTGACTGCAGGTATGTCGACGCTATGTAATGAGTCTAGGTGTGACACAGAAATTTGTGTGCCATTGGTATAAAAACTTGGGAACACAGTCATCACAGTTAAAATGAGATGTTGCACTGTCCATTAATGTTGGGAGGTCGTTGGTGAAGAGCAAAAATAACGTTGGCACAATAACCCTTCCTTGCGACACTTCAGCTGAGACAGGAAGCTCATCTGACAAACAGCCAATGACCAAAGTAGCCTGCACTCAATCAGACAGGTACTTGCAGATCCAAGAGAAGAGCTTGCCTCGGACACCAAATGAGAGTAGTTTCTGCTGCAGTGCCAAGTGAGGAACGGTTCTAAATACGTTGGTAAGATCTAAAAATGCTAAAATTGTGCATTTTTTAGACTCCCGTTCTAAGGTCAAGTACTAATAAAGATGGGAAGCTTGTTCTGCAGCAGTCGGATTTTAGAAAACTAAACTGAGAAAGATGGACGAGTTTATTTTCTTATGATGGATGTGAAGTAAGGCAGTTGTTCACAATGTGCTCCATGACCTTGCCAAGACAATAGCTAGATAACTTCTATCCATCACCTTTTGCACTTGTAGACTGGAACTGCGGTGGAGGTCTTCCATAAAAGAGACATGCGACCAGATACAAACGGTATTAAACAAATGAGCCAGGAGCTTCAATAATGAGTGAGCACACTGATTAAACATATTGGGAATATTATCAGGCCCCATATTCTTTCTAGTGTAAAGTTAATTCAGTTTTGAAAAAACTATATCTGGCATGAACCAAATATCCGTAAATAAAAGTGCACGTGTTGATGGTGATGAAGCATAGTATAATGCACTTGTGTAGTGCTGATTAAGAAATATTGCACTGTAGAGAATCCATCTGTAAATAATGGCTTCACTTTAAGTTAAAAATACAAATGTCAAGTATCATGGTTCAGTTGTGTTCTAAACAGAAACATTCATTTCAGACGTGCCTCTGTTTTATCGAGGAACCAACTTTTGATTTTATGAAATTTTTACTTAAAGTTAACCGTACAATTTTACTTGAATTAAAGTTAAACGTACAAAAGTCAAATATCCTAGTTGAATTGTGCTATGAAAAGAAACATTCATTTTGAAGGCACCCCTGTCTTATAAAAGAATCTGGGCCTTTGTGCTTGTGTGGTATTAAAACTTCTCAAATGTACTTGTGATGTTAGGTTGTATAAAAGTGTTAACTTGGTCAAAATCTGACTTCCTTCTTTAATCGAATGTTTTCAATTATCGATTTTTGATACTTATTAGACACATTCCGTAACAAAGCCTATGTTAGAACATTCTCAGAGACATCAAGTATCTTTGTATGAAATTCCAAAATAATCAACCCAGTCATTTCAGAGTCCATAGGGAACAAACTCCTACACACATACAAAGTTCCTTTTATATAATAGTAAAGATAGTTTATTGATTTTATATAATATTCCTGTTAATTTTTATCTCTGCTTTATCATAATTGCGCATCATCAAAGTTTATTTTTTCTTTATCCATATGTTACCATCATAGATTTTCTACAATGTTTCATATCTTTTTTTAGAAATTAAATGTATTATAGAGAACATTTACTTTCATTCAAGTATAAATCTTTTTTATCAAAATGAAAGCATATTTTTATTATTAAACTATTTGTTTTAGTACCTTTCCATACAACTAGAATGTCCGTCTTCGGATTGGTAAAATCAGAATATTTTTGCATCTGCTTATTCTAATTTGGATCAAGATCCTTCATATGATTTTGGTTCTAGAGAATTTAAGCTTAAAGGGTTTTAAGAAGATATTGAATTTTTGGGAATCTTGACTATTAATCAAATACAAAGTGAAATGTTTTCATTTTCAATTCTGAGGTTGTGTTCATATTAAGACCCTTAAAATAATTTAAAAAAACTGCAATTTGGAATATTTATTAATTGATGTCTGATACCTATTGTTAAAATTTCACAAAAATCACTGAGGTTTCATGACAGGCTTTCACCCCTTTGTATAAAATGAAAACTAAATATAAGCTGTATTATTCACCCTTACCCTGATAAACTGTGTTCTAAAATTCATAACAGTGGGTTAATTAGTTTAGAAGTGAATCTTGTACACACACACACACACACACACATATATATATAAAACATATACATAAACTTTATAGAAATAGATTAGTAATTTGTTTCTGTATTGATTAACTTTAGGTCATTTTTTTTTTTTTTAAACTGTAACTTAAACTATTTACATTATTCTAATTTGTTTTAAAGAATAATTCTAATGTAGTTCCTACTTTAAATACTAATCTGTTATAATGTCTAATGCTAATATTTTTATTTAGTGGAATAATATCATTAAAACTTTTCGGAATGGAATTCCTGTTGGTCGCCGCCGCCGTTACATGAAAATATATGACAAGGCTTTTAGCGCAAGTGAAGCCGTTGATTGGATGCATAATTACTTGAAGAATAATCCTAACTTTGGCACTGATGTTACAAGGTTTGTAAATTTTCTTTCAACTCATTTGAAAATTTTTGGTAGAAATCAGATTTTTTTTTTATAAAATATTTTTGTTTTAATAGAACAGAAATTAAATTATTAAACTATTCTAATCTTTTGATATTTGACATTTTGGTCAAGTATTTATGCTCTGAAAAATTTGGTAGAAAAAAAAACAAAAAATAAAAACAAGGATAAAAATAATTTAGTGAGGTGGATTAGTTTTGCATATAAATTGCATATAAATTTAATGTAAAATGATCCCTTATTATTCAATCATTCTCGCCTCTTTTAGAGTTAGTCTCATACCACTAAGTTTAAATCTGAGCAAGAAGTTCTCTACCCACAAAAACTCCTTAGTCTTAAATCCAAATGACAAACCTTAATGCTACCACTAACCCTAAGGCTGAGTGGCAAGCCCAAACCCAACACAAACTCTTAAAATCGCATATAATCATCTAAAGAAAAAAAACGGAGCCCTCCCCTCTGTTCAAAGAAAAACACAGGATTTATCTTGCATAGAAAGCATTGGTTAACTGTCCTAAAATGTTAGAATGACCCAGAAATGGTGGATTATTTTGCATTAAGTTTGTGAAATTACTCCTACACTCTAAATTTTAAAATAATTGTTTTTGTTTTTTTTATCAAGTTTTCAGGGTGTCACCTAGCCTACCACTGACCTGAAGTTTGAGTGGCAAGTCCACCCCCTCCTTCTCCTACAAAGATCCTCTTAAAATCACACATAATCGCCTAAAATAATAATAAAAAAGCGGCTACTCCTACAGGAAAAAAAGAAAAGCTCACAAGATTTATCTCTTATTTTTATTGGAATCCTTTGAAATGAATTTATTTATTCATTTTATTTATTTTTTTTTTTTTGTGAACTGTTATCCTCATTTTCATAGTTGTTATTTCATCACATTTCGGCCAACTCATCCTCTGGCCTTCTTCAAATAATTAACCATGATGGGATAGGAATGCTGAGTCTCTGTATCCCCAGTAATTACTGCCTTACATAGTTGTTGTTTTCAACACATTTTGGCCAACTAATCATCTGGCCTGCTTTAGGTAGCATTGAAACCACTATCTTCAGACAATGCTCACAGGGAACTGTAGAGACTCAACGCCTCTATCTACTTTGCTAACAACAACTATGAGGATAACAGTCGGCAAAAAATAAATAAAATTTATTTCCTATAAAAAGAAATTGGATAATTGCCTTAAAATGATAGAATGGCCTTGAAATGGCCTTGGATTCTTTTACATTAAATTCTAAAATAATTATTTTTGTTTTTCGTTCTGCCAAGTTTTTCAGGGTGTTCATAACTATGAGGATAACAGTCGGCAAAAAATAAATAAAATTTATTTCCTATAAAAAGAAATTGGATAATTGCCTTAAAATGATAGAATGGCCTTGAAATGGCCTTGGATTCTTTTACATTAAATTCTAAAATAATTATTTTTGTTTTTCGTTCTGCCAAGTTTTTCAGGGTGTTCATATGTAATTCTATAAAAAAAGATAATTTTTTGTTGTTGTTGGAGGAGGAAAGTAGCAGATAATGAAACCAAACAAATCTTGCAATATATTCGTTTTTCAACAGTCCTAGGATTAGATTTCAGTTTCTTGTATATAAAATGCATTACAATTCAATTTTAAGTTCTGTAACTTGTTTTTTTTATATGGCAAATTTCATTGCTTAAGTGTTTTAATAAAATTATGACATTGTTACTGAAGTAGTGTAAAATATTTAAAAGTTTTTTTTAGATCATGAAGCTCTTTCTACGTATGCCATTATTAAAATATTTTGAGCAAAAGTTTTGGAAGAAAAATATTGCATATATAGTCTTCAATTATTTGTTTTCTTCTTTCACTGTTCTGTTCTTTGTTTGTTTTTTTCCACATTGCATGCAGCCTTATTTAAAAAAAAACAAAAAAACTATCTAATTTATCTGTTTTTGTCACAGGCAGCAGACAATTCAGTTGTTGGGCAAATTGTTGAAAGCCCGAATTTTTGAAGAAGCCCAAAGTAGTAAGAAGCAGCATGAATTTACAGATGGAAATCGTATATATCGGTGAGTACAGAGATAGGTTCGTATATTTGAGGTGTGTCTTTAATTCTAAACAACAAAACTAGATGTGATTTCTTTTTCAATCCCTTTGAGTCTTATCATTTTCCACTATATTTGTATCTACTGCTGGAGTGATTCTTCTGCGATACTGCCCTTGGCTTTGTCATTAATGATCTCTTGATGATCTCTGTACCATCAAAACTTCAGCTTGAAAGAAACAAACTCATACGGAGCAAAATGGAGTGGATTGAAAAGTTCCAATTGGGTGCTGTGCTTTTCATTTGTTGTTCAATATTTCTTGTTCATTGCTTATGGCTGAGCAACCTTTAAAAAATAGGTGTGATCAAAAAGCATGTGAAAAATAAATGCAATGGTTGCAGAAAGCTTAGGCCACAATTCTATATTCCCAAGATGCCAAGTTAATAACACAATTTGCTTATTCATCTTTGACCTCTTGCTAACATATATTCATTTCCATTGCTTTTCAAACAAACCTTATATGTAGAGCTAGCTTTGTTTTTGATTTTGAGTTTTTAATTCTAAACTTTTACAAAATATTCGGTTATCCTGATGCTCCGGACTTCTTTGTTTACCTTGGAAGTGACGTCACACAAATCTTATAATACGGATGGCTACAATTGTAAAAATAATTTGTTTTATTTTTCTTTCATTTTGAGCTCCTTTTTTCTCCCGTTTAACTTTTTTTTTTCTCCCATTTCTTATTTTGAGCGGAGAATTTATTTTATTTTCATTTTGCGCTCTTTTTCCGATCCGGCATTACCTTTTATAGGTACTCCTGCAGGCCTGCACTTTACGACCCGAGCTTATGTTTAACGCTATTATTTAGAAACCTATTATTTAACATGGGGAAGGGAGGGTGTATTGTAACTATTCTGTACTTTCACCTAACAATTCAATTAAAAAAAAGGTAAATATGAAGAATTACTCAACCCTCGAAAATTCCTTTAAAATTACCACTCTTTAAGGTTTTCGGGGTCGCTGAAAAGGAAAATAACGTTTAAAATTACGGCAAATGAGTAGTTTCCAAGATATGAAGAAATGTTAGTTTTAAAAAGTGGGGGATCACTTTTCTATAATAATTTAACGTAAAATGATCACCCACTTTGTGGCCACGATTTAGTGGGGGGGGGGCGCTTCCTTTCTACCATCGGAAAATTCTTTAAAATTACCTGTTTACATTTGGTGGGAAGTGGTGTAAAATAAACAGTTCTTCTGCTTGGTTAATGTCGGCACGTTACTTATGTTAAAACGGTTAATTAAACTGCATAAGCACCTGTTAAAAAACTATACAAATAAAACAAATTATTTTTTACTTGTAAACTGGTTTATTAATTGTAGAAAACAAAAACAAATGGGAGAAAAAAAGGAGCTCAAAACAAATTATTTTTACAATTGTAGCCATCCGTATTATAAGATTTGTGTGACGTCACTTCCAAGGTAAACAAAGAAGTGCAGAGCGTCAGGATAACCAAATATTCTTATTTTGGGAACTGACACCATTTTCTTTTTCTATCTAATACTAATTAATCTAAACTTATAATAACCATTCAGTAAAAGAAATTAAGAATTGCCATTCTTCATAGTCTTTCATATAATTTACCTGAAATGGTGATGATTGATTGCATAATTTTTCAGTCTTAACTTCCCAAATAAAATTTATCTTTAGTAATAAACATAAATAAATTTTTAAAATCATTGAAATCCGATTAAACTTTTTTCTCACTTATAAAAACTTTGTTTTTACTTCTTGTCATATTCAACCTGCAAACTTTAATGTATATTTTATGCAGACATCAATGCAGGTCCAGTTATAGCAGATCTTGGTTTTTGTCCAGAATTCTCCCCTTATGAAAAATCTGTACAATGTGCATACCTGTGACGGAAAGAAAATAGCGTGCACCAAAAATTATGTAAATTGATAGTTTTATTTTTATGAAGGAAACCATTTTTAAGCAAAGTTTTTCTGATGCTTAAGAATAGCTTCTTAAAATCTTGTAAAAATTTGCATTTGGTGTTCCCTTGCAAAATTTGCATTTGGTGTTCCCTTGTTCCTTCAGATTATTTTCGTGATGGAGTCGTGAAATCATCTCATAGTTTAACCATAAAATTTGATTTTTCTTATTTAAAAATAAAACTACTTGGTAAATTTACATGAATTTTGGTATAAGATGTTCTTTCTGTCATAAGTACATACATCATACAGTTTTGTTTTGTTTTTGCTTTTTTTGTTTTTTTTTTAAATATATGAGTAATTCTGGACAAGCCCCCCAGATCTTCTATCCAGTGTAGCATTGACCTGTTTATTGAATTTGTTTATCCTAATTTGTAATTAAATAGCACCTAGGATAGATCTCGTAGAGACTTTGACAGTCATAGTTTTAAAAATGCTTTATATTGCAAAATTTAGAGGGGAGGGGATAAAATAGACGACATATCCTTGTATTTGATAGTTTATGGAATATTCTATAATAAATTTTGTTGATATTTGCTAGGATTAATCGAAGCTCACCTGCCAAGGATTCTCGTGTTCCTCTCAGTGCTAGAATGGACTTGATGAATGCAGCGCCAGGACAGAAAACAATGACCAAAACAGAAAAGCCCAAATCCAAAGGGAAGAAAGAGCCTGATCATATTCCAAAATGTCGCTTGATTGCTAAACCATTAACCATGGAATCAATGGAAGGAGTTTGGAAAATGGTTACTTTATATAGGTACTTTTGTCCTTTCCTTTCTGTTTTTAAGGAATGTGTAAAATTGGATATCAGATGTTGAATTTATTTAATTTGAGATTTTTTTTAAGTTCTCATCAGATTTTTTGTTACAAAAATTCAGTCTGTGTTTTTATTTAAATTAAAATCAATGTTATTTTAAATAAATTTATTTTTAGATCAATATTGCTTCAAAAACGGGGACTTTTTTTTACTTGTTTTTCTTGTTTCATTTATTTATTTATTCGTTCTTATTTCATTGTTTCCGTTTTCATTTATTCATCTCGAAATATCAGTTATCGCTACAAATGAAGTTATTGACATTTTCATTTTTATTAATTTGTATACATCTTAACAATAATGATACATGTTGTGTCTGTTTGCGTATATAAATCTATAATGTACAGCTAAGGTAATTTGGAAGTACTAGAATCAAATGTATTATATAAAAAGTAAGAATTCCTTATGGTCGCTGGATGTAAAGTAAAAAATATTTGGATATGTTTTTTGAATTTGAACCACCATTCTTATCTTGATTGATTTATGCACATTTTGGTCCATGTAACCACTAGCCAAGATGCTTCTTCAGATGCTATGTTTCTGAATTTTTGAGATCATGATAATTTGGATTATTCAGATTACTGTTCTCATCTTGAGTGTTATTTTCACAACAATTCTATTGATGTAAACTACAGCCTTCTTTAGGTGTATCTTGCACAGAATTTTGAAGGAAACTGTTTAATTATTCCAGAGATATCATGCTCTTTCCATTAGCCATGACCAGGTAGAAAACTTAATTTGCAATGATATTCTTAGTATCACCTGCAATGAAAATTTAACCTTCAACCTCCAGAAGAAGGTCACTTAGAATTGAATTTTACTTAGTATTATATCCATTATGTCATGTGTCTTTGTGGGAAATTCTCATATGAATTTTGGGAGCTTTAAATCTATTCTTGTTTTAGATGTACAATCTTATTACGTATCACTATATCTATATATATTAGTCGTGACCTTATCTATTTATAATTTAATTATATAATTTATAATTCCCATATTGTCTTAAATTTTATATTTGGTTTGCTAATTAAGTCATCATCATCCAGCAGATTCACTATTTTTTGGAGCAGTCTTGCTCTCTACCATTCTTCTGTTTCCAATTTTTATTTCATCGCGTAAGGGTAGATGGTTTCCCTTTTCCTTCCATATGTTGTTGACCATACTCAACCAATCAATATCACCACATATTATGGCTTTTGGGTGTTCTTCTAATCTTATTTTTAGTAGGCAACATCTCACCTTTGTATAGTTTTCCACACTTATATGGAATCACTCAAAATTCCATGCAGACTCTGAAGAAGGTGTGAGGTTACATTGGCTGAAATGTGAGAATAGCACTCAGGATAAGAACAGTAATCCAAATTATTCAAATTCTTCAGAGGCATCATGTAAAAATTTAACACCTTCTAATCAGACTTGTCAAACTCTGGAGCTTTATTTAATCCACAAGGGCAGATTGTTCTTATTCCGTCAAACATGATCAAGTAGAAGTGTTAATTTATGTTAATGAAATTCTGAGGTAGGTCAGATTTCAACAATTGGTAGAGTATATTAGTCCGACTGATACAAGTGATCAATCCTCATCTAAGAAAGTTGAGATGGAGCTAATTTTGTTAAGAATGATGTAAATAGTTCATTGGTTCAGAGGAAATAAATTTTATTGTGATATAAAAATGGTTGTCATTTTTTATGCTTAATTTATTTGTACAAAAAATGTGACATTATCCCTATTATTTTTAAAAGAACAAGTATACTAAGAATATTAATTAGCAAAGACACTTGAAAATTCCATAGAATGTTAAATTTTCTGATAAAATTTATATTTTACTGGATAATGCAAAAAATTGGATTTTTTTACAGAAAACCAATAACACGCAGCAAATAGTTTATTTATGAAAACGGTGTCTATTGTGTATATAGAACTCAACCAAATGAGATAAATTAATAAGTATTAAGTAATATTGTGCTACATAGTTCAATACAAATAATAAAATCACATTGTAAGAGACAATTTTTAATTTACTCCTTCATTCCAACATCTCTTAACAGACAGTTTTATTTTTCTTGTTTTTTTTTTGTTTTTTTTATTTAACATTTTCTCAACTTCCTTCGGCGAAGAACCATTGAATAGCAAAATTAAAAGTTTCTTTCTCACACTATTATGACACTGATCATATATTATTATAATGATGTTTGAAAACGAGGCTACATTAAAGAGAAGTCACTCTCATATTGTCCAGAGTTGCCAGATTGGCCATTTGAAGCCAAATTTTACAAATTTGGTCTTTAAAAATTGTATTTGACCTTTTTCCAAACATAGCGCACAGATTAACTAAGGAAGAAAAAAACAGAATATTATAAATGGAATATATTTTTTTTTAATTCTCTCGCCTTTTAAATGTTTAAATTATATCCACACACTTTTATGCCAAACTAACTGACTCAACCTGGCATTGCCTGGAAGTATATTTTATTTTTGTTTTTTACAAGATATTTAAAAATCTATCGGACGTGCACACACACCTATTATTTTTAGCTCTTAAATTTATAGGTCAAGAGCTGGAGTTAAAAGTGCAACAATGTCAAAACCTATATTAAACAAAGAGATAAATGTCATAATAATGCAGAAAAAAATTGAAACCGGCATGAATCTAAAGACGCCTGGGTTGCCACAGCTTGTTAATGATAAAAATTTTAAAAACTGAATGGAAATAAATAATAGCTAAGTCCATCCAAGAATGACAGAAGGAAAGATTGAATGAAGTGCATTCATTCTCTCTCCTTTTCTTTCTCTCCTCCTTTCTCTCTTTAGCAGTATTATTATTCTAATATTATTAGATTGAAATGAATATCCGGAAAACAAAAAGAGTAAAAAAATCAGTGAGTGAAATTAATCTATAACTATCTCTGTAAAAGAAAGCTATGACTGAATTTCTTGGCGATCTTTTCTTTCTTTTGCAGGGGGGGGGGGCTCACTTAGTATAGTGTTCATTGTTTTCCTCTAAACTTCTTTATATATTTCACTATCAAATAAACTTTTAATTGACCGTTTGACTTTTAAAGTCTATAAAATGGAGCTTTTTTGCTAAAAAAATTAGTTTCAATCAATTTCTTGTCAAAGAATGTTCAAAGTTCAAATCCTTGAAATTTTTTTCTTTTTCCATAGACAATGACTAGTAGCCAAAGTAATTTATTATTTTTCAAACCAAATACATGATCATTTTTAAAAAGAAAATAGGTATTTTTCTTAAAAAGAAATAGGAAATATAATCCTAATTTTAAATGTATTGGATGTTTTGTAAATTGATATATTGTAACTACCTGGAGTTGCTTGGGAATTTTTTAAATTAAATTTTTCTTAGTATTTTTTATTTTCATATTTTTCATAAATACCTGTATTTACAAAGTTTAATTCAATTAATATAGTATAACTTTGTCAGTAATGTATAAAGCATTTTAAAATTTTACTTGGTCATGAAGTGATATGGAAACAAGTTTGAAGCTTTTAAAATGACTTTAAAAATTCCCAACAGTCACAAATTAAAGACAACAAAATGAAAATATTGTAAATAAATAATTGTAAGTGTTCGAATTCAATTAAATATAAATAAAATAAACATGAATAATTACAGACAGTGATTCTAGAAGTCATTTTGAATTTGTAAGAAATGTAGTGTTTTAATTGGATAACAATCTTTATGATTATCAAATGAAAATAAATGATGAATCTAGGAAAATGTCTGCTGCAGAAAGGATTATCAGGCCAGATAGAACGTGTAATCAATGAAATCAATTAGTATGTAAATAACTAGTTATGTAAATAGCTAGTTATAGTAAAATACCAATTTTCCAAATAGATGCTATTATAATGTAACATGGAGAGTCCAACTGACTTTTCTTGATATGTTAGATGTGTAAATTTTTTTTTTTTTTTTTTTTACATAGGCATCACCACTTATCAAGGCCAAGCAGCCACTCGAGGATAAGGGTTAAAGAGTGTGCAGTAGAAATTGGAAGATATAGTAATCGTTAGTAATGAAAATTCGGTAAATTTGTTAGCAAATAGAATGGCTCATCAGGAACTTGTTTACCTTAGACTTGAAGACAACCATATTGTAGTCAGCTGGAAAGCAGGAAAACAGAAGACAATTCCACAGGTGGGAAGTTCTAAGAAAGAAGCTTTGTTCATAGAATCTACGTTTAGGTTTAGGCACAGATAAAGAGTGGGGGGAATTATTGATAATGTTTTCAGCTAGACGAGTGTTTCTTGTGAAAGTTTGGTGAGGGGGGGACCATAGACTGAAGCTCAGTCAAACACTTTTCATGAAAATAACAATACAGTAGAGACAAACTCGCAACATCTCTTCTGTGAGATAGAGGTTGCAGGGAAGAGAAAAGGATATCTCCTACGAGGCTACGAAGTCTATTTTGAACTCTATCAAGGCAGCTTCTGCCCAGATGTGGCAACAGTATTCCATCCTTGGACGTACCTGGCTTTTATATAGATAGAATTGCATCAGCAGTGAGATATCTACTGGATCGATAGAAGGATCCCACCATTTTTCCAGCGGCTTAGGCAACAGATTAGATGTACCTGTTCCATTTAAGATCAGGAGTAAAGATCAAGCCCAGAAGCTTGTCAAAATTTGAGACCTCCTCAAGACGAGAGCCATTCATTTCAACTGATGCCAGATGGGGATCAGAATGTTGATGTAAAGAGAGAAGCTTGGTTTTAGATGCATTAAAAGTAACCAGCCACTCCTTTCCCCATTGTACCACGTGCTCAAGATCAGAGGAAAAAGAATCTGAGAGAAATGTCTACAAATGATGTAAGGATGTGATTTGGAAGATCATTAATGCAGATCAGAAAAAGAGTTGGGCCCAGGATGGACCCCTGAGGGACTCCAGCATTAATACTGTGAGCTTCTGATTTTTGCCCATCACTACTCTTATGAACCTGTCAGAAAGAAATGATTTAATAATTGAGAAGACATTTCTAGCTATATCATAGCTAGAGATCTTGTGAAGTAAACCTTCATGCCATACCCTATCAAAGGCCTTAAATATGTCGAGCAATTGCCCTAGAAAGGTTGCCTCCGTCGAGAGATTTGCTAATCCTATGAGATATAACTATAAGCACATCTGCTGTTTATTAATGCATAAACGCAAAATGAAATTAAAGGTAAATCTGTTAAATGAAGTCATGCAGTCAAAAAAGAAAATTAATATCACAATTTTTATTAAAAAAATTTTGTATCTTTTTTTTATCCAGAAAATATAAATGTGACTTTGCTTCTTTTTTTTTTCCAGGTTACAAAAAACTATTGGTTACAATACTTTAGAAGATTTTCTGGATGCTTCATTAGTGAATGGTCGACACATAATGCATAATTGTCTTTATGTAAATAAAAGTGGTGTAGTCGGAAATGTCAATGTAAAAGGTTTGTACTTTGTTAAAATGTATATAATCTCATTCTTATTATGGTATGATGAGTCCTTTTATTTTTTACATCTTTTTTCTTAAATGGAATTTATTCAATATTAATGTGTTATACAGTATCATATTAACAGTATTCAAAGCAATTTTTTATTGCTGTCTACATCTACCTGTATAATATATTGCTAATATTTTGATTGAAACATTATATAAGGTTTAATGAATTTATTTATTGCAGACTATTATCCCCATCTTTCCTAATTGATGAGGATAATAGTCCACAATAAGTAAATTAATAAATAATGAATTCCAATTGAATAACATATGGTTCAATATTTTTTAAAAATGTCACTTTCTTCATATATGTACACGCACATTCATTCATTCTTTTATAAAAAAAAATACCATTGTCAACTAAATAATCTTTAAGTTATTTTTTTTATTTTGATTAGTTAAGATTTTAACAATTTAAATCTTTTTTAAATATTTTCTAACCATAAAAATAATTTTCAGGTAAATGTTTTTTTTGTTTTTTTTTTTTGTTTTTTTTTTTGTTTTTTGTTTTTATAACCCTAAACAAGGTCTATTGCTACTTGGACATGAGGGATTACTAACTGGGATCATGTCTACAGGTGATTATTTAATGAATTGAACTGGGTGATGTTTGTTTGCATTAGATTTAAATTTTTGCATGTTAGTACAATCAGGGAAGCAAGAAATGGGGAAAGGAATTTCAAAGTTTAGCAGTTTGTGGGAAGAAACTCTTTGAGTAAAAGGTTTTCCAGCATCTACGCACCTCAACAGTGAAGGGATGGGATTTTATTGCTTTTCGAGTTCATCAAGGGTATTTATATCGAGCGTGCACAAGTGCTATGAATTCATGAGAGCACCATTCCATTTAAGTATATGTAAAACAGGCACAGACATGGGGCACCGGTTGGAGTTTGGCCAAAAGTGCAGGACCTATTAGAATGGACTCTTTTTTTTTTTTTTTAAGACAGGGTTCAAAAGGGTGAGACTAGTGGTAGATGCACCAGACCAGATGTGGCAACAATACTCAACGGCATGGGCAAATGATGGCTTTGTAAAAATATGTGATACCCGCAGGTGTGAGTAATTTTCTAGCATGTTAGAGGGAATCCATCTTCTTTGCAGCAGTCTTAACAATGTCCTCAATGTATTTTTTTCCAATTCATGTTGCCTGTGAATGATGAGCTCTTAGGTAGGATGTTATTAACCATGGCAATTGTTGGTTGAAATGGTTTTTTGTTATTGATGAAGGAAATAATCTTGGTCTTAGTAGCATTAAATGTTACTATCCAGCTATGTTCCACTACAAACTCAGTCATTTTCTAAGGTTTCATTATTTTTTTTGGATATGTGTACATTCGTTTTTCCCTTGAGTCTATTACAGAGCATGGTATTATAAGTAAATATACCTATCTCAGACACAATTTCGTCAGGGACGTCATTTATGAATATTAGGAATAATAAAGGTCCAAGGATCGACTGTTGGGGCACCCCTGCATTAATATGTTATTTGGACATATAGTCATTGAGGTTTTTCGCTTGTCTAAGAACGATCTGATTATGTTAAATATTTATCCAGAAATACCACATAATTAAATTTTCATGAAATCCCTCCTCCCAAACCTTGTCAAAGATTTTGGTTATATTCAGTACATGGTATATGCATTCAGATCTACATTGATGGCTTCTGTCTGCCAAGAAAAGTTTGGGAGCAAGTAGTTATGGGGAGTTGGAGGCAAACAGCTCAGCCTTCTCAGGTACTGTGCAAACAACTTCATGATTGTTGGATAGTAGGGGTATTGTTGATTGCCTATTATTCACCACTATTATAAATTTTCCAGAAATCACAAATTCCTCATTTCTGATACTCTGGTCATTTCGGTATGCATTTTCTTGCTTGCAGCTATTTCACTCTTACAATGATTTCTAGCATCTATAAACTTTTGTATGTTTGATTTATGGCAGACAAATTATTGGAATTCATGCTGCCTTTGTGCAAAGGCAGCCGCATAAGTTGAAGTGAACCATTGGAAAGAGTACGACTTTGTATAGAACTTTTGTGTAGGAACATGTGCTTTAGTGGTTAATTTCTTTAAATAATTAAAAAATTCTGAGAATTAGATGTGTATAAAAATATAAAATAGAACTTTTTTTTTTTTTTTACAATATATTTGACTTCTGTAAGTTATCAATAGTTTAATTTGTTTATTGTGTTGTGGTTTGTGAATGTAAGACACAAAAATAATGCAAAGATTATTTTATTTTAAACTGGTAGGTTGCCCAGTCGTAAAATATGCATAAATATTATATTTTTGATTCATGCAGAAAATGAGACATGTGCATTCAAGCATTATGTTTTTTTCAAAACAGTTCACTTCTTGTAAGTAAAAGAAAAAAAACTCCAGCTGAGATCGAAACCAAAACCTACAGTCACTGAGTCAAGTACAATAACCACTAGGCCAGCTTGACACTATCTTTAAAAAGTGTTTTTAAACCTACTTATTCTTAACATAAGGAATCCGTCATGTGAACAATTCACACATGCACATTTGTGAAACAGCAAACAGATAAAAATCCAATGACACCCACATACTAATTTTTCAATTTTTACTCCTTAGCAACCCTTTTTTCCTGATGAAAATGGACTAAAAAAATTTCCACATGTTTAAATACCCTATACACCAAATTTCAAGTCTATAGATCAAAAATTTGTTAAGTATATAGGTTAAGAAGTGTCTTCACACACACATACACATATTCTCACTTTTATAGATATACTAGCAGGCCGTCTGGCATTGCCCAATCATAAAATATGCATAAATATATTTTAATTTATACAGAAACTGAGGTATGTGCATGAAATGTTTTCTCGATCATTAAATCATTTCTCTCTGATAGGTTCATAAGAGTAGTGGTTGATGGGCAGAAATCAGAGGTCCACAGTATTAATGCTGGAGTCCCCCAGGGGTCTATCCTGGGCCCAACTCTCTTCTTGATCTACATCAATGATCTCCTAAAACACATACTTAAATCATTTGTTGACATCTATGCTGATGACACAACTATCTATGGCAACACATCAAAGGCCGTAAATGACAAAGTTCTCTCTAATTCTCTCTCCTCTGATCTTGAGCGCATGGTACAATGGGGGAAGAGGTGGTTGGTCACTTTTAATGCATCCAAAACCAAGCTTCTATCTTTACATCATCAATGCTCTGATCCCTATCTGGCATCAATTGAAATGGATGGCTCTCGTCTTGGGGGGGGGGGGCTCCATGTTTTGACAAGCTTCTGGGTTTGACCTTTACTCCTGATCTGAAATGGAACACGTACATCAAATCTGTTGCCAGGGACGCTGGGAAAATGGTGGGATCCTTCTACCGCTCCAGAAGATATCTCACTACTAATGCAATTCTCTCTGTGTATAAAAGCTAAATATGTCCAAGGATGGAGTACTGCTGCTACATCTGGGCAGGAACTGCTAAAAACAGCTTATCCTGCCTTGACAGAGTACAAAATAGACTTTGTGGTTTAGTGGGGGATGCCCTTTTCTCTTCCCTGCAATCTCTCTCCCACAGAAGAGACGTTGCGAGCCTGTCTTTGTTTTATCGTTATTTCCATGGCAGGTGCTCGTCTGAGCTCCAATCCCTTGTCCCCCCTTGCCAATCTTTCACGAGAAACACCCGTCTGGCTGAAATTACTGTCAATAATTTTCCCCACTCTTTATCTATGCCTAAATCCAAACGTAGACTCCATGAGCAAAGCTTCTTTCTTAGAACTGCACGCCAGTGGAACTCTCTTCCGTTTGCCTGTTTCCCACCTGACTACAACTTGGACGTCTTCAAGTCCAACATAAACTCCTGACAAACCGCCCCCTTAAGTAAGACACTCTATCAAACCCCCCCCCCCATACTAATGATTACTGCAATACTATCTCATTGATTACTGTACACGCAATAACCGTTATCCCTGAGTGGCCTCCGGGCCTTGATAAGTGGTGACACCCATGTAAAAAAAAAAAAAAAAAAAAAAAAAACTACTTATTTGTAACATGATGAATCTGTCATGTGAACCATTCATGCATGCGGTTTTGTGAAACAGCAAACAGATAAAAATCCGACAACCCCCCCACCACCACCACCACGTACCAATTTTTCAATTTTGACCTCTTAGTTTTTTCTGGATGAAAACCCATTAAAAGGGTTTTGTATATGTCTGAATACTCTATCTATATCAAATTTCAAGTCTAGCTCAAAAATTTGTTGCATATATAAGTTGAGAATTGTCCCCATGCACATATACATTATCACTTTTCTAGATTATATAAATTAGTTAAATCGGATTTCCTTTCACATTACCAACACCATTTTTCAATTTTATGCATTGCATTTCATCTTTGGAAATCTGGCAATTTTTTTGTTTTTTTTATCTATGTACAAACGTGAAAAAATGTATAATTTTTATACAGATCATATATTATTTCCTAGCAGTACGTCATAGAAACTCCAGTTGTCTTCTCCTTTTTTTTTATTTTACAAATTTTAATTTGGCTAAAATTTTTGGAATTGCATTTAATTTGGAAAAAAAAATCAATTATCTGCTTTTTGTTTAATTATATTATGTGATCTTAATACTATGATTCTAAGTTTAAATGAATTACATCCCTTTGATTAACTTTTATTTATTGCGGACTATTATCCTCATCTTTTTCTTAATTGTTTCACAACGTTTCGGCCAACTATTCCTCTGGCCTTCCTCAGGTGGTAACCGCGACGGATAGAAATTCTGAATCTCCTGACTGCATTCACTGCAATCACTGCCTTCCATAGTTGTTGTCGTCTCACCATGTTTTGGCCAAGTAAGCCTCTGGCCGGCTTTGGGTAGGATTGAAACTGCTATCTTCAGACAATTCTCACCTGGAACCAAAGGCAGAGGAATAGTTGGCCGAAACGTTGTGAAACAACCAAGAAAAAGATGAGGATAATAATCCGCAATAAATAAAATTAATAAATAAAACTCATCTCAATGAATTCCAATTAAAAAATAATATATACTATTCGGTACAGACCCGACTATGGAAGATCAGATAATAAATAAACATGAATCTATAATACCAAAAAATTCAACCTTGATTGCCTTTGTGGCCCGTGGTGCAGTTGATAGAGACGTTGAATCTCTATGGTTCCAGGTGAGAATTGTCTGAAGATAGCGGTTTCAATCCTACCCAAAGCCGGCCAGAGGCTTACTTGGCCAAAACGTGGTGAGACGACAACAACTACGGAAGGCAGTAATTGCAATGAATGCAGTCAGGAGATTCAGAGTTTCTATCCTTCGTGGTACCACCTGACGAAGGCCAGAGGAATAGTTGGTCGAAACGTTGTGAAACAACTAAGAAAAAGATGAGGATAATAGTCCGTAATAAATAAAATAAATAAATAATACTCATCTCAATGAATTCCAATTAAAAAATAATATATCCCTTTGATATCGCACATACATATTGATAATGTTATGGCTGACAAACGCAGTTATTACACATAATATCAAAAGATATTAATATAATATTTAATAATAAATATAAACAATACAATAACAATAAATTAACAATAATAATAATTAATAATAATAATAATAATTAATAAATTAATAATAAATAATCCATTGCATGAAAAAATAGGTGTTATGCAATTTGTGTTGTTTAGGCAGAATACATTTGATATCTTTAGTCTGTGATATTTTTATTTCCTTATTTTTTTTCTTCAATTTTTTTCAGACCAGCTTCCACACTGGGTGTTATCAGCTATGAAATGTTTGGTCCATTGTAAGTTATTGATTTGTTAAATTTCAAATAAATAAGTAATCTTCTTATATTTTTTCGTCGATCTACAGTTTCAATAGGAAAATAACCAAACATTTGCTAAACAAATGTTTCACACTTCTCACTTAAAGTACTTTTCTTTTTCTTTTTTTTTTCAATAAACTATGCATATATTTTATTCTTATTAAAAAAATTATTGTATTTATTCTGAAGAAATTGCTTGTTTTTTTGAAAGACATAATTCTTTAAAGAAAGTAGTAAAGACTTTCACTCTCTATCCATAAAATCATCTCACTTCCCTCACATTACCATATTCCATCCTATACAGGTATAATTATTTTCAGGCCACTATGTATTTCATTTTTTAAATATACCAATATATTTCAATATACTACACTACATTTAATTAAAAAAATAAACTAAATGTTCCCTCATTTTCCCTTATATTCAAAATGGCATCCTGAATGTATTCTAAGAACATGTGATTTCCAAAAATGTTCCTTTTATTTTAATAATAATTTTAATCGTTTGTCTGAATCCTAGAATAATTCAACAAACATCTCAAACTATGTTCAAACTCGCATCTTTGACTGCGCATTTATACATTATACATTTATTAATAAAAAAATTTTTTAAAACTTTCCTTTTTAATTACAAGAAATAGAAAATACAATAAAAATCTATTAACTTTTACTGACTTATTATTAAACTAAAAATAAAATTCCTTCTTGAATAAGGTTTTATAATTTGTTCACACAAAACAAATGATAAAAAAATATTTTACATTTTAATGTTAAGGAACCATTTTCTGATATAAATTTAATGTAAAATGATAACTGAATGATTTATCATTTTTGAAATAAGAAAATTGGGGTTGTAGCATTTTCATTTTTCATAAGCCTATTTCATGTTTTTAATATAAATGAGGGTGGAATTTCTGGAGTTGATATTCTTTCCTGTGCATAGCCAAGACACAGGTCAGCTAGTTTTTATAATTTTTATAATTCAAATATGATATCAGGTATTGAAATTGAAATAGTTTTTTTTTTTTTTTTTTTTTTTTTTTTTAAGGGCCTAATAAAGTGGATGATACGTTTGATGTGTATCCAGGTTTTGAGAAAGATGTATTCCGTGTTGTGAGTGAATATTTCCAAAAATTACCAGAACCCCTGCTCACTCATTGCTTGTATGAAACGATCACTAATGTTTTTGGTAAGCTATTTCCCTTCCCCTCACACATCTTATTGCATGATGATAACAACTAACCTCTTCATGCTTACATTGTTTTATTTAATTATTAGTTTTTCTTTTGTGAAATTTTAGAAATCCAAACTTCTTAGCATGAAAGTTATGATTTGATCTAAAAATAAAACTTAATTTTTTTACAATACATTTGATATATGCAACTTATTAATAATTTAATTTGTTATGAAATGTTTGTGAGTGGCAAGACACAAATATGAAGAAATAAATGGATGAAAATGATTCTATGAAGATCAACAAAATTTTTGACCAGAGTAATTAATATTATTTGATGATATGTTGTCGACAATTAGTCCAACACAGGGTAGACCGTTCTGGCATCTTCTTGCCCTGCTCTGTTAGACTGAGGTATTGTTCTGTGCAGTTCTAGAATGTTCATTCTTCCAGGATTTACTTTCTCATGCTTTAATAAGGTGTTAATTTATTGCTAATTGCTGGAGGTGCCCCTATTGTGGAAGGCCATTCGGGTTGCTCTGGCATTTTTGTTGACCAGAGTGCTCAACATCGTGATAGCTGTCTTTTCAATCTCCACTTTTTGACCTTGTTTCACATCTTCCTACTGTGGAAAAAATTTTTAAAAACTTGTCAATTAATATTTCAAAATGTTCCTAGAAAAAGGAGATAACTTTAATGTACAAAGTTTTCTCCCGTTAAATAAAAAAACTATTTAAAAGCATTATTAGTCAGCTTATGTATCCACTTAACAATTTTGGTATCCTTTCTAAATTTTACAATCGCAATTCACTTTCAGTGCTGCATTTATACTGTTGGAAGGAACATGTTTTAATATGGCATTATATTTGATATCATACGAAGGCTAAACTTTTTCAAATTGCCTGGTCATAGAATAGGATTTTTTTTTTATGTTTTTGTTTTCATCATCATAATCTAGTGGTAATATCATGGTTCTTGACTCGCTCATACTATCTCCTTCTATTCTCCATGATATGAGGAAGGTTTTAATTGCATTGTAAGTCCATTATGAATTGCTTAGCGTAATTTCTGTGCAGTTTCCCCATTGAACTATATCTCTGTTTTGATATCCACAACAAAAACATTGCTGACAATTTAATCCATTGCCCTCCAGCAGTGACCAGCAAATCTGGTTCTCTCTCTGATCATGGCTGAGATCTAAGGGAAGTGATTGTAGAGTTACTCTCTTGTGTGCTGCTGCCCCTAGGAGAGTAGTTTTACCTAATTAATTAATCTTTTCCGTTACAAAAAGAGTTTTTTTTTTTTTGTTTGTTTGTTGTTTTTTTTAAAGCTGTTTTGGTACTTTTCCACAAGAAAAAAAATTATTAACCAAAGGGGGGGGTATACCTTAAAACATTTTTAGTGAATGGACATCATCCTACCCACCCCCACCAATGGAGAGGGTAAATTATTTGCCTATGTCGGTCATACGACTGAGGTGTGAGTCAATTTTGTATTTTTAATTTTTTAAAATGCAAAAATTACAATTATTTTTTTCTTTATTCTTAAATATTGTTTGAACTGTTTTTAATGTACGAAAATATTGAGATCAAATCAATTTGTAAAAATGTTTTGTTTGCTTGGAAAAGTTTAATCTTTTGATTGATGCTGGTTACAGTGTCATGCTGAACTTGTTCTTTTTGTCAGACGTAACTGGAGTCATGAATCTGCCTGTGTTGCATTTTACAAAGAATATTATTTATTGAACAGAGTTTACATAAAAAATGTTTGATTATTGGTCTTTATAATCTCTGTAAAATTGTTTCTTGTTTTTATTTGTGCATCAAAGTAGATTTGTGCATCTTGTTTAAGCATTTTGAAATGTCATCTTTTGCTTTTAATATTGTCACCATGCTTTGTATGCAAATAATTTTTCAATGAAACTTTGAACTTTAAGGCATAAAAATATATTTATTTTTAGATATAAATTGTTTGTACAGAAAATAATGACCGATTTCAGAAAAAAAAATACATTGAGGTCATGTGAGAACTATTTGAAAATTTTGCAGATGAAAAAGCACAATAAATAGATCTTAGTTTGCTTCAGGTGATTGGATACCATTGAAATATTGACTTGAGTGCCATAGACATTTCTCTGACACTTTCACGTCACTTATGTTCAATTGTTTTCAGGCATTTTCCTAAGAGTATATGACTGCTCTATATCTTCATTTTCAAGGTTCTTATTACAACTACAGAATTTCTGAAACCACCTTTGTACCCTCTGATCATTTTTGGACTCTTCTTCCCATGCTCTGTTGGTATTAACAAGTTTTGAAAGCTTTATCACAGAGTTTGATTTTGTGCACGAAAAGTGTTGCCCACCCCCCTTTTTTTTTTTTTACATTGTTATGAAGGGATTACTTACTTCAAAATTGTATTCAGAAAGAAATTATTCAAAATATCTTAAAGCATACACATCAATTACTAAGTAGGGATGAGAAAGACTCAAGCCTCAGTTCTATTTCCAGATTGACATCAGTGAAGAGTTTTAATAAAGAGAGATAACTTCTAACTGATTTTATCTAATCGAGGTCTTATATGCTTCAAAATTGTACCCTAAAAGAAATTATTGGAAATATACACATTGATTATAAACCATGTAACATTTCGTAAAACTATGCAAAAATAGCATTTTAAATTAACTTTTTAGAAAATAAGTAAAAAAAAAAAATTTTTTTTAAGTCAATAGTTTCTGAACAATCTAATAACTTTTTCATTTTTATTTTATTTATTTTTTTTAATAAAAAAATAGTCTATTAAAATGTTTTCTCCTTTTGCATGATATATTTTCTTTGCATGTTTTATATTGCATGACTTTTCAAAATCATTGTATTCTATGTATTACCTACAGTTATGGCTGATACAAGACATGCTAGGCATTCATCTCCATTGTCAACAGGCTCTGGTATGCCCAGCTTGGTTTCCTTTGGTTCTATTGACAACCTTCTTCTGGATATGACTACTGCTACTTGTCGTCGATCATCTTCTAATCGATCTAAGCAATCTTATTCCCGGGTGCTTTTTGATCCGTCGGATGTAAGCTATAGCGGACGTAATCGCCACTCCCTTAGTCAGCTATCAATAAATAAAGAGAAGCGTAATTCAACCGGCAGCATTCCACTTCTTAGATATGAAACCGCTTTTGGTCCAGAAAATAAAACTGTCACCAATGTCTACTACTATCCAAACCAAAACACAACCACATTCAGTGGCTCGATGTTTTCGCGTCTCCCCTCTGTTTCTAATCTTGAATATTCCAACAGTTTTAAGAAGACATCAGACAGTCCAACTCGATGGCATTCGGAACAGCATCTGCGATCAGCGGATAGTCAGACTTTAAAAATCCTTGATTCTTATAGTACGAACCAACCGAGTGCCAATAACAAATCCAGTGAAAATCAAATCTCTGCTTGTGCCAAAAATTCATCTAGTCAACACAAACTCTTAAACAAGCATGAATCTGAAACCAGTGTCTCCAATAACCAAATTCTTCGTAGCTTTCAGCCCACAGAAAGATCACAGCTATCTTGGCAAACGACAAAATCCATGCCTTGTAGTCAACTTAGTTCTTCATGCATTCCTAACCTTTCTCCTGTTGAAGCTATTGACAAAAATGGGAGAAAACGCTATAGTACTATTTCAGGTAAGTAATTTTCTAGTGCTTAAAACGGGTTATGATTTCTTCTGATTCTTTCTGGAAATTGTATTATTTTTCTATGTATGTTTAATATAACTGATCCTTCTACTGGATTTTTAAGTCAAATAATCACATTTACGAACACGTTTTCATAATTGTCTGCTAGTTGATTATTTTTTTTTTTTTTTTACTTAACAAACTTTAGAGAATGGCTATAATGGGGGAGGAGGGGTTATAAATTCCAGAGAATAGCTTTATATTAAACTTACAAAGCAATCAGATGCTTCCCCCTTTAAAAATTGAACAATTCTTTTTTAGAAGAAAGTTATCTAAAAATGTAATCAATAGAAATCCAAAGATTTTCTTTACGATTTCTCTAATTGTACAAAGATTATGTGGCAGTTTTAAAACCAAACATAAAATTTGAAATGCTAATATTATCGTCACTATGGGCTCAAATTCTAGTATATATTAAATTGTTTTTAATGCCAATGCATAGTTAAGGCAAAATAAATTGTTTTTGAATATTAAAACCACTTGTGTTTGAATACATGTATTGAAACCTGATGCCAAAGTTATAATTATTTTACTAAGGTAATGTTTTAAGCTTTCTTCATAAGTTCAAATAGCCCAGTTGATAGAACATGAGATTGAAAATCTCAAAGTTTCAATTTGCAGTCATGTCATTCACTTTATCTATTAGTAATTTATTATTTACTATTAATTTGATATTTTTTATTTCTAAAAGTAGTTAAGATTTTTTTTTTAAAGGAGAAAAATTCTGTAATGTTTTTAAAAAATTGTGATTCACAGAAAAATATTGACTGATAGGTGGATATAATATCTATATACTTCTGATGAATTGTCTTTTTAAAAAATCTCTTGAAATTGAATAGATTTTCAATGTTTGTTTTCTCTCAAAATTGAAAAATGCATTTGAAAGCACCAATATAATAAGAATTGAATATTAATAATTATAATGCATCTCTTAATCTATTCCTACCCTCCTCAACCTTTTAATAAAAACTCTCGCATACATATCATTTTCATTTTCTTCTGAGTTTATCCAGCACAGTAAGGTCTTCACGGAATTTCTCTTTTCATCAGTCAAAAGCTTGATCGTGAAGTCTGATCATCCTCAAATCTAATATATATATATATGTGTGTGTGTGCGTGTGTGTGTGTGTGATTACAATTTCATAAAATATATAATACTTTCTTAAATATTTTATCAGATTGATACACAAATTACACATAAGTTTATTATTTTTTTTAATTATTACAGTTTATTTTTAAACGTATCTACTTCCTGCTATTGATTGAGTATTTTTCCAAAAATATATTACTCTATTTTATATATATATAACTATTTACTATATTAATTATTAAATACCTACAGACACTAGTGTTTCATCCTTTCGGGAATCATCAGTGCAGGGTGTCACAATTAACACTGGTTGATTCAAACTCGGCAACAGAAGCCATCTCTGGCTTCATTAGCAAGAACCTTATGCATTCGGCCACCATTAACTACGAGAATTACTGTTGGAATTTAAACATTTATTTTTTAAATGTTTTTAACGTCTATCAGTGATTTAATTATTATATGATGATCTGCGCATAATAGCTAAATTGACCGACCTTAATTCAACTGAAAGTGCTCAAAGATAAGAAACAAGTTTCTAAAGGAGCTGACATAATTATTTACTATAATAATTAGTAAATACCTACAGACACTAGTGTTTCATCCTTTCTGGAATCATTAGTGCCGGGTGTCACTATTAACACCAGTCAATAGATTCAAAGCTGGCTTCATTAGCACAGACCTAATCCACCGTTAACCGTGAGAAGATATATATATATATGTTGTTGTTGTTTGATATATTTAATTTTTTAAAATCTGTCTCTCCTGAAAATTTCCAACACAAAAAATATTTAGTTTCAATTCTCTCAATTAAGATAGTTAAATCTAAGGATTCCAGATTAATTTTATAATTGAGATCCTTTATTCCTTTTAGTTTAACATTTCTTCTTTGTATAGTTTGTGATTTCAATATTATTTTCCAGTTTCCATCTCTAGCTCTTGGTGTCCAGGCCGAAGTATAATATTCTATAAGGTTTTATTTTAATTTTATATATTCTAACATTTGCAACCCTTGAAATTAAGCTTCTAATTGTCCAATGAATCATTTTGTTTCATTTTAACACTATTGACAAAATAATTGTTAGATTTAATTAGAACTTAAAATTTACTCCTAAATCGCATTCCTCTATTACTGCTCAATTAGTGATCTAATACATAAAATTAAGTATGTTCAGATTTTTCAGGTTAGATCTAAATAGCAATGCATCTGACAAATTGATGCTTGATTCTGACTTGTCATTTATGTAAGTTTTTGCTCCATATTCTTTACATGAAAAGACAAATTCAAATCAATTTCATTGATTGCATATTCTATCCAGCCCAATAATTCTCCCAGCAGCATAAACTACATGAGATTTATCATTTACTTTTATTGTATAATCATCAATGACAAATTTAAGATGGTGCTGGATACATATTTATCCAATTTTTATACTTATATTAGAACTGTGTTGTAATATCATATTTGATTTAACATCTATTTTACATGCTGGCATGTGTTGAACAGCTTTGAAAAATTGACTTCCAAATCAACCTATCTCTGCCCATGTCTTTATCACTCTTTCCCTCGAGTTCATCCTTATGACTTCCGCTCATGTTTTCATGCCTCCTCCTGTGAACTGACCCTGCTTTCTTAATTGTTCTACATATACTAATCCAAGAACTCTCATCCGTTCTTTCGAAGTGACCACACCATCGAAATCTACTGTTTGCACCTATTTCCTTATACTGTCCAGATTTAATCTTCTTCTAACATCATCACATCTAAAGCTTTTTTAAAGACTCATATTACATATATTATTTTTCTTCATGCAACATGTTTTCAATTCTCACTGGCCCAGTTTCATTTCAATACATCATCACACTGTACACATGTCTGATAGATTAATAGATAATTGCATACAAACACTTATTATATATCTGATCATTTGACCTTTTTTTTTTTTATAGTTTGTGATTCCTGGAATTGCAATGGTCATTTTTTAAACAAACTTTTGTTTAAATACCAATTCCTTTGTGACCATACAGAATTCAATAATTATTTCTAACTGAATGACTGCTATATTATAACTAATATTACTTGCAAACCTCAAAAAATGCTTTTCAATAACATTTTCTTTAGTAAATCGTGCTTTGAACAAACTTCATTAAATGATATAATACTATTGTAAAATACGGCTACTAAGAAGTGATTTTTAATATATATATATATATATATATATATATATATATATATATATGGCATTTTTCTGCTTATTCTTATTTGAAAATATGAACTGAAAGTTTCAATATGCACGTGGAAAACCAAAATTTAAATAATTAGTAAAATAGATTTTTTTCAAAGTCTCCCAGGCAGGTTTATGCAAACTACAATTCTATAATCCTGGGTAATGCTAGGTCAGGTCAGCTAATATTTCATTCTTGCTGTTTCAGTATATAATACTTTACATTTTTCTACATGAAATTTTCACTTCCAAGTATTTTCTCAATTTTTGAAACTATCAATATCTATTTATACTTTGGCTTCCTTTCAATCTTTAGAAACAACAGATATCCTCCGTAAAGATGGGCGAATAGTTAAGCAAGGATTGTGTAATACTATACTAATCTAAAAACATCTATTTTTATTCAAGTTTCAGACCAAATGTTAACCCCCTCCCCCTTCTAATAACCCTTTAACCCTTAAAAGAATATGTGCCTATATTTTGTCTGAAGCAAAAAAAATAGATCAGTTTTGTAGGTGTGTCTTGTGTAGTTTCTAAATTTTACTTGGACACTGACAACTCTCCTTTACATGGTAAACTAGAACCTTCAGATCTAGATAGTTTGTCTTGTGTGTATGTGGGCTCAAAGTCAAGTATATATTAAATAGTTTTTAATAATGATAAATAAAGCAAAATAAATTGCTTTGAACTATTAAAAGCATGTCCAACACTATTGATAATGTTTCATTTATTTATTTCTATGATTCTTTGTTTGAATTCATATTTTGAAACATGAGATAGATCATAAATCTGTGATGTCACATAAAAGTAGCAATACACATAGCCAATAAAACGCTTTGGATAATCACAGATTTCAAGGGGTTTCTGCTAAAATAATCATATTTTAAAAACCAAAGCACTTTAAGTCTTCAAAATACCACCGTTTTGTTCAGAAATGAATATACTTTCAAATAAATTAGTAAATAATAATATACATTATATATTTTTAGAGTTTTAAGCAAATAAAGTGATAAAAATGTGAACATCATAAAACAGCATTTTCTGTAAGATTTTGTAATGACCCCCCCCCCCCCTGATTTGTAAACACTCGTACCGTGTTTCCGTTTAGAATTTTTTTATGAAATTTGGAAATTAGCCAAAAGAGATGTCATTTTTAATAATTTTGAGTGTCCGAAATTCGTTTGACCACTCGTTTTTTTGTTGTGTTAAAAAAAGATTTCAAAATGTGTATGGAAAATTTTGAAAAAAATTTTCTTCGGACACTCACTATTAAATAAAACAATCTTTTTACTATGTTTATTTGTTAAAAAGATGATTGGACAGTGTTTTCTCTAGTGGTACGTAACAATTTAAAAACATAATATCCGAAAAAATCGTTATGAATTTGAATCAAGACTTCTGTAGTATTAGTGATAGCAGAAGCAGTGATAAGCATGGCGTAAACAGGCGTTTTGTTTTTGTTGTTCATTTTTATTCCAGATCGATTTTTTTTTTTTTTTTAATTGAAAATCTGGTTATAAAAAAAAATTTTTACATGTTTAATTAGAGCTATTTTGTTATCAACCATACAAATATTTTTAAAAATTGGGTAGTATTAAATTTGAAAATATTTGAACAAACGAAGATGTGAAATACGATTGTTTTGGTTCACGTGTAAAAACGGTACACCGTCGGTACACACTTCTAATTTTTGTCCTTTAAAAAATGTTTTCAGTGAATTATTATCGAATGGAAACTAATCTACCCGATTATTATAAAATAATTAAAAAGAATAATCAACATTTAAATATTTGTAGGACGTGCTCAGTAAAAAAATAAAAACAGTAGAAAAAGACATGAAATGCAATTAAAAATCAAATTAACATTAATTCAAAATTTTTAACAATTTTTCAGCTTTAGCAAAAACTTTCCTTTTTTATATTTAAATAGGTGGGACAAAAATACTTGATATTTTTCCAAGCATCATGTTTTCTGTTAGAGGGACGTCACTTTTTTAAATAACATTTATTTTTGTCTGTCATAATTCTTGCAAAGTTTCACAATGGGTATCAAACATCCTCGTAAACAAACTAAAAAAAAAATCTCACTTAATTCTATGTCTAATCCTAGGTATGAGTGGCAAGCCTCCTCCTAAAACCTTTAGCCTTAACAATAATGCTAAGTACAAGTGGCAGAGCTCCCCCACTAAACAAACTTCCCCTGTGAGCTCATATAAGCGTTAAAAAAAAAAAGCATAAAAAACGTTTAAAGAAAAGTGCACGATTAATCTCCCATAAAAAAAATAAATTGGTCAATTGTCTTGAAATGGTGAATTATTTTACATTTATGTGAAATCAACCCCAACTCTGAATTCTACAATTGATTTTGTTTTGTTTCTATCAAGTCTTCAGGATGTTCATACATAATTTTCCTTAGCCCTTATCATTAACCCAAAGTCAGTGGCAACCTCCCTACCTACTCATAATTGCACAAAGACCCTCTTAAAACCACACATGATCGCCTTTTAGAAAATAAACAAACAAAAAAAACACCCAGGATTTATCTATCATAGGAAAAGGGGGTGGGGTAACTGCTCTAAAACACTCAAATGATTCAAAATGGTAAATCATTTTACATTAAATTCTAAAATAATTTTTGTTTATCTTTTAAAGTTTTTCACATGCAAATGTCTATAAAGGTAGAATCACATATTTTGGAGAGGTGGTCAGATGGGGAGGGGTAACAGAAGGTATTAATCTACAATAATACCAAAGAAATATTGCAATATATTCATTTTTAACCAATCCTAGATTTCGACTTCAGTTTTTGGCACATAAAATGCATTACAATTCAACTTTGAGTTTTCTAACTTCTTTTCTTTTAATGAATACATGGCATTTATAAGCAATCGCAGCATATTTATGTACATTTACTGCAGATTATTTGGAAACCATTAATTTCTCAAGATTTTCAGTAGCATATTCAGATTCCTTGCACAAAAATACACTTATATGGTAAATTTTATTGCTTATTCTTGTGTTTTAACAAATATATAGCATTTTTACTGAAAAAGTAGTGTAAAAAATGTGACAAAACACATATGATCTTAAAGAGGGGAAAATATCCAAACACGCAAGGCATGAAAATAGTCATAACTTCCTTGATTTTAATTGGATTTAAAAGATTTAAAAAGATTCTTAGCTTATCAAGCTCTTTCTATATATACCAATATTGAAATATTTTAAGCCATTTAAATTTTTCATGTGTATTGCTGATAAAAGCTATAATTTTTTTAAGCTTTATGAGAAAATCTAAATAGCTCAGTTCATAGAACATCAAACTGAGGATCTCTTGTTTCCGGTCATGACATCCATTTTATTTGTTGGGAATTAATAGTAATGCAATATTTTCCATTTCTAAAGGAACTTAATATATTAATATTTAAAAATTATCACACACACACACACACACACACACACACACACACACACACAGAAAACTACTCTTATGTTATGAATGGACTAGCAGGAAAATCCAGCAATGCCTGAGAACAAAGGTCAAAACTGTCCTTCTTTCTTAGCTCTTCATAATATTCACAGATGGCAAAGAATCTGCTTGGCATTAATTCTGTAGGAGAAAGAGGAGGTAACTAAAATTTAAAAATAACTTTGATAAATTCCAGGTTTTCAACTGCTTTTCTCATATCCAGCATTTCCTATATTACCATTTCTGTTCCCATTTTTTAACTCCCAGAATTTTCTTGTAGTGAATAATAAAAAAAGTAAATAAATAAAGAAGTAAAATGTTGTAATTAATTATTATGGATGAATAAAGATCCTACAGTGTTATATTATCCCCCCTCCCTCCACCCTCTTTGATCCAAATAAAATATACTACTCCAATTATCTTGGCTAACGTAATTTCAGAATGTGTATAGCTATGAGATCCTATCTCCAAAACTCAAAGAGTCTATGAACAGACAAGAACTACAACTGTAATGTATGTATATATGATGAGAAAAAAATAGAAAAACAGATTCAACAACCTTCATTCTCCAGCAGAGAAATTAACTTTAACAGCTGTCTCAATTGCGCAGACAATGAAAAATTTTTTTTTTTTTTTTTTTTTTTTTTTTAGGGATAATGAAACAAACACATTATTCTCTCTCCCCCCCCCCTCTAAGATCACTATATTTCCCCATAACCTCTTGCTTTGATGGAGGGGAGACTAAAACTTGCTGTTATGGTTTCAAATGATCTGAAATAATAGCAAAGGGAGACTGGATTCCAAATATTTCTCATATGTTATAGCTCCCCCTCTTTGGTTTTCATACATAAAGTAAATTTCACAGTGTATAAGGATTATTTGATACTGGAGATATTTATAATCATAACCTATTTCCAAAAGAAGAGAGATATAATGCATGAGAAATATTTGGAATCAAGTTTCTCCTTGCTGTTATTTCAGATCATTTAGTAATTGTGGCTGACCAACACATAACCTACTTTAAAAAACTTGTTTTTTATAGATTTTTGGGAGTGTTAAAAACAAATATTGCATTTAAATTTTTTAAAAATAAGTATTTTTCCGGGTATGAAGTAATGTAATTCTTTATGTTATAAGAGGTGGCTATTGTTGTATGCACAAGTGCACATATTTTTGCTTAATACCGAGAAAAATACTTATTTGCAGAAAATTTAAATGTGATAGGTTTTCGGGTGTGCTGAAAACCTATCTGAAAACAAGATTTTTAAGGTTTTGTGTTGATCTACCAGATTACAATAAACCCCATCCCTTAAAAAAAAAAAGATAACAGCCCCCCCCCCCAAAAAAAAAGGTACCTATAAAGTGGATGCTCATTTTATATCAAATTAATTTAGAAAAGTGATCCCCCACTTTTTGAAACAATAATGTGTGATCTTAAGGGCAAATGTCACATAGTCAATTCAGGTCCTTAGATTAGCTTAGTGAGCCGTCATTTGTGAAATTCTGATCAATAGTCGCCGAGATTTTGAACTTATAAAATTGCCAAAAAATACAGTAGCATCCAAAACTAAGGGACAAAATTTTAAAACCTAATATTTCTTAAAAATAACAACTGTGAAAAGCTGAAATTTTGACAACTGGTAGTCGTTATCATCCATAAGAACATACTAAAATTTGAGTCATTTACAAGGATAGAAAAAGAATTATAACATTTATTTATATATATATAGGTAAATTTTTGTATTTACTTCTTCCATAAACGTCTTACATGTGTTTCATTGTGCATATAATTGATGCTGCTATAAAAAAAATCCTTAGAAACAGGTAAATATTATAGTCACACATAAGTGGGTGGAATAAAGAGGAAAAAAATTTACTTTAAAGAAAAAAAAGAAAAAAACAGAAAATTCCAGAAATTCAAAAATACTAAGAAATGATATCTGAAGAAAAATGTAATGAATGAAATTATATTTCTTTCCCTTAATTTCAGATAAATTTAATTATCTTTAGCACATTGAATACAAGATGGAAAAAAGCAAATTCATACAATTTTCTTATTTTTAGTTAAGCTAGGCTGAAAAGCTGCTGAAACGGCTCACAATATCAACGAAGCATTTGGCCTAGGAACCACTACTGAATGCACAGCACAATAGTGGTTTAAGAAATTTAGTGGTGGTGACGAGAGTCTTCAAGATGATGAGCATAATGGTCGGCCATCGGATGTTGAAAATGATAAATTAAGAACCTCAGTTGAATCCAATCAACACACAACTGTTCAGGAACTTACTTCTGGATTAGATTTCCAACCACTTGAGAGAGATTGGAAAGACAAAAACTTGAATACCTCACAAATTGAACGACAACCAAAAGAAACACCATTATGAAGTATCATCTTCCCTTCTTTTACACAACAAGAATGACCTGTTTCTCGACTGGGTTGTGATTTGCGATGAAAAGGGGATTCTTTATGACAACCAGCGATACTCAGCTCAGTGGTTAGACGCCAGTAAAGCTCTGATACTCTCCAAAGCCGGAGTTGCACCTAAAGAAGGTCATGCTGACTGTTTGGTGGTCTGTAACCGGTCTCATCAATTAGTTTTTTGAATGCAGGCTAAATCATTATGGCTGTGAAGTAATGTCAACAAATGGATGAAATGCATCAAAAACAACAACACTCAGCATCAATTAACAGAAAAGGTCCAATTCTCCTCCATGTCAATGCCTGACTGCACGTTGCTGAACTAACCCTACAGAAGTTGAACAAATTGGGCTACGAAACTCTGCCTCATCTGCCATACTCTCCAGACCTCTCATCTACCAATTACCACTTTTTCAAGCATTTTGACAACATTTTGCATGAGAAATGCTTCAAAACCCCAAGAAATATCAAAAATGCCTTCAGTGACTTCATCATCACCAGAATGCAAGATTTTTACATTACTGGCATAAATACACTTGTTTTGCAATGGCAAAAGTGTGTTGATTGGTGCTTATTTTAATCAATAAATTTTTGTTTGAGCCAAGATATATTCACCTGAATTTAAAAATTAAAAACCACAAGAACTTGTCAACCTGATATTAATCTATTCAAATCTTAAATTTTACAGATAATCTTCAATTTGCATTTCTTCATAGTCATTGTCAATTACCTTTATAGATCTCCAGTTTAATATAAAATCTGCCAAAAAATAAACTACAAGATTTTGTCTTACCCTCCTCTCTCCCTTCCTCTTCCATATCAATTAACATTATTGTTATGGCTTTTGTTTAGAATCTTTGATCCCATTAATTCACCTATTAACATGTTTTCTTGGATAATCTGAGATCAAAAATTTCTTGTAATTTTTAATAGAATATGATTTGTCTTATCAAATGAAGAATGAAAAATAATAAGAATAAAATGAAGAAAAGTTTAGTTATGTTAAATCTTGTTAATTCCTTTTAATTTCTAAAATTTTCGTCAGAATTGAAATTAGGAAGGTTACAATTTTCAAGTTATTATTTTTAAAACAAATTTTAAGTGTATCCAATAAATATTTTTTTTATCAATAATTTTGCCTGAAATTTACTGTTTTATGCTTGTTTATTTGTTTTAAGTGTTCATCTTTCCCCAAATCATGAATGAAAAATCAAAAATGAGAAAAGGCCAAAAGCAAATGTTTTAGCTTAAATATATGAAGAACATAAATTTCTGAGATTTCCCATCTATACTTGTCATGTTACGTATTTAAAGAGTGAAAAACCAGCTAACCAGTAATTTGCTATAAACAGTCCACCATAAGTAACTATATATTTTCATTTGTTGATACTTAAGCATTTCTTCTATTTTATATGTCATTTGAATGTGAAAATCATATTTTTATAGCATCATTGAACTTAAGGAACAAATCTAAGCTGCCATTGCTCAAGTGTTGTTGGAGCTATATGCCACTCACTCCTGAAAGATTAGCAAAGTGCATCTATGGAGAATACACGTCTTAAACGTTTTGTTTCCAAAAATGAAAGTATACCTTTTTATTAGTTTTTATATTGTAGTTGTCTATTTCTTCCATATTACATTTATTACATTGAAATAAAATTATATACTTACTTATGGTGGGCACTGTAAATTAAAATAATTACCAAGTTATAGAAGCTGTATACTCAGTATCTCAAACGAAATAATTAAGGAGTAATCTCCCTTGAACACTTTTGTCTTGTCTGCATGTTTTGTAGATAGTAGTAAATTAGTCAAATGACATTAAAACTTACTAACATGCTTAAAACTGTCTTGAATAATAATTTGATTTCAATTTTTTTATATTTTTATTTAGATTTTATTTTTAATTCATTTTCTTAAAGTTAGTGATATTTTTCAAAAGTTGAGTTTTTATTTTTATGTACATGTTAAAATTTTTCTATTTAACTTCTCTATTTTTTTCCTCTTTTTATTTAAATTTTGATTTAGTAATAAATCTTTAAATATTCCATACACTAGATGAATTAAAATTGCCTTCTGTTGTAAACTAAAGTCTTTTAATATGTAATTATATATATATATATATATATATATATATATATATATATATATATATATATATATTGCACATTATGCATTCTATGAAAATATAGAAAGAAAATGTTTAAATAATAAAACTGCTTTTAATTAATACATAAATATTTTTATTCCCCTTTCTGTCTAGGTGTGTGGCCAATGCCTGATGATGAACGGGTAAAGCAAGCCGTCCGTTTAGTACTACTGCTCCTGCCTCCAGCTAACAGACGCAAGCTGCACCTTTTGCTTCGTTTCCTTAGCAAAGTAAAAGCTAACTCTGAACTGCAACTTGCAGACTGTCCAGAATCTTTACAGATTCTAGTAAGTCTTCCTCTAATTTTCTGACGAAAAATGATATCGTTTAAATGAAGGTTAAAGTTTCTCTTGTAGCTTTATGTTGTGTATAATCTACAATAGATTTTGGGAACATATGTATTATACATGGTGTGTGTGTGTGTGTATGTATATATATATATATATATATATATATGCATGCACAGAGTGACCCAAATAAACGGGCCCCAACTCTAGTTAGGTCCCGTCTCTTAGTGTTTTGTCCGAATTAAATGAATCTTTGGTCATAACTAGTTTATTATATTCAAAACATCACATCAAAACACTAGGGTCTTTGGCTTTTTTTTTCTCCGTTCTACAGCATATGTTCTAGATGGCCTCCATTTAGCTCCATACATTTCTTGAGGGGCAGCACAAAGTTGTCCATGACGTTCTTACAGACTGAATTGGTAATGGCTCTCATCTCCTCCCTGATGGCTTCCTTGAGTTCCGTGATGGTTCTGGGTTTCCCTGCGTAGACTCTGTCCTTAAGATAACCCCAAAGAAAAAAATCTGGGGGGCTTAGGTCCAGGCTACGGGATGCCCACTCAAAATCAGTCTTGAGACTGATCACTCGGCCTCTGAAGTTCTCTTTCAGCCAATCTCGGGACAGGTTTGAGGTGTGAGAACTTGCTCCGTCCTGCTGGAACCAGAACTTGCTCATGAGCGACGGGTAGATGGTCTGGAGCTCACTCTTGAAGGTTTTGAGGACCTCCACATACCGCTCCTTGGTGACTGTCACTGCTGCGCCAGATTCTTCGATGAAGATTGGTCCAATGATGACTCTGGCCGAGATTGCAGCCCACACCGTGCGCCTAGGAGAGTGCAGGGGCTTGGTGGCTACTTCATTGGGTCTGAAGGACCTCCAGAAGACATTTGTCTTGGAGTTTGCCTTTCCATCAAGATGGAAGTGGACTTCATCTGAGGTCCAAAGGAGGTTAAGGAAACTTGGTGTCTCCTTGATCTTCTCGAGCATCTTGACTGCCATAGCACTCCTTTGCTTCTTGTCTGAGGCTGTAAGGGTCTGCAGCATCTGTATTCTGTATGGGTAAGCCCTGATAGCACTCTCCTGGAAGTCTCACGGGACATACCGAGGGACTGACTTCGCTTACGCACAGAGCGTTTTGGACTCTGCTGGAGAGACTCTCTCACTCTTTCGACCAGCTCGACTGTTCACTTCTTGGGATGTCCCGAGTGGCTTGGATGGTTCTCTCTGGCACCATTGAGGTTCTCCACGGTCCTATACTTCTCAAAGTGGTCCATCTAGTTCTGAATTCTGATTTTGGATGGAGCCTTTTCACATTTGAACTGATGCATGAAACTGTCCTGGGTTTTCTTAAACGAGCTTGTCTTGTAGTAAAATTTAACACAGTGTATTCTTTGTCCCAGCTCCCACTGGGGTCTTGGTGTACTCACGGTCGTTGATTCTGCCATGTCCTGTAAAATAAAGGCAATCGGTGAATAAATAATGGAGATATCACATAAAGTGTACATGGGGCCCGTTTTTTTGGGGGGGAGGGGGGTTACTCTGTATATATATATATATATATATATATATATATAGGGGAAGTGTCCACAACAGCTATCCTTTTTTCCTTCAACGAATGGAGTGTCACGTGTATGAGTGAACGTCACTTTTGTCTTGATGGTTAAGCTGAATGCATTGCATGCTGCTGAATTAGATCTTGCATAATCTTATTCTAAATGGGGTACAAAATCAGCATAAAGTAGCTCTCTAACCAAACTTCTAAATGTTTGTGACTTGGTGTTAAACGTTAGATTGAATACGTTGCCAGTGGTATTAAAGCAGAGACAAACACCTTTATTGCAGTTTTTAAATGCATTTACAAGTAACATTGCAAAATAAATGGAGAATAGAATTGGAGTCAAAATATTCCCTTGTTTCATGCTGTTGTCAACAGCAAAAACTCCCATGAATTTTCATGTTTCTCTGGAGGTTTTGAAACATCTTGACAAAAGTAGGAGGATATCAAATCCTCCAAAAAATTACCTACAAAGCTTCTCTGTTCACAGTGTCAAACACCTTTGTAAGGTGGAATCTTTACTACTTTTTTTGCAGTGAATATCATGTCCACATTGTCTCGAGATATTGTGGACATATTTGTGTACTTGGGTAACACGCTCTCCAGAAATGGCTCCCTGGATACAGAGATACATGTTTGTATTGAAAAGGCCAGCACAGCATTTGAAACACTTCAAAAGCCAGTGTGGTGTGATCGTGGGAATTATCAAAACCAAGATTAATGTTTACTTGTGTACTTTACTCATCTGATTGCTGGACAACGCAACATTGACACTTTAAAGCAACTTGAAAGATTACAGCAGAAATGCCTGGAACGAATATAAAGTGACACTTACCTAACATGGACATACTCCAAAAAGTCGGAACATTTAAGCATTAAAGCGATGGTCATAAGGAATTGGTTACACTGGGCAGGTCATGTTGTTTAGATGGAGGATGTGAGGCTACCTAAGCAGTTGTTGTATGGTTAGCTTTTGACTGAAAAATGTCCTCAGCACAATTCAAAGAGTCGTTTCAAGGATTGCATAAAAGACAATCTTAAAGTATTCAAGATACTTATTCATAATTGAGAAACACTAGCGAAATGTTGGCCCAAATGGAGAAAGAAAGTTGGAAACAGAACGGAAGTTTTTACAAAGCAAAGAATTGAACATGTTGTGTTCAAGAGCTGCTTATTGCTACCAAAGAGTTATAACCTTTTGTTAGGTTTCATCTAAGTTTCATTTAGTCTAAAACTTGCTCAAAACAACAGCACCTCAAAACAATGATTTTTTTTTTTATCGTTCAATTCATGCGGCACCAATTAATCCAACTTTTTTGACTTCCTTATTTGCTTTAAATGGCAAAAGCCTGTTGAGTGGTCGAGTTTGAGTTCAACAGCAACTTCTCGTGCGGTTTTGGAAGGATTGGCTTCAATTAAGGCTTTCAAATGTTTCATGGTGCTCTTGAAAATCAAGTTCTCAGAATCGGTCAAAAATTCACAAAACTTATAAATACTGACAGAAATCCATTGAACAAACACCAATTATATATTCCTGACTAATTATTCAAACACTACCATGTATGAATATATGGTTAAGTGGCAGTTTTAGTCATTTAGAACTGCTTTAAAGCTTCACCGCTCACTCATTTTTCAACCAAATTTCAAATAATTATTACAGTTTATAGATTACCTTCTCAGTTATATTGTGAAAAAAAAATTTCAATTTTCATTCAGTAAAACAAAAGTTATGATGAATTTTCTGGTGTTCAAAATCATAAAAAATCTTCAAGTACTATCCTAAGCTGGGAATGGGGCAACGGACTTATACTAAGTAGATATTAATAAGTCCTTCTCACTTTTTTTTTTTCTTTTTTTTTTTTTTTTTTTTTTTTAATGGAGAGTAGATAATGCATGTGGATGTGTTATCGGCAGCTCCAGTAACTCTCGCTTCTCTTTTTTTGTCCTTCAGTCCTCATTTCCAATGAGTGATTTTTCTGACAAAGGGTGAAGAAAAAGCTGCTTTCCAGGTCGATAGTACTTTGTGAACAGTAGCCTGAGATGTCGGAAAATTTCTGTTTCTATGTCTATCCTTGTGGTCATGTCACTAGTAAGGGTGCTGGAGGTAAACGTTTCATCTGGGCTGACGTTACCCGCATGATAGTAAGGGACCCGAACCTTGGTTAACCACTGAGGAGGCTGTCCTATCAGCAGGTGCAAAGTACCAGGGCTGCTGTATTGCCATTTGGTGAGTGGATTCTGGACCATACAGTAGTTTCTGGTAGGACCTCTCGATGCCATATTAGTGGGTAATTGTTACGGCTTTATCTTGTGCTACAAAAAAAATTCTTATCTTTTTCTCTCTGTCCTGCTCCAACCAAGTCTATCGACCTGCTCCATAAATCCCAAAACCTCAACATGACAAATCTCAAAAAAAAAAAAAAAAAAACACGAATAAACCCAGAAACCCATCCTCCAACGTAGACCCCTACTACCAGATCTCCTTCTCCAACATCAGGGGTCTACGTTCCAACCTTCCAGAGGTTGAAACACAATTACAGGAGACGAAACCAGACAGTAAATATTTTCAAAGGCAAGATAAGTTACTTTTCTACCTAATTGGATAATTTTTAGTGTTTTTATTGGGTTTGTACTACTGTACATATAGATTCGAAAAAGTTGTCAAAAAATAAATGTATAACAAATATTATCAAAGGCAAGATATGTTACTTTATTACCAGAATGGATAATTTTTTAGTTTTTTTATAATGTAAAATGTTTATTCGGCTCGGAAAACACAGCATTTACTGCTATATTTGAAAATTACAAATGGCGGCAGACTGTTTTAAACACGTTAAATTTGGGAAAATGAGTTAAAACTAAAAAACCATACAAAATACAGAATACATGTCTGCCTATGTCACGGTAACATATATTGAGTGAGTTCCTGACAGTATTTTATATAGTTTTTTTACTTTTAACTCATTTTCCCAAACTTAACGTGTTCAACACAGTCTGCCGCCATTTGTATTTTTCAAATATACCGATAAATACTACATGTTTTCAGACCGATTAAACATTTTACACTAAATAAAAACACTAAAATCTTATCCAGTTATGTAGAAAAGTAACTTATCTTGCCTTTGATAACATTTATTTTTTATATTTATTTTTCAACAACTTTTTCGTTTCTGTGTTTAGTAATACAAACCCGTTTTATTTACTGTCACGTTTAGTCAGCTTGAAAAACAGTGTTTATCAGTAATATACAAATGGTGGCAGACCCTGTTGATGATAAGTTTGGGGAAATGATTTAAAAAAAACTATACAAAATACTGTCAGAAACCCACCGAATATGTCAGCCAATGTCACGATAACATATAATCAGTGGGTGTCTGATACTGTGTTGTATAGTTTCTAGTTTTTAACTGATTTTCCCAAACTTAACGTATTCAACAGAGTCCGCAACCATTCGTCTTTTTCAAATACATCGATAAACACTGAGTTTCGAGCCGATTAAACATTTTACATTAAATAAAAACACTAAAAATTATCCAGTTAGGTAGAAACGTAATTTACCTTACCTTTGCTTTCATTTATTCGTTTTTGGACAACTTTTTCGAATCTGTGTATAGTAACCCAAATATTAATTAATTAAAAACTCACATTTTTGAATACAATAAAAAGAACAAAAAAAAACTATTTAGCAACGTTCGGTTTAATCTACTGAATGTTGGTCGAGCCCAAGCCAAGATTGACGGTAACTCCCGAGGATCCGGATCCAATTCTGCAAGAGTGCCATTTTTTTTCATTTTCGCTTTTTTTTTTTTTTTTTTTTTATAGTGGATTGCTGTAAGAAACATGCATTTTCTCTTTTTATTAGAATTTTCCATTACATCAAATTGAGCCACAGCAACTCGTGGCAGGCTAGTAGTTTTATAATTTAATGGAATATTCCAATTGATCTGCGTTGACCAAAACTGATAATGCTATATATAATATATATATATATATATATATATATATATATATATATATATATATATATTCTACAGCAAGTTCAAAATGTGTTAAATCTTTGTCTTTCTTCTTTCTTTGTTTCAGCTTATTGATACATTCTATGAAACCATCATCTGCAGTCCACAGACTTCTGATATGGATACTAACCTTGCAAAGCATTTGGTTCTTTACCTGATTGAGAATCATGACATAGTGATGCAGATTCCTTCTGATCTGCGTAGCCAGGTGGAGGATCGTCTCTCTCAGTTACAACGTGTACAGGTAGATATTATTGATGGCTGAATGGACTAAAATTCTCTCAAATCTTTTTGATTTTCTAAATATGAACGGAGTTGAACAAAATAAATAACTTTTTTTTCGGGTAGAAAAATTTTTTTTTTCTACTGTTTTTTCATTTGTTTTCCTTCTTGGGATAAATATTTAAAGTTAACAATAAAAGAACATTTTAACAAAAACTTTGAGATAAGGAGTTAGTAGGGTCGAAAAAAAAAATACTACATCTAGAGGGTAAAATAATCGTTATTCTTGATAAGCGATGAGCCACCTAATTTTTTTTTTTTTTAATTACATTTTCACCCCACACAAGGCAAATTGCCACTTTGGTGTAGGGGGCTACTATCAGGGGCAACAACTACGGGGTTACTATGTAGGGATTTGGGCAGCAAGATGTCGGTTCACGTTACACTGTTGTTGTTGGGGAAGCAGGGACCTGGAATGGAATTCCAGAGTCTAGCGGTTCTGGGGAAGAAACTATTGGAATAAAAAGATCTTTTACATCTAGGGATCTCTACAGTGTGGGGGTGGGATTTAGCAGCCTATCGGGTTTGTCGAGGGTTCTCACGTCGTGGGGGCACAAGTGATTGCAGTTCGTCAGAGCATTCACCACTAAAATACTTGTAGAAAAGGCAGAGGGATGCAACATTTCGTCGATGGGACAGAGGCTGAAGCTTAGATGCCAGTTCAGGGCCTATCAGGTTTGCGACTCTCTTTTGAACCTTGTCAAGGAGCGAGACACTAGTAGCAGATACACCAGCCCAGATGTGACAGCAATACTCCATACATGGGCGAATGGTGGCCTTATAGAGGTACAGGATACTTTCGGGTGTTAGTAGTTGTCTAGCACGGTAGAGAGAGCCCACCTTTCTTGCAGTGGCCCTGGCAATGCCTTCAATATAATTGTTCCAACTCATGTTTCCTGTGAACGTTAGGCCAAGGAGTTTGAAAGATGTACTCTCAGATAAAGTCGTTGGCCATTGCTATAGGTGGTAGATTCTTGTAATTATTGAATGAAACTAGTTTAGTCTTGGCAGCATTGAACGCGACCAACCACTTTTGTCCCCATTCCACCACAGATTGGAGGTCTTCCTCTAGTGTTTCTGCCATTTCTTTAGAAATGTGTTCATTCGTCTTCCTGTCGTGCCTGCCATAGAGTGTAGTGTCATCAGCATATATACCCATCTCAGAGGCAATTTTGTCGGGGAGGTAATTTATGAATATCAGGAACAATAGAGGTCCAAGGATAGAACCCTGGGGCACCCCCGCATTTATATCATATTGTTTAGATGTACAACCGTCGAGGACAACCTGGATTTTTCTCTTATCTAAGAAGGATTTAATTATGTTAAGTATTCTACCAGTGATACCGTATGATCTAATTTTCCTGAGGAGACCCTCATGCCATACCCTGTTAAAAGCCTTAGATATATCTAGAGCTACCGCTCTGCCCTCCCCCGCTTTGTCCAGTGAATGGTATATACGTTCAGAGATTACAGTTGGGATGTCTGCTGTGGAACGGGCTTATCTAAATCCATATTGTTTGTCAGTCAGAAGTTTAGCATCTGTAAGGTGATGGACTAGAGCATGGTTAATTAAGGTCTCAAATATTTTGGCAAAAAGTGGGAGGAGGCTAATGGGGCGATAATTTGATGGGTCAGTCCTTTCGCCAGAATTCTTGAATACTGGTACAACAGAAGCAGTTTTCCAATAGCCCGGAAAGCAAGCTTCATTAAGGCATTTGTTGTAGAGTTTGGAGAGAATTGGAGCTACTTCGGCTGAGCACTTTTTTAATAGCACAGCTGGGATAAGATCAGGTCCACATGCTTTTGAAGTGTCAAGGTTTTTATGATAGCATGCACCTGAGCAGGGCTGGTTTTCAGATCGTCTAGCGTGGCGTCTGTCCACATAGGAAAGTCAGGTAGGGGGTGGTTGGAAGGGTCCAGTGTGGAGTTTGAGGCAAACCGACTGGCAAGCATGTTAGCCTTGTCGGTTGCTGAGGAGACAACCTCGTGATTGTTGGTTAGTGGGGGAATTGTTGATTGCCCATTATTTACTACACTGTTGTAGATTTTCCAGAAGTCTCGAGTTCCTAGATTTTGTGCTTCGATGCGCTTTTTAGTGGTTTCCGTAAATTCTCTCTTAGCTGTCGCTATTTCTTTCTTAACGTTATTTCTAGCTTCTATATACTTCAGTCTGTTTGAACTGGACCTATGTCGGTTAAACCTATGGTATGCATGCTGCTTTTGAGCAATGGCAGTTGCGCAAGTCAAAGTAAACCATTACTATAAAATTTCCGCATGGGAACATGCGCTTCGATTGCAGTTTTGAACCAGTCAGTGGTCTCGTTTGCACACTGTTCAGCAGGGAGAGAAAAAATATTTCTCCATGGGGCATCTCTGATTAGTTCCCTGATGGCTTCCCAGTCAGCCTTTTTATAATATCTTGTTGTTTTGAGCACTGGCTCTAGAGTTTAGGGCGATTTCAACCATTATCACTGCATGATCAGCGTTCCCGAGTGGGCTGTGGGCCTCCGTTATGCAGTCATCAAAATCACACCCCTTCACTGTAGTTTTCTAAATGCTGGAAGAATGTCTACTTTAATAGCTTCTTTCCTCAAACCACTTGCCTTTTAAATTCCATCTCTTTTCCGGCTGTACTAATATGCAAAAATTTAAATGTAATGTGAACGAGTATCTTGCTACCCAAATCCCCACTCAAGTTGCCCTCCTATAAATCTGACCCTTTTCAGGGTAGACTTTTATGCTTCAGTCACAGAATGCCTTGTTTGGAATGAATAATTTTAAAAACTGAGAAAATTTTAAATAAATAGTTCTGGAATTACGTTTGACAAAAAAAAATTTGTTTTAATTAGCTATAATTTATATTTAACTAAACAAGTCGTCAATCTCTCTCTCAGCTATTTATGTATTACTTTTAATCCTTCTCATTCTGCATATCTGTGAGCACTTAGATAAAGATTGGCCTTTCCAAATAATTTACATAATGTGTTTATACACTGTAAGCAGGTATGCAAATTAGATAGGAAAATAATAGGTCACTTTATGTCGCTCTATCACTTTCACTCTTTTTCTCTCTCTTACACACTTTCTCTGCCAACTGAAAAAATTCCTTAACACATTGTTACATAACAAATATTCACTATAAATGCCCCCTCAAAAAAAAAGAATGAATATAAATAAATTTTTTAAATTTGCCTATATTTAACTCAAAGCTATGCTAAAAAATGATATTTTAACTTTCTTGTCTTGTAGGATTTTTTTTTTTTTTTTTATTCTTAGTTTTTGTTTTACTTTTCTTCTATTTTTTATCTGAACACAAACAGGCAACTTTCATTTACATATAACAGTAACTTTAAAATTAAAAAAAAATATGGTAATATTGAGTTTAGGAATTTAATTAGGAGTCTTAATTCTTGGGCAACTTCAGCTGATGTTATTAATTAAATCATGGTTCACTAATTAACACATGTAAGAAGTTTCAATGTTTCTGTACATAAATTCCTTTTATCAGAGAATTGAATTTTTTCTTCCCCTCTGATTTTGATAAAATATATATAAAATTTTGAACATTGTGACTGATATTTGAAATATTTTCAGGTTTTTGAATGGAATCTTATTATTATTTCCTCCTCAATTGATAAATTTAATTATCATGGTAATATTTAACTGAGATTATAGTTTAAAAATTACGTTTTTTTTTTTTTTTTGTTTTTTTTGTTTTTTTTTATGTTTCCAAAGAAAAAGAATTAAAAAAACAATTTTATCCATTGAAAGAAAAGGCTGTGAAAAATAAATTTTACTTGTCATTTCTTGTGCATATCTCATTGGTGTTTTACAAAATATAAAATGATTTGACAAGACACGTTTTTTGTTATTTGTCATGAGAGAAGATTGAATAGTGCAATAATAAAAGGGACTGTCTAACTAGAAAAATAATAAAAATAAATTTTAAATTTTGTATTTAATCAGTTATATTTTGTCTAAAATCTTTGAATAATGCAGACACGTAAATCATTGTGACAAAATAATCATTAAAATAAGCAAGTTTTTTACTTTGTATCTTTATTATTTTGGATAGAAAAAAGTATAAAAAAATAATTCCAATTTCATCTGTTTTTGTAAATCAAATTATTGTATTTCTGAGTTTTCTCAACCTGAATGCTTGTTTAAATTGAAATTGATAATTCTGGCTTAGAATGAATATTTCATCCATGTGAATGTCTGTTTGTTTTATTCTTTTTTTATGCTATTTTTTTCATATTTTAATCTTTCTTTCCTCCATCATCTGCTGCAATTTATCTACAACAATATCTTTTTTGACACATTATTTATTTATTAGACTTTCAAAGATTTAGTTGTGTCTCTTATTTATTCATTTTCTGCACAAAAAATTATATTTCTTAAATGTGGCATCTCTACAACCAAATACATACATCATTTATCATAAAGCAAACCTTTTTTAATCTGCTTAGATCACGCTTGATCTCAATAAAAAAAAACTTTACATTTATTTACACGTTTAAATCCTATCAATTTTCAAGCTTTTTTATTTAACTATCACTTGCTATGCTTTGAACAAACTTCACTTTTTTATTTAATTTGGTTTTTAAAAATATTGTAAATATATATATATATATATACACACACATAAAACCTCATTACATCTCAACTGCAAATGCTGATCATCAGAATAAAAGCTTCATTATTTTCTCTCAATGTAAAAAGTTGTAAGAAATATTCGACATCATTCAAAAGATCCTTTAATAATATAAACTCTACAAATGCCAATGTTAGTGTTTCAAAGTTTGTTGACTTCAGCATTTATATTGATTATATTATTGATTTATATTGATTATATTTTTGATTGAAAAAAATTATTTCTGAAAGGTCTATTTTGCACAAATTTAAAACTGTTTAAAACTTGGTCCTGTACAAAGGCTGACTTGTGCCTTCCATCTACATAACTAAAGGTTTAAAATAATACAAATTGTATTGGGCTGGCTGATTTTTTTGGAAGAGCAAACTGAAAACATAACCAACTTTATGCAATTCATTTTTCATCATTGATTTTGGAATCTTGAGAATGTCTGCAATTTGCCTGGTTGTCAAATGGCAATCTTGTTCAGCTACAGTTTTCACTTGGTTACTGTGGATCATCTTTGATCGGAGCATCTCTCACTGAAAAATTTCTATTTTGAAATCGAACAAACTATTTCTGGCACAGCTGTTCTGTAACAGCATTCCTCCCATACACATGGCATATCTTTACACAGGTTTCTGTAGTAAAACTAAGCATCAGATGTTGGTAGTGCTCTGCTTGAACTTCCATTTCAAGGCCTGAAATACAAGCAAAAATTGTAAAACCGTCTCTGCTCAGAGACTTCTACTCCTTGACCTGAACATACTCGCTAAACCAAATACACGATTTGTAGATTAGATATATAAAACTATCAGGAAAGATGACATTTAAAATATGAACATTTTTGGCCAACCCAATATTTTATAACTGATTATTAGGGCTGTAACAACAGCATATTCTTTTCATTGTTTTGACTCTTGAGTATATATCCGTTAATCTTATGTTTTTATATAGATTAGTGTGGTTCTCGGTTGATTGACTGTGTTTTACTGCGTCGGATATATACTCGAGAGTCAAAAGAATGAAAAGAATATTTTGTCACAGCCTTACCGATTATATTCAAATGATTTGAATTTGATTGTTTTTAGATATAACAGTACTCAACTTGGTGCTTATTTAGAAGCCAGTTATAAAAATTTTAGTTTGAAAATTTTGTTTCTTGCTTTTTCATAAACTATTTTTTATATTGCTTTAGTCAGAACCAAGTGTCAGCAAATTCATCTGTGTTTTATTATTTTCGATTTTTATAAATTTTTTTATTTTTATTTTTTTGTAACTTATTTTTTTTTTTTTTTTTTTTCTTATTTTGAGGATGTGATAAAAAAGTTATGTATTTAAGTCTTTTTGCTTTTATTTTACTATTTGTTTTTCTTTTCTGTTAAAAATGCTAAATGCAATTTCTTTTAAATCATTTTAGATAAGCTTTTGTTACTTTCACTTGAAAAAAAATAGAATATTAATGTAGTAAACGTTTTTGTTTTTTTTATATATATATATCTTAAGTTTTTATATAAACATTTTCAATCTTTTTTGCATCAAAAGTTTATAATAAAATAAAATTTGATACAAGTTTTGATATTTCTTTATTGGATCATTAAAGTAAGGCATTTAATTTGATAATAAAAATGTGAAAATGAACATCTGATTATAGAAAATGTGTCCGTGCAGCTGGTAATCATCCACATTGTTTATGAGGTGCCGTCAATAAGTTTCCAAACTTTTTCCTATGGGCACTTTTATTGATAGTACACACATCTAACTCAAGTCCCCTTCGAAGTCATCTTCTCCGGCTGCAATGCACTTGTTGTACCATTCCAACAACTTCTGGAAGGCCCCATAGAAGTCCTCTTGTGTGAGTGCGTCAATGACCCTTGTCACAGCCTCTTTCTTCTCCTCAATTGTCTCAGAATGACAGCTTCTAAGGTTTTCCTTGAGCTTAGGGATAACCAAAAGTCACAGGGAGAAAGGTCTGGACTATAGGGAAGATGATTCCCATTTTGGTCAATAGTTTGTGACATGGACTGGTGCTTTCACGCAAATCTTCCACATCTTTGGTTCCTCATGCATAAATGTGTATACAGTTCCCACACTGAGGTCAAACTGTGCACTTTTTGTCTCTATAGACACACAACAGTCCTTATCCATGAAATTTTTTATTTGGCTAATTAACTCTGGTGTTCTGACTTCCTTACTCCTCTCATCCTTCATAGACTCTCTGCCTTCCTTGAATCTCTTATGCCACTCAAAAACTGATGCTCAATTCATGCAAGATGGTCCCAAAGCAGTCTGAAGCATTCTATATGTTTCTGTGGCATTTTTTCCAAGTATGAAACAGAATTTTATTGTGTCATTCTTCTAAAGTGTCCTCACTTCCAGATTGCGTTTTTGAAATTCATCAGCTGTGATAATAAGGGTTTAGTAGAGTGTGTTCTAATTCTTGCTGTAGCGGTTCATTTGAACCTGAAATAAGAATTGGTCTGTCATCTCATAAGATGTATAGCAATAACTTACTGAATTTTCAATTTTAAATGTCTATACAGAAAAAGTATGGAAACTTATTAAAGACCCCTCATACATACACTCAGCACAAAAACACCAATGTTTTGTTGTACATGTTTTTCTATGCTATTCATATGAATTTGAAAACTATCTTTATCTGTTTACAGTGAGCATTATCAAACAATTTCATCTTCATTAAATATAGATTCATCAAATAAAGAAAAGTTTTTTATTAGCATTGAGTTACTTTTTTTATCTGTATAGTCATGTGATTGATTTATTTGAAATGAAATGTGGGTGTGTGTCTTGTGTCAACATATCAAAAACATAACAATTTCATGAGAATACAAGATGTTCATTATCAACTACAAATCGACAAACAACAACAAATTGCAACAATCAACATGCAACTTTTTATGTGAAATATTTCAGATTGTGTTATAGATAGCAAAAATCTTTTAGATTTGTTTTGGAACAAATTTATTGAATGATTTTTTATAAATTATTGTAAGATTTACACTTTGTGATTGAATGCTGTATTTCCTGATTAAAAAAAAAAAAATTTAATGCAATCTACTGAAAAAGTGTCATCATTAGCAAGCGTCTGATATTCTGCACGTTTTAATTTTACTGTAACATGATTCTAACGTACGGAAAGAAGCATTTTTTTGTTTCTGTTTTGTTTTAATCAATATTTATAATTTGCATGCTAAAATTAATTCTTTTTATCTTTTCAAATTCATAGTTGTTCATTTTCTTTTTATTCTGTATGCTTTTCAAAATTGTCAAAATGCAAATTTATTTATTGAATTAAAACTTTAACAAACATAAACGTCTTTGTTATTTATGCAATTGCATGTCAGCAGACGAATTTCCAGTTACTGAATTAAATTTTGCTGCTTCAATCATTAGCTTTTTTAAAATATTGCATTCTACCACAAAGTGAAATTTACAAAAAAAAAATGCTTGTTTCTTTCTGCTTTCAAGAAAAAACGTTTGTCTTTTTTTTTTTTTTAATTTTAAAAAAAATTTTTTTACAACTATCAAAGAAAAAAAAACTTTGTGACTCACTTTTCTATCTTATCGTATCTTTATTTCTCATAATCAAAATTCTTTACTGATTCCGCAAAGACCTCCGCCTTCTATTGTCTAATATCTATTATCTTAAAATATCTTAAATATTTATGTCCTTTCTTTTATTTAATCTTTAAAAATTCTTATATTTGATCAATTTTTTAATGTTGAATCAATTTTTAAATAAAAACTGAACAACTAAAAGATTATTCAGACATTATTTCATACAAGTACTATTTTTGAAACATGGACAACATTAGTTTCATTGTAAATATTTTTGTTAGATCATTATTTTTACACAAAAATGAACTTGCAAAAGCAATTTTTTTTTTTTTTTAGAAAGGACAATTTTTTGCAAAAAATTCACTCAATTTCTCTTTAGCATTACTCATAAATTTTCTCTCAAAAGAAACATTTTTTTAAATATTAAAAAGATATAGTAGTTTGCTCGAAGCATTGCTAATTTAATATATATAAAAGCCTATATGTCTGTCTGTCTTCATATTTTCAAACTATATCTCTTCCAAAAGTAAAAGTTGCAGTGATGCTAGAGGTCGCATATGTTTTTTGTGCATTCATCTTCGTTTATTTCTAAATTTTAATCAGTTCATATGCGTGTCACATTAGTACAGTGGTAACGTCACCAGCTTTGAATGGTAGTTTTGTTTTCGATTTCGATTCTAGCTTATGGCACCCAAACGCTTTTTTTTTTTAAATTTTTGAAATCACGGCTCTTATAATATACGATATCCAGACAAATTAAAATATCATATTTAAGTGTATTTTACGACTAGGCAAACCTAGGTGTTCCCCCTCTCTGCTAGTACCTAAATATATAGGTATTTAATAAGGCTGTTTGTAATTTGGAGAAAGAATGATGAAATATGAGATAAACGAAAACAAATAATTGTAGGCAATATGTGCATTTTTTTTTTTTTTTTTTTTTTCAAAAAATTTATTTCTCAGTAATTTTTTTCCCTGACTGTTAACATTAAATTAAATCGACAAAAATTTCCTTGGGTGAATTTTTAATGTATGAAAAATACACCAAATCAATTACGTTTTGTTTTTGTTTTTTTTAATGAGAAAATTCTCACAACATAAAATGTTGCAGAAATCTTGCCAAAACGATTCTACTGAATTTTGAGGTTGCGAAAGGAGAATAATTTTATTAGAATCTTAGAATAATTTTATTGTAATTTATTAATTTATTTTAATTTTATTAGAATAATTTTAACCACTTCAGCCTTTTTTATTACAGTATATACAAAATACTGTTTTTAGTTTTTATGTTATTTTTAAATCATGGGGGTAGGGGGGTGCACATACATTCACATGTCCTATGCAAAACCTGTGTGCAAGTCATTGATCCTTACAGCTGAACAACTACGGAGAATATTGGTAGCAGTGAAAATGAGACGTTTGAGGAAAATCTTTCACATCTGCAGAAGATCGCATCACCATTGAACAACAGACGAGTGCCTATGAACATTTGTTCTGTTCTGTAGAAGAGGAAACTGGGAGAATCTAGGAATTCCAAGCAACAACATAGAGGATGGCAGACCAAAGAAAAGGTGAACCAATAATATCGCTGAATGAACTCTCATGTGTTTTAAGATGGTCCATTCGGTCAAGAATTAATCTTGGACTCTACTGACTCATTTCTTCCGGGAACTTTTAAATGACTCTTTCTAGCAGTAGTAGTAGTAGTAGTAGTAGTAGTAGTATGCAAAACAAATGAGTTATTTTATTTGCACCTTTTTATTTTTTCTAAAAACAATCAATGAATAACAGTTATTTTATTTGCACCTTTCTTTTTTTATTTTTTTTTAAAAACAATCAATGAATAGCAGTTATTTTATTTGCACCTTTCTTTTTTTTATTTTTTTTTAAAAACGATCAATGAATAACAGTTATTTTATTTGCACCTTTCTTTTTTTATTTTTTTTAAAAACAATCAATGAATAGCAGTTATTTTATTTGCACCTTTTTATTTTTATTTGCACCTTTTTATTTTTATTTGCACCTTTTTATTTTTTCTAAAAACAATCAATGAATAGCAGTTATTTTATTTGCACCTTTCTTTTTTTATTTTTTTTAAAAACAATCAATGAATAGCAGTTATTTTATTTGCACCTTTCTTTTTTTATTTTTTTTTAAAAACAATCAATGAATAGCAGTTATTTTATTTGCACCTTTCTTTTTTTTATTTTTTTTTTAAAAACAATCAATGAATAGCAGTTATTTTATTTGCACCTTTCTTTTTTTATTTTTTTTTAAAAACAATCAATGAATAACAGTTATTTTATTTGCACCTTTTTTTATTTTTTTTAAAAACAATCAATGAATAGCAGTTATTTTATTTGCACCTTTCTTTTTTTATTTTTTGTAAAAACAATCAATGAATAGCAGTTATTTTATTTGCACCTTTCTTTTTTTATTTTTTTTTAAAACAATCAATGAATAGCATAAGTAAATGTTCTTGTTTCTGTAAGCTGAATTTTAAACAACTAACATTATGTTAAGAACAATCCAAAGTTAGTTGTATCTATTATACGAAATGTGAGGTGATCAATGTTTTTCCCCTGAATTTTTTTTTTCTTTTTTGTGGCTGACTTTAATAATATAAAATACTAGTAAAATATACCATATGTTTGAAAAAGACAAATTTCCATCTTTTTATAAGTTACATATTTTTCTTGTCTCTTCTCACGCTTTGTGGATTCAACTATTTTCTAATATTCTTTTTGTGAATCAGAAAAGTGTAATTTCAATTGAATTTAGAAAAGTTTCTTTTTTTATTTGTTTGTTTTTTTGTTTTTTTTGCAAAAACGGATTTCTGTTAAATCGTTATTTTTTGTCATTTGTCTGATTTTATTTCTTTCTTTCTCTCTTTCTAAATTCATCTTTAGTTCTTTTTCTGTTTTTTCTGTCTTCCTCTGTCCTGATTTCATTTTGTTTTCGTTTTTTTTTTTGGGGGGGGGGGTCTCACAACATCAAATGATTCATGGTAGGAAGGGGAGAGTAGAAGACTTTTGTTTCATCAAAGAATGACTTTTTTTTTTTTTTTTTTTTTTTTTTTTTTACCCCAAACAAGGCAAATTGCCACTTTGGTGTAGGGGGCTACTATCAGGGGCAACAACTACTGGGGTACTATTAGGGATTTGGGCAGCAAGATGTCGGTTCACGTTACACTTGAACTTCTGCACGTCAGTATTGTTGGGGAAGCAGGGACCTGGAATAGAATTCCAAAGTCTAGCGGTTCTGGGGAAGAAACTATTGGAGTAGAAAGATCTTTTACATCTAGGGATCTCTACAGTGTGGGGGTGGGATTTAGCAGCCTGTCGGGTTTGTCGAGGGTGCTGACTCCCTTTACCTCCTCTCTTATACACACTTAGAATCTTTTCTTACTAAGGGCTATGGTTTTTCTTTTTTATTTCTTTAAAAAAAAATTTAATATTCTTTTTACACAAAAAACTAATTTTAACAAAATTTAAAAACAAAATAAAGTTGAAACAAATTGGTTGATATTATCAATATGAAAAAAAAGTATTGTAAATTAACACTTTTCACTACAAAAAAATGAGATTCTACTTTTTTAAGCGATTATGAGAACACTGAAAAATTTGAAAGAAAGAAGAAAAATTATTTTAAAGTGGAGGATCAGTTTCACATATGAATTTAATGTAAAATGAACCCTCTCATTTCCAAGCCATTATAGCATTTTAGGACAGGTTTTTGTTTTGTTTTTTTTCTATGGAAGATGAAGTCTGCATTTTATGGAGCTTGGGGCGAGGGGGTACTCGAACTTAAAGTTAGTAGCAGGGTTAAGGACAGTTTGTTTTTGTTTTTGTTTTTTAATAGGCTTAATCTAACATTAGTGGTAAAGTAAATAATTATTTTTTTTTTTTTTTTTTTTTTTTTTTTACTAATCTTTGACAATAAACCTTGTCCTCTCAAATAAATACAAATTATTTTGCATAGCTGCTCTAAAATACCCAAAAAAGGGAAATCCTGAATTTTTTTTTTTTTTTTTTTAATCACAATTGGAAGTGGAGGGGGCCTAATCATGAAACTACTTGATTTAATTTTAAAAGATAAGTTTAAATTTATTTTTGTTGTTTTTTTGTTGAATTGTATACTATTAATATAATGACAAAAATTATTAAATTAAATAAAAAAAAAAATTATAATCTATCAATCACTGAGTAAAAACATATGATCTATATTATTAAAATGTTACAAGGAGGGGCCCTTGTATGCATGTTTGTAGTAGTGAAAAAGCACATTGATTTTTTAAAGTTTTTTTTTTATATAACTTGGAAAAAAAATATCATTCTAAATGGAATGGCTATACTAATGTGTTATAATGTGTTTATATTACATTTTTTATTAGATGTTCTTCAAAGTCTCTGTCATTGTGTAAGCTAGAAAAGAGTTACAACTTTTTTATTTTTATTTTGCGTGCATGCTAACAAACACGTGAGAAACTTGTCAAAAAAGATACAATCATTCATGCATTCATTAAAATACGCTCCACCAAAAGAACTTGCTTGAATATCATCAGTTAATGTTGTACAAAAACAGGAAACTTTACATAAAAACTTAATAAAATAGTGTATTAATTTTAACAAATGGTGTGCTGTAGAAATTACAGCTACAAACTATGGATTTGGTATGCTCTACTGCATAACTTTCAGCAATACACTCTGAAAAGGTATGAATCTATATGACCTCACTCCAGTAAGGTAGACTAGACTCAAATTTTGACTGTGCAACTGAAGAATACTCTGAAATAAATTCAGTCTTTCTCCATTTGTCCCAACATTGTTTCCAATTATCCTTGTCATTGGACTCTAGCAATGCTAGTTCAAAAGAAATTGTGCAACTCTAGCTTCATTCTATCCCCTTCTCTTGTGCAGGCAACTTTACAGGGAGTATCTATTGTCTCTCAGAACTGACTTATATAAAGTTTAAAGGTCTGTATCCAGACAATGGAACAAAATGGATATTTTTTGCTATAATAAAAACATATAGCCATCATCTATATTTGGATGATTTTTTTTCTGAAAATATTTTTCTTTAGTATCAAATGTTTTAAAAGAATTTTGGTTGTTGGAAATCTGAACTGTTCTACTTTATGTGATAAATAGCCAATAAACTTTTTCTTTTTGTAAGTAAAAGCATAGGTATAGTGACCATCCATTCAAAATACTGCAGATATAAAATCAACTCAATAATAGAGGTAGTAGATCTACCAGAGCTATTTTAATATAAATAGGTAAATAACTTTGTGATCTAATCATTAACACACGCTCCAAGAATTGAAGAATATGTAAATGTTTGGATCGTAAAGTTATATAATTATATATAAAGCTTGTTCATGACTGTTTCCTTTGAAAGATGTTATTATAGGCAATAAATATGAAAAATGTTGTTTACAGAAAGCTGCAATTCATGATTTTGTTTATTAAATCTCCCCAATCTGATTTTTGCATAGACATGATATCCTCACTCCAATAGGGTAGTAAAATGTCTCACCCCATCCTCTATAAGAATTTAATTTTTTTTTATATATATTTTTGCAATCTAAAAATTTGTCTGATTGCTATAGTACGTAGATTTTTCCAAAAGAGAAAAGGGAATCATTTTGTATTAAATTTACTTAGAAAACTAAGCAAGATGTTTCTATTCATTGAACATTATTTTTCCCCTGTTAAGAAGTCAGACTTTTTTTTTAATATTACACAAGCTCACTCTCCAATTCATATCGTTCAACAGGTCAACCCTCTTCAAATTCCACTCTGAAGTTTATCTAATCATTTGTTTTTAGGTTTTCATTAACCAACCAACCTTCTTGCAATTTAAACCACCCATACTTTTGCAATAGCTTATCTAGGAGTATGAATTATACAAGTGTAACCGATTCGTCCTAGTTGGACAGATGTAATACTGTCAGCAAATCTTCTGACCTGATGTGTTGGATTTGGTCAGATTTTACATTGTAGTTCTCTTTAATTTATAAACCTGCAGTTGGGTAAGAGAGGGCTGAGTGACACTTTAAAATATACATCCTGAAAAATTAGTGCTTAATCAATAGTAATGCAAAGATTTAAAACCAAAATTAAACAATTAAATTTTACTTCGTTATTGATTTCAATTATTAGTTAGCATTAACAATGTCTGCATTTTTAGTTCCGTTTTCTGCAGAGCAGTCCCTTCTGATTTAATGATTATTTTTCATAATGTTTTCTTTTTTTTTGCTTATAATTGAAAAGTCTTTTTAGCAAATATTCAAACGAATTGTCTTTTTTCAGAATATTTTTATTTTTAAATGTTATACATTGTTTTTTTGATTTTAAAAAATTTAAATTTAATAAAATATATTTAGATAATTATTAACAAACGAACATTTTTGTCGAAATACTTTATTCTTTTTTTTTATAAAATGTTCTAATAATTTTTTTTCTTTTTGTATAAAAAAGACAAATTTGTTTGAGTATTTGATAAAAAAAAGACCTTAAATTTCCAATTATAAAAAATGGAAAACATTAAGGAATCATCAGAGATTTTATTTTGGTTGTTTCTAGCGATGCAGAAACTAGAAATCAAAAAAGAGCAGACATTCTTGGCTTTAACTCAAATATTCTTAACTAAGTAAATATTTTTTTGCTTATTTTTTTTTTTATTTTGATAAAAAGCAAAAAAAATTAATTCAACTGTATTATTTAGGAAAGTGCTTATCTAAAATTCATTTTAGGTAATTTAATATCAAATAGAATTGATGCTACCAATCTGCCTATAGAATGAGCGAGGATTTAAAATTGTCAAAATTGTTTGTTTGTTTGCTATGTCTCTGTGTGGATCTTTCCTTTTAACTATTCACAACTTTTTTTTTTTTATTTGCATGGTAAATATCTATTTAACTAGCTGGACCTGTGGAAATTCTACTGGGGACTTATTCATACGTAATATATTATTCATATGTAATATATTATTCATATGTAATATATTATTCATATGTAATATATCATTCATATGTAATATATTATTCATATGTAATATATTGATGTTGGCATGCTCTAAATGTTCAGCATAAATGGAGACGCTCTGATATTATTGTTATTCTTTTTGTTAAAAATGCAAAAAGTATTTATCTAAGCTTGCAGGGACGACAGTCATAAAGTACGCTTGAATATGATATTTTAATTCGTGCAGATTTCGTATATTATTTTTGAAATCGTGACTTTATAATATATAAAAATCGATAGAACTAATGTTCTATCGATTTTTATATATTATAAAGTCGCGATTTCAAAAATAAAAAAAATATATCCATACAACTTGGGTGCATCAGCTTGAATCGAAACCAAAACTTATGAAAAAAATATATGTATATATATATCTGGAGTGCCATCAGCTGTAACCGAAATCCTAACTTATGAAGAATTCTTGGTAAAATTATTTATTACAAAAAATTGAAGTCCATAACAATCAAGTGACAGTCATTCGGATGTAAGTGTGACACAAAATAAATAACACACGCTATCCTATTAATATATAGATAATACAGATCAAATTCTGATAGTTCTCAAAAAATGTCCTAAATTCCTTTTTTATTCTATTATTTCAAAATTCATCCAACTCTATTTTAAAAATGTTCTATGCCCTTCTTAATCTGAAGTAGCAATTTATCCCAACAATTATACTAGCTCCTACTGTGAAAAACAATTCAATTGCTCAATAGAAAGTCATTGTGAAGGCAGATTTCGAAATGAATTTTTAAATCTGCCTTTACAATAACTTTCCAGATTGAGGAGAAATGTTTTTAAATATCCATAGTTAAACATTCCATTAATCATTTTGAATTTTTCAATGAAACTATCTCTAAGTTTTTTCGAGTAAAGTAGTTAGTCTTAATTTTTCCAATCTTTCTGTGTAACTGTAGTCTTATTCTTTCTATTCCTACATATTTTTTATGTATCTTCTAATTTCAATATTATATTCCAATTTCCGTGTTTAGATGCTGGAACTCTGGTATGAATACAATCCTATCTCTTCACTATTAATGTCTCTAGATGCCAGAAAACCTCCTGATCTAATAGTTTTTTTTTTTCCTTTAAACTGCTAGACTTTGGAAATTCCCTCCCTGTTTCCTGCTTACTTGATCGTACTAAAATGTTAAAATTTATATGTAACATTCTTCTGAACTCCCTACATAGTTCCTCTGCAGACATGGTCCCAAATAGTAGCTCCTTGTGCCCAGGTGGCAAAATGCTTTGTTTAGGGTGAAAAATGTTTGAAAGAAAAAAATATGAAATCTTAGAGATTTATGTTTTCAAAAAAGACAATGTTACATCAAGATGATCTTTTTATAGTGTTCTTTGATGTGATTCTATCTAATTACTAGGGCCGTAAGAAGAGAATATTCTTATCATTATATATATCCGACACAGTTAATCGAGAACCACACCACTCTATCTAATAATATATAAGATATAAACTAATATATACTTGAGTCAAAATAATAAAAAGAATATTCTCTTGTCATAGCCCTACTAATTACATAGCATGTTTATTAGATGCATGATAATGAACAACTATAATAATTGCTTTTATAGAAAATGATAAATAAATGTGAATAGAAAGATAGTATTTACTTTTTAGATTGAAAGAATTGTTTAAATTTGTCACTGAAAAAATATTTTGCATATAAAAACAGTCATCATCTATAATTGGAAGATTTTTTTTTCTGAAAGTATCTTTCCTTAGTACTAAATAATTTTTAAATGAATTTTGATTGTTGTAAAAAATAATTGCTCAGAATTGTTCTACTTGATATGATTGCGATGGAATAGTTTATTATTTTTCAGTTTTAATCCAATTATGACAATTTTGTAAGAATTTTGCATATCACACCATCAATACTAGCAAAATAAAAAAAGTCATAGAATATTTATATAATGTGAGATATATATATATATATATATATATATATATATATATATATATATATATGTATATATATAATGTATGTATTTTGAGTTGGAAATGATTTTCTTCTCATCTTGCTGTATCTACTTAATTTATTTTAATTTTTCTCTCGCTTTGTTTTTATACAAATAGGTTTTTAAAAGTTAAATTTAATTATGATATCAATTTGCTTGTTAAATTAATCAAATTGTTGTAAAATGATAAATATTTTTTAAAGTAATGTTGTTTTTATTTCTTATATCACGAGATGTAAAAAGCTTCCAAAACTTTCAGTACTTTAATACATGAAGATTTCTAAGATTTTTAAAAATCTGAAATGATTTTCGATTTGATAGGTTCTAAATTCTTTTCAAAGGGTCACAAACTAATTTTTTTCCAAACTTACAAAGAAACCAAAATGCATTATGATAGATTTAATTTTATTATCAAATTCGTTTTAATACTTTAGCTATAAAAGAATGTGTAAGTTGTATACAGACAAAAAACACGTACACAAAAACCGAAGAAATGGTCATACAATTTTATTGATATTTTGCTTTTTCTTCACTGGCAAATGCTATTGTAACAACTAAATGGTACTTCTGCAGAATTTGAACCAGACGTAACTAACTGGGTGCTCAGCTTTGCTCAGAACATGACATTAATCGCTGGCTTTCGCTGAGCGTCGCCGATTATCAAAGTGTAACAACGCTACTCAAGGAAAATACTGAAGAAAACATTTAAATATATTAAAATCACGAGAAAAAAATAACTAAAAAAGAAACAATGATCTACCGTAACAATGTCTGTTTTATTTTTGTAACAATTTTTTTTTAAGTGAAAAAATAAACAAGTTATATTTATTTTACTTTTTATTTTTCCAACCACTTTTTTTTTTTTTTTTTTTTTTTTTTGTGAAACAAAATTGAACAAAATTAATAAGGAAACTAATTATTTGTGTTTTTCATGTTTTTTAACAAAGGTTTTTAAGAAAAACTTTGTTTTTCATACATTTTTTTTATTTTATTTATTTATTTATTTATTTATTTTATTTTATTTTTTTCTTTATTTTTGTAACTAATGTAATGTAAGCTTTTATTTTTTTTTTGTATTTTTTTTTTTTTTTTTTTTTTTTTTCCCCTATTGGAGTTGGCCAACTGATTTTTTTTTAAAAATTAAATTAAGACAACTGGGAAATTCCCTTAGGATTAGGTAGACTTCTCTGTGGCCAAATCAGATGATGTTAAAGTGACGTGAGAAGAGACAGCGGATGTGGAACAAACTTCACCAACACAACCAGGTAGCTTTCCGATATATGGTTTAAGATCGAGAAAAAAGGATCATTACTAAATCTCTGTCTCCACATAAACTCAAAAAGATAACTGTTGAGAAGCTCCTGGTTGATATATTTTTTTTTCCAATATTTTCCCCAAAGATTGTTTGCTCCTTTGCCGCACATTGATCGGCATATTATGCCAGATTACAGTCAAACCTGAGTGCATGACGTCATGTGCCGAGCAAAGCCATGCGTACAGTTAGTTAACTCTGGTTCAAATTGTGCGCCAGTACCAACTAAATTGTTTTGTATTATTTTTTTGTTTTAATTCATTTTATTTTTTACTTTTTTTTTTATATTTTAGTACTTTTAATTTCCTTTATTTCAGATTACGTATACATCAGATGATAAAGGAGCGACAACATATTGTAAGCAAGTACCAGTTTCAGTTTATGAGAAGGAATCTATTCATCATTCAACAGAAGCTCTCACGGATTTGCTCAAGAATATTGTTGCTGATGGAGCAATGAATCTTAAAGAAAAGACGAAGAAATTACAAGAGGTACAAAAATTCCAATGCAATTTAGAAGGGTGGGGGGGTATTGATATCTTTATCATCATCATGATCCTAAACAGATTTATGTAATTTAATAATAATAGGCGACACAACTATGGAAGGTAGTAATTGCTGAAGATGCAGTTAGGAGATTTGGCATTCCTATCACCTGACAAAGGCCAGAGGAATAGCTGAAACGTTGCGAAACAACAACTAAGAAAGATGAGGATAATAGTCCACAATAAATAAATTAATAAATAATACTCATCTCAATAATAAATTCCAATTAAATATTATATAGATTTATGTAAATCTATCTGGTTATTGAATATTTCTTCATCCCTATGATGTGGCTTTATTTGGATTCATAGAATATTTACAGTCAAACATGAGTCCATGAATCTATAGTTTGAACTATATCTGCTGAGTGATCATCTTTGATTTTTTCTTCATTCTAGCAGCTGGACTGCATGGCTAAATTGTTGGTTAGAATAATCAAAATTTATTTATTAATTCAACTGTACAGAAATCATTTTAGTTGTGAGTTGCCTTATATATTCCTCTGATATTTTTTTTAATTATCATTTCCTTAGTTGAATCATCAGGATACTATAATTATCATTTCCTTAGTTGAATAATCAGGATACTATAACTATCATTTCCTTAGTTGGTCATCAGGATACTATAACTCTAAACAGCTGTCTCACGGGTCAGCGCTACATTAACAATCACCCCTCCCCTCTAACGTAATCTTGCTACATTAAAAATCACCCCTCTCCTCTAGCGTGATCTTGCTCGACTAATCATAACTTTCAATCTCTCAACTCTTCCTCTGGTGCTTTTTCCATTGTATTGTATTAATGAAAACTTTTAGATATGGTTATTAATTTTATTATTAAAAAATCGGATTGCATCAAAAATAATTATATTTTTTTACTTAATTATGACTTACTTGTGTGCATACTCCAGAGAACTTCACTACATGCTTGAAAACAACATTCTATCAGGAATCACATTTTAAGATCAATCTTTCAACTGTAATGTGTATCATCTGATTAATCCATCTCTTTGATCATTTTCTTGATTTTTCTTCAATGATCAATCATTAAACAAAATTTCTTATCAACTATTTTCAGTCGAGATAATTTGCAGAATAGATTCGTTAAAATATATTGGATGAGCAGAAATTTTACTGAGGTTACAGTCCAACCACAAAAGATATTCAATCAATTTTTGTCCACCTTTCTTGTTAAATTTGTTTGGTTTTATCTTAATGATTATTTTTCTGTTTCATTTTGTTGTATTTCATTCTTAATTATATTTGCCTTTTTCTTTTCAGTTTCATCGACTCTATCCACAGATTTATGAGAAAGAGTTGGGAAGGCAATCGGAACCTGTTCCACCTCCTCCTCCACAAAAACCGTCTCGAAATGTCCACCTTCCTAGACCTCTTCGACGACTGCGAACTCTGCGATCATAAAACAAGTTTTCACCTTGTTTCTCTCTCTCTCTCTCTGTCTCTCTCTCTCTCTCTGTCTCTCTCTCTCTGTCTCTTTCTCTCTCTCTGTCTCTCTCTCTCTCTGTCTCTTTCTCTCAAGGTTTTCCTTTTTATGCATTTATAAAATTTATAGGAGGAGTAATCAACAATTTCATGCAAACCTTCCATAACATCATGTATTCATTAAGAAAAAAATTTAGTTTCTCTTTTTTTTCCTCATTTTTATTTTTTTGTGAGAAATATTTAATTGCGATGCTAACATAAAATATAATAGGTTTAGAATGAGACATAATTGAGACATAATCTGGTACTTTATCTTTTATGTTTCACAACGAATTCTTACTTTAATTTGAATTTTTTAGCAAACATAGCTTATAATTTACAGATTGAGTTTTTAAAAAAATCCAACCTTTGTGTATAAAAGAACAATTGTTGTACATATCATAAAGTTGATTTAATCACCTTAAAAATAATTCCCCTGAGAGGTGACAGTTCTTTCAGCAGTTCTGCCACTGCTGGTAACATCTTTGGTATATGCTTGAGGGAGAGCCAAAATTCACACAGTTCCAAGTATGGAATCTGTCATATGTTTGGTGTGTTGTTTATGATTAGGATAGCTTGAATTATACGAGTTGGCACATTGTTGCATTTTGATACATGCAGCGTCACAAATATGATTGTGAACCGACAGATAGAATTCCTTCTGACTATTTGCAAAACATTGTTCAATGTGGATTATAACAGTAATTTGAATTCTCTATGTAATTGAAATTTATTTGCATAAATTTTTATTTGATTATATTTCAAAAATGTTATTCTACCAAACAAATGATAAAAACGATAAATGTATCTGAAAAATAATACAACTGGTATCATAATTTTATTTTTTTTTTCAATAATCTCTGTTGAATTGTATTCTCTTTCTTTGCCACACTTTTATGCACTGCTGGAAGAATTCTTTTGAGATACCTCTCAATTCTGTAGTTAGTCATCTTGATGACCTCCACGATTTTTAAAAAAAAACTATTTTTTTATGGTTCCCTTGAGCTTGGCAAAACTTTTTTTCTTTTTTTTTTCTTTTTTTTTTTTTTTTTTTTTTTGTTTTTTGTAGTCGCATGGAACAAGATCAGGTGACTGAGGAACTGTACTAATTTGGCAATGTTCGTTCCCGGACAGGAGCTATCTGATGCTCAGGGTATTGTAAGCAAGTGTATTATCATGTTGGCAAGATTATAAGTTACATGCTCTGAAGGTGATGTTGGCAAGATTATAAGTTACATGCTCTGAAGATGATAACCCAATTTTTCTGTCCTTCTTTTGGCCATAGCTCATGCAGGACACTCAGTCCATTACTTTTCAGACAAATCTTGTAAAAAGTATTTGTTCTTAATAGATACATGATGTTGTATTCTAATTTCTTATGTTAATCTATGAAACTTTTCACATTCCTCGTAAAAGAGTTACGAAACTTAACTCATATTTTCTACAAATACAAAAAAAAGGCAACTGTGATCTTTCCTGTAATGTAATTGTCAAATATTTTTTTTATTTGATGAATTCATTTTTACAGTAACAAATCAAAATATTTTTTCTCAAAATATTTTTTCTCAATTTTGTTTTTATACCCCTCAGTTTCTTTCTACTTAATAATTAAAACTCTTATCTCAACATTTTTTTTTTTTTAAATTCCTATCAGAATTTAACTGGAACATTTTAAAATCAAAACTTCCTTTTCTGTAAAATTATTTACTCGATTAACAATGTTTTTTATGAAAAACCTGGTTTGTGCCTTTGGGCGCTAAAATGGCTACAAAATGGCAATTTAAAATAAGGAAATTTTAATTCATAATTTCCCTAAAATGTTTACTATGAATTCATCAAAGGTTAGGATTTAAGATTATTTAGATAACACAAGTAATGACAACCCCAGAAAAACTCTTGTTAAGGCTTTTAGGTCTGAAAAATGCTCTACAAATTGGCAAAAACTACACTTTTTTCATGAGCATTTCAGTTTTTCTCTTAAAATCCAACAAAAGATATTGTAAATGGCCTTAATTTTTGTTTCCAAAGCTAGTCCATACATAGTCAATGTATCTCCAACATATAACTTTAAATAATGAATAAACCCTATTCTTCTTTAGATATTCATTAAATTCTAAAATAACTTGAATATTGGCATTTTTTTAGGAGGTGTACTAATTATCATCACTATTAATGCTTATATTTACACTCTTTCAGCTGATAGGCTCCCTGGCCTCCTTCAGACTATTATCTAAATATATTAATGTCAAAGTGTATAATAATAAACAGTCTGTAAGAAAAATGTGCAAATAATAACTCATCCTAAGAATTCAGATAAAAACATTTTGATATTATTTTATGGCTAAAAATTTAGCAATTTGGGGAAATATTGAAAACAATGTCATCATTTTTTGTATGAAGATTCATATATTCTTTACTAAAAAGATATGAATTTGTAAAAAAAAAAAAAAAAACTTTTTCCTTTTTATTTTTTTTTTTTCATGAAAAAAATTATTCTAAAAATCATTAAGCCATTTTTGTTTTGTGATGTTTTTGTCATGCAATTGTAAAACAGTTTTTGTTTGCTTTATCTTTTCTTTCTATAGAATATCAATTCTTTTTCAGCTTTTATTTTTTTAATTGGTTTGTATTTTTTTTATTGGATTTATTTCTTGATTTCATATCAACAAACATAACCGATCTTTTTAATGTTATAAGAAATACTAAACAAAATATATTTTCAAATTGCTGACTCTACCTCATATATTAGACTTCTTTTTTAATAGAGCTTTTTTAAGAAAAGAATTTCATTTTCACTCCAACTAAACTCACATTTTTTTGTTCAGGATACCAAACCAAGAGACATTTTTTTTTCAAATTTTGAATTTCACTTTTTTTCCTTTTATATAAACGTTGGAAATTCCTAATGCTGTTTTTTTTTTTTTCTATGGAGTTTCAATTTTGTATAGTTTTTACTTTTATGAATATTTTTATACTTGTCTTCGACTTTACAATTTGGTTATAAAATAGGGGGATGGGGATTCTCAAACACTCTTTCTGAGACCAACTGGAAACCATTTTCATGAGCAATGTATTCCTAATATTTTAATTAGTTTAATAATCATTGTGTCAAGGGGAAAAATGGAATGATTGGATATATGGTTAAAAATATTATTTCAAAGGAAACATAAAGATATCCAAAGATCTATTAAGTCTTCATATAAAGTGACACTGGGGCTTGGATTCCAATATCTTGGCATGGAAATTGGAAAGCAAACAAAGGAGCGTGATAAAACAAATAAAAATGATTAGAGACAGATGGAAAAAAATGAGCAAAATACTTTACTAGAGAGAAAAATGAACAGTAATTTATTTGAAACTTGCCAGATCAAATATTCTGTTTTCAGATGGAATTAGATCTATTTATAGAAATAATGGTACAAAAGGAATTAGGACATTTTGGGGTGAAATGTTTCAAAAATTGGATCTATATGTTGTTATATTAATAGTCTAAATATTTATGCTACAACAACAATAGAACTAGTCATCTGTTGTTGGCATTTTCCATTACTGATCAACAATGGGAAGAAGAAAAAACTGTCTATAATTCATTGAAGATGGTCGGGTATCGACTGAAATATTTCATTTATCTTTCATTTATTGTAAAAAATATTTTGCCATCGAAATTGGTCTTATATACGTTTTCTGATGTTTGTGTGTGTGTATATATATATATATAATGTCAGATTCTCAAAATTAGACAGCAATATCATCTGACAAATCCATATTTGATTTTTATTAAGTTTTCTTTCGTTAACCACTGTGCATAAACAACAAATTTTATTTCGATTTAATTTCTTTATTCTGTTAAGAATGTTTGCAAAGAAGTTCTTTCTTTTCAGAAGTAAATATAAATTATAAGCCATAAAAATTAATTAGTAATACTAATCCATTCTTTTATTTAATACTAGTAAATAAATCTATCTATATATCTATAAAAGTGAAAATGTTTGTCTGTGTACACTTCCCTACTAAATAACTCTGTCAATTTTTGGTCTACAGACTCGAGATTTGACATAAGGGTTATTGAAATTTTGGAAAATCTTTTTGAGCGGTTTTCAGCCACAAATTTGACTGTGAAGGAGTCAAAGTTCAATGATTTGACTTTTGAGAACTCTACCAAACTCCTCCACCAATTTTGTGTCTAAACACTTGAAATTTTAGGTATGTTACTTGGACATAAATTTAAATTTATAATTTGATTTGAACTCAAAATAATAAATGTTAGGGGTCATAATTGGGGTCAAAGTTTTAAAAACTTTGACTTTTGCGATCTCTACCAAATTACTCAGTTTTGGTTTAAACATTTGGAATTTTACATAATGTGTATTCAGACATAGGGAAAGCTTTATAATCATTTTTGTTTTTTTGCTGAAAATTTGGTTCCAAGGGGTTAAAGTTCAAAAGATTTTACCTTTGCGGTCTCTAGCAAACTATTAAGCCAATTTTGGGTCTAAATATTTGAAATTTTATATAAAGGGTATTCAGATATGCAGTAAGCTTTTTAATCAGTTTTGGGGAGAAAATTTGGCTGGCAAGAGGTCAAAGTTCACAGAGTTGACCTTTGCAGACTCTACCAAACTCCTCTGCCAATTTTGAGTCTAAACACTTGAAATTTTAAATGTAGGTTAATAATTTGATTTGAACTCAAAACAATAAATGTTAAGGGGTCAAAATTGGGGTCAAAGTTTTTTAAAAATTGACCTCTGCAGTCTCTACGAAATTACTCGGACAAATTTTGGTCTAAACATTTGAAATGTAACAAAGTGTAATCACACGTAGGACAAGTTACAAACAGTACGTAGGGCCCGAGCAAAGCCGGGCTGAACTGCTAGTTTTAAATAAAACTGTTTTATCCAAATGGAAATAAATTGATAATATCTGAAAACTTAAATTTCGATGTTGATTCATGTCATGTGACATGTATTTCGTAAAAAGTATATTTTTGAAAATATTTTGTTGACCCCCCCCCTCCGGATTTATCAAAGAGGTACCTATGTTTTCAGTGGCGTCCGTGCGTCTGTTAGTCCGGACGATTGCCAGATAACCGTCCATACGTTTTTCCTGAAATTTTGCCACAAATTGTATTTCATTAAATAGATATGCACAGTAAAAAAATTGTTCTTAATACTTTCTTAATATAAATCCAGTATGGGTGACCCTAGCAAAATTCTGGTTCGCGTGCTCGGAGACTTTTCGTGCTAAAAACACCCCTTTTTGTGACTTTTTTTTTTTTTTTTCATATTTCTCAACAAAAACTTGATATGTCTGACTATATAATGGTTTTTCATGGTGGTCAACTCAAATATACATGTGTTAAGGCCTGAAACTGCACAATTATCCATTTACACTGGGATTCGGCATCCCCAGGGGCTCAAATGAGGTCAAAAATGGCCAAAGGTGGTCAAAAATTAAACTTTTTACCCCATAGCATTTGATCCATCCATTAGATTCCTGAAACTTGGCCAAAATGTGGAGGCCATTGTTCTTAATATAAATTCAGTATAGGTGACCCTGACAAAATTTTGGCTCGCATCCCTCTGAGACTTTTAGGGCTAAAAAAACATGCCTTTTTAGAGTTCCTTTTTCATATTTCTTAACAAAAACTTGATATGTCTGTCTATACAGTGGTTTTCCATGGTGCTGAATTTAAATATGCATGTTTTAAGGCATGAAACTGCACCGTTTGTCCATTCAGCATTCCCAGGAGCTCAAAAGGGGTCACAAATGCCCCAAAATTGCAAAAAAAAAATGACACTTTTTACCCTATAACTTTTGCCCCATCCATTAGATTTTTCTGAAATTTGGCGAAAATGTAAAAGCAACGTTGGCCCTTCACACTTCTCACGCTCATCATTTCTTCACTATTTCTCACATTCAGCACCAGAGTGGGACCACGCACGCGCAGCTTGTTTCCATTATCTTTGTATTACCTATTAGTTTTCTTTCTGGTAAAACATATTTATTATTACCTAGCTTTATCTTTTTTTTTTATACTTTGTTTCCTTCCTCATATGGCAACACGTGTTGTTTATCAGAAATCATATTCCTACTGCATCTTATATGTTACAATGTTCATAAAGGATATCCTTCTTAAAATAAAGATTACCAAAATGAATAGTGTTGAGTTGCAATCAGCAACGTTTAGTGCATTGGTGTATTTCAATTAAAAGAAATGGTTTATTTTCTTATTTCAGAGAAAATAAAATTTTTGCAGAGAAAATAAAATTTTTGCTAAATAATATTGGTGTATTTTCAAAGAAGAAAAAATTCCCTGTTTATGGTTTTACATTTTGTGGATAATAAAACATTGATCAGTACTTGATGGGTAACCATTTGGGAATACCAGGCACTGTATGTAGGAGGATGTTACCTCCCTGGAAAAACTATAAAAATCTGTCATCATCTTGGATATATGTGACTGCGAAGCTCTTGTGAATTTAATATTCCCTTGACACTTCCTCCTTTGGAGGAAGTGGGTTCAACCTGCCTAGGGTGAATGTTGCTGGCATGGGATAATAGTAAAACATGTTTAATAAGTTCCCTTTTAAAATAAATTTTGCAAAAAAAAAAAGCATAAAAACCTTGTGTTTTTTTTTCTTTTTCGTTGGTGTGTGTGTGAGTTACTTCAAACAATGGAAAACATATCTGTTGATTGAAATTGGCAATGATTAGTGTATCTGTATTTCGATTAAAAAAAAAATGCTTTGGTTTGTTATGCATTGAATTAGGAGAAGGTCTAATTTTTTTTTTTTTTTTTTTTTACTTTCATAAATCCACCAATATTGTCATGCATATGTTTTTGTGTATATATCCATCTTTCCCCATAGAATGAAGGGGTCAGTTGTAATTTTGAAGATGAGAATGTAATCATAAGGAAGTAGGAATATGACTGAGCATAATTTACGTCAACTAACATGTTGGTCTATTTGGAGGTAAACTTAAATATTAATAAAATGGCTTTGGGCAACATATTTGCATGCAAATATATATATATATATATATATATATATATATATATATATATATATATTGTTATGAGAGCAGAACACAAGATTGCCAATCGGTCAACAGCTCATGGTGACAGACAAGCCAACAGACCACTCTCTAAAAAGAGAAATAAGAAAAAAAAAACAAAAAAACTCTGGACAGTGACAAGCTAAATTCTGATGGCAAAAACAATGTCTCAATTATGATTGAAAACAATTACTAAAAAATTAAATTAAATAAAAAAACATCCTCAAAAAATATTAAGATATGACGTAACTTTGATAATATAATCACAGTTCGCACAAGTGTAGAAAGTCCTTGAATTTTTACTTTTGCCTTGAAAAGGATTTATTTCTGTTATTACCTTAAATAATCCTTGAAAATATGGAAAAATGTCTTAAATCTATCTTGAAAAGGCAAGGAAAATTGTATTCTTTATGTCAAGTATAATTTATTAAAATAAAATCAAAATAAATATTAAATTATTTTTTTATGTATTAATAAAAATACCATTAAACTATTTCTAAAATATTGAAAATCAAATCAAAATACATTGTTCTGAAATCGTATCGTATCGTGAATACAAGAGTTACATCCCTTTATCACAAAACTATTCGATGTTTTCCATATAATAACATTGGGTAGTTCTGTGATAAAGGGACGTGACTCTTCTTTTCACAATGCAGGAAATCCAAAATTTAAAAGCAAAACGAACATAGCATAGATCAATCTACAACGGGGAAAAATAGCAACATTTAATCATGCATAGTTGACAAAATATCAGTGTGTGAGGGAATATAAATATGATTGACAAGAGGCATATTGTTTTGTATGTAAATGAAAATGACTTTTCCTGTTGTCAATTATTAACATTTTTGGTTTATTATATCATTGTTTATATATCAAATATTGTTTTGAAAACTTGAATTTTGTCTGGAGAAGGCCTTTGAAAAGTCCTTGAAAATGGATATTGAAAATCTGTACAAACCCTGTATAGTCTTGAGTTTTTCTCTTTGGAGCAGAAAGAATATAGTCGATTAATAACTGATCAAAATAATGTGTCATATATAATCAGTATCAGATTTGTACAGTTGATATCTGTGTGCATTTCTTTTAAGGTTTATTAAAGAAACCAGATGAATGTGCAAATAGAGATTCTTTTGGAAGGTTGGCTAATATGAAGAACTTATAAGATACGAGTAATTGAAAGTTAGTATCTTGAGACTTCAGAAGAATGAATCTAGTTCTGCTATTCTTTTCTCTTTGTCTGCTTAACAAGTAGATATCTTCTATGGCGACAAATTTAGAAGCATTCTCCTTTCACATTCAAACCAATCATTGAGAGGTCATATATGGTTTGTAAAGTTTTTAAAATTAATCACAGTATTCATGGATTAGTGTTTCACATTATTAAATTTATAATCTGAAACGGATCTCAACATGTGGCAGAGGTCCACAAGCAGTCTACAAATGGTCTTTCTGCACGCCATCATACATCATGTTCGTGATTAATATTTTTCTTCAAATTTTAATAAATGTGTCTCTCTTGCATTATCAATATTGAATTTGATGTTGAAAGCACCAAGTGCAAATAGTTATTCAACCAATTTGAGGGTTAACAAAGTTTGTTCTAGTTCTTCGGGGAAGGGGAAAAATTGTACCTATTCACAATCATGTATTCAGATATCTACCAAGAGAACTTACACTTTGTGACAATACCAGTCTCCAAGTGTAGGAAATAAATTTGATAACTTTTACTTCTGTCAGGGAAAGTGGAAACAAGTACATATATATATATATATATATATATATATTGTACACACATTTAGAAAAGGTTTTAATTAGACGTTAGTGAAATGATGGCAGCTTGTTTTGAAGGGGGGGGGTGCAACTTATCCTGATTACAGAAAATGGAAAGTTTATTTTTATAAGGTTATACATTTGGCAGTTCATATTCAAGTGGAGTTTTAGCTTAGATGATACAAAGTAATTTGGATGCTAGAAAATATGGTTCTACCACTGAGTGTCCCACTCCTCCTGTGAATTATGAACTCTACATTAGATTAGAATTGTTG